>NC_073302.1:402026002-402378502 GCF_027595985.1 Sorex araneus
GCAGGAAACCCTGATTTGATCTCTGGCACCTCATGGTCCCCGAAGCACTTCCAAGAGTGAATTCAAACACAGAGCTGGAAGTAGCTCCCAGTATTGCCAATGGTAGCCCTCCCCCAAATAAGTAAAACAAAATTAATTAAAAAAAAAAAACTTCTTGGGTGTGACCCCGAATGGCTAAACACGAACGACTCCTCCGTTCCTGAATGCCCATGATCTCGGAGGCCAACTAATTACTTTCGGCACCCAGTGGCTTCTTGCAGAAATGCCTCTAGACTGTGAACTAAGCTACGGCCCCATGCTGCCCCGGGAGGGGGAAGGTTTTTCTCTCTCGGCCTTTCCCTTCCCCGGTAGCCACCATCTTATAACGCCCACTAAACAATGGTACGAGCTTGCAATGATATGACTTCTGGCAGAAATTTCTCTGGACTTAATTACTAAAATACTAGAAATCCAAACCGCACGGCTGTGACCTCATATGCTCTTCATTCTCAGCAATAGAAAACAAATTATCAAATGATGCCTTTTCTGTAGGGCTGATTGTTGGGGGAAAATTCCAAATAATAATAGTGAGTTTTCTGTTGAAATATTGAATGTAATCAAAGTAAAGAGAAAGTAAAGTGAAAATCATCAGCCACACAGGCGGGGGTTGGGGGTGGGATGAGAGGTATACTGGGGTTCTTTGTGGTGAAACATGTGCACTGGTGAAGGGATGGGTGTTTGATCATTATATCATTGAGACTTAAGCCTGAAAGCTTTGCAACTTTTCACATGGTGATTCAATAAAAAATTAAAAAAAATTTAAAAATAAAAAAAAACTTCTTGGACAGGAGGAATAGTTAAGGAGGCTAAATGCATCCTTTGTATGAAGGAGGTCCCAATTTGATCCCTACACCAATGGGAGCAACCCCTGAGCAACATCCCCTCTCAAAAAAATTTTTTTAATCCTCCAACCATTACACTTTCCCCCAGTTACTATTAAGAAACCTTATCAGCTAAATGAGTTTCCTTTCTTTTCCCTGCTCAAGTTCACTTGAAGTTGCAAATAAGAAACACAGTGTCTAAAGACAGGAAGCTGGAGAACCATGCCAGTCTTCAAATGATTGTTCAGGTGCTAAATAATATAAAATTCACTAAAACTTGTTTTGCAACTCTTAAATATCTTGCACACCCAAATGCAAAGCAAGGACAATAAGGGAAACCTTTGTTTAGCAATATCTTCATATTATCCTTTTAATGTTAGCATATTAACAGATTTTATTTTATTTTTTTTTATTTTTAATTTTTTTGCTTTTTGGGTCACATCCGGTGATGCACAGGGGTTACTCCTGGCTTTGCACTTAGGAATTACTCCTGGCGGTGTTCAGGGGCCCATATAGGATGCTGGAAATTGAACCCGGTCGGCCATGTGCAAGACAAACGCCCTACCTGCTGTGCTATCACTCCAGCCCCAACATATTAACAGATTTTAAATGACTTATTAAACTTGATTTTGCACTGAAAATACTTGTGCTTTTTTAAAAAAAATCTTCTTGGACAGGAGGAATAGTTGAGTAGGCTAAACTCATCCTTTGTCTGAAGGAGATCCCAGTTTGAGCCCTATATATAAGCCTTTGCAATAAAGGTAAATTAGAGACAACCCATTATATCAGCTTCAGACTTGAGTCCTATTTTTATTTATAACAGAAACATAAATTTTGAATATTCTCCCATTTGTTTGAAGGTATTTAGTTCAGGAACTTAAATCAGTTCCCTGTCATATCAATCTATCCAACTTAAATAAATGAAAACAAACCCATTCATCATAAAGAAAACAAATAGCTTTTAGATCTTTCAATTAGTAATAACTCAACTGTGAGTAAAAAACATCCAAGAGGCAATGACTTCATATAGTCTTGCTTCTGCAATGACTTCATATAGTCTTGCTTCTCTCATACATAAATGAGCTACTGTGATCCAGTGCTGTTATAGTTTTCATTTCCAGAGTCCCTTTATGTTCCATCTGAGTGTTAAAGCCACCACAAGTGCATTCCAGTCTTTCTGAAGAAGAATCCAGGTAAAGGGCACATGACAGCTATTTTTAAAAAAGGTTTAAATGTCTTGTGTTGCTTACAATAGGAAAGAGAAAATCTGCTCCTGACCTCTGAGAGCTGTCCTGGGACTCCACACCAGGCCTAATATTCTTCACACAACGTCCGTGGACACCAGCTTCAGCTACAAAAACCATATTCTCTGTAAACTATGTCTCAACACAAAAAAGAATATTTTCCAAACTGCAAAATGATCAAACATTTTCCTGTATTTCCCAAACGGGCATAAATGCTGTTTTGTTAGCAGTTACAACTTTTGTTGTTTATCATTCCTTCTGATAACAGTTAAGATACCCAATCATTGAACACCTTTTTTTTCCCCTGGATAACATCTAATCAAAATTAACACTCTGCTTCTCCCAAACCTTCCCAAAATATAGCAAAAGCAAAATCCTATAGTAAAGCCTCCTTCATACCCTCTTACCACAGTTCTTCATGATTTGTATTCAAAGTCATTGCAATGAGAGATAAGCACAGTTTCTTCAGCTACTGGTTTATTCCAGTGGTATTTTTATGGAGGGCATGAACACCTATCATTGACAAAATATTTGTCAATGCACCCCTCAATTGTAGGGATTACTAAGAAATATAGTCTTTGCCTTGTGACATCATTTACTCAATGAACATTGGGATTTCTAATATTACAGAAGAGAAGAAATTAGACATAGGGGTCAATAACCATTTCTTCTGAGTCTCTGAACTTAAGAAAGCCTCAAGTATTTTTTGATGTCACTATCTAAAAATAAATATATAGCAGTAAATAAGATGACTTTAGAAAATTAAGAAGTAAGTCATGTAATTAACTGCAGAATCAAAGAAACCAAGTTACAAGCTTAATCTTTCTTTCCAAAAAAGGGGAATGATGTGCTAGGTGAGGAAAGCATACTCAACCAAAGAGGGCCATGCATATATAAAGTAGAACTAACTTGGACCAACCTGAGAAGAACCCACATTTGGAAACTTAATTCTAGCAGACAAGAAAATCATGATATTTGATGATAACTGCTATTCATTGCTAACACCAAGGAACAGTGTGAGCAAAAGTGGGGAGAAAGTGGGTGTGTCTGGTGAAGGAGAAATGTCAGGACCAACCTCACTGAGGAAATAGCTGTCTGATGAATGGAACCTGCAAGCATACGTGTTTGGGGAAGTGATAATAATTTATTTTGCATTTGATATGACAAAGAAGATCATTTCTGAAAAAAACACTGCCACTATGACAAGGTTTTAAAATCAGAGTAAAATAATTGGATGGACGTGGAAAATATTATGCTGAGTGAAATGAGTCAGAAGGAAAGGTACAGACATAGAATGATTGCACTCATTTGTAGGATATAAAATGACACAGTATGAGATTAACATCCAAGGACAAAAGAAACAAGGAATAGGAGGATTGGTCCATGATTGGAAGCTTGCCACAGTGTGTGTGGGGCAGAGGGCAGTTGGGATAGCAAAGGGACAATTATGACAATAATAGTTGGAAATTATTACTCTAGACAAAGACTGAGTGCTGAAAGTAGGTAAAGAGATACACACGATAATCTTTTGGTACTGTATTGCAAACCATAATAATGCCAAAAAAGAAAGAAAGAAAGAGAGAGAGGGAGAGAGAGAGAGGGAGGGAGAGAGAGAGAGAGAGAGAGAGAGAGAGAGAGAGAGAGAGAGAGAGAGAGGGAGAAGAAAAGTGCCGGCCATACCTGCCATAGAGACAGGTAGTGGCAGGAGGGGGTTGGGGGGTGGGTGGGAGGATAACTGGGGACATTGGTGGTGAGAAATGTATACTGGTAAAGAGATGGGTGTTAGGTTGTTGAATTACTGAAACCCAATTATGAACAACTTTGTAACTGTGTGTCACACAGTGATTCCCACCCTCCAAAAAAAGTAAAATCAGAGTAAAGAAAACCTGGTAGTAATGTAGTCAAGATTTCCCTGTAAGCTCTGTGTGCCTAAAATATTCATGTTAATGTTGTAAATCATGATGCCATAAGTTTAAATTTTTTTCTTGTTGAGAAATTGCAGTCTTCATACCAAATGTCCTCTAACCAGATTTTATGTTTCTATTTGCTATGGATAAACCTACATATGAGATTTAAAAAAAATGAATAAGCAAACAAATAGCAAAACAAACCCTAGTCATTGGGATAAACTTAGATTCCCAGATATTTCATCAAAGATGCTCGTTTAATTCTTTCAAAGAAAGGATCTTATGATGTAATGAAATTATTCCCAGTTTCTGAGTTCTTGTGGACCTCAAAAAGGAATAATGAAGAAAGAAGAGAACATGCTTCCTGTGCAGTAATTCATTGAGAAATTTGTTGTTATGCAATTTTGTTGTTATGCCAACTTCAAAGTGGAATTACCAAACCTCCATGGTACAGATTAATTAACACCCTGGTTTATATGGGATAGTCCAGTAAGACCACTGTTGCAAATATGGTCCATCGACTGAAGTATTATTAAGTGATGCTTCACTTGAGTATGTTAATCTACCGCTAAACACAATGATAGATGATTATTGCTGTAGCCTTAAGAGCAATAATAGCTGCTGACTTTTAAAATCCTTATGAAAACATTAATCAATTAATTAAATTTTTTGGTTTGGGGACCATAGCCAGAGGAGATTAGGTGTTACTCCTGCCCTGCACTCAGGAATTACTCCTGGAGGTGCTCGGGGCCATCTGGGATGCTGGGGATCGAACCCGGGTCAGCTGTATGTATGGCAAATGCTCTACCTACTGTGCTGTCACTCTATTCCCATGATTACATTATTTATTTTAAACCTTCAAACAACAGAGTAATCATCATTCACTTTAGTTGTGGAGACATCCGAGAGTACATAGCATATAAACGGTGAGTTGGCATTGTACACTGGCACTTAAGTTTGAGAATCTAAACTCGTAGTCAAACATATGTGACACTTTGGGAATAAAATATAATAAGGAATATGCCTGTATTTCTCTTAAAATGAATTAATAGTTGAGGAAATATAGTGTTTGAGGGGGCTCAATAATAGAGATTTTGCATGCATGAGGTCCTGAGGTTGCTCCCTGGCAACTGAAAAAAAATGGTCTTAGAGGGCAATAAAGGAAAGAAATCAACTGCTTTCAATAGCTATTATATACCAAGCACTATACTCTACGTTTAACTGTAGCATTTCATTTATTCCTTAAGTCACCTTCTGTGAAAGAGGTACTATGTTTTATTTGTACCTTACAGATGAGGATACTGAGGCCCAAAGAGCTTAAATAACTTCTGTCAGGTAACTTTAGATATATTCTAAAGAAAAGTTCTTGCTTTTCAATCACCATAAAGGGTATCTGTATTTTAGTGCATATATTTCAACACCCCACAAGATGTTTGCTATTTGTATTCCTTTGCTACCACTAACAGGAAGCTTAGGGTGAATAATTCATCACCTTCAACCAGAAGACTAATTTATGTCTCTTAAAGACTGCCAGTATTTCACAGTTTGGTGTTATTAACCATACTGAAGTGTACTAAAGTGTACTAAACCTTCTTAACCATACTCCTATTGAAAGACATTTGAATCTTTTCAGGTGAATATCTTATTTATAGGCCTTTGAATAAAAGTAAAAGAATCTATGTAGACTAAACTTCTGTAATTTCTTCTCTTGAAGGCTATTTGTGTGTATTTTCTGCGGCTGCAACTCCTCTTGTCTTGTTTTCGGTTGTGTTCAGGACTTCCTCCTGGCTCTGCGCTCTGGGATCCCTCCTGGCGGGGCCATGGGGAGCGAGGTAAGTATGGGTGTTTATGGGGTTCTAGGGATCTAATCCTGATCAGTTGCTTGCAGAGGAGGTGTTCTACCTGCTGTACTGTCTCTCCAACCCTGAAACTGCTGTTGTGATGATAGGGTCACACACACTGGTCACACAGAGTGATGTTTGCACTCTGTCCTGTCCCATCTCTCACTGAGTGTCCAGCACTTTGTTGCGGAACATGGATTTCCCCTCAGTGTGATTGGGGCGTGGCTTGCACTTGACTCCCAGCTCTATGCATGCAGAGAAGAGGCTTTGTCACTGAGCCATCCCTGGATCCTTAGGATATATGTGATTTTTGGTTTTTATTTGAATTTATCAGGTGCCATCAAATTGTCTTCCACAAAACTGTTTGTCCTGAAACTTACTTCAAATCATAATTGTGCACCATTCTAGGACCTGTTACACACCTCTCTGTTGTATTTCATGGAGGAAGGTGTAGGAGATGAAGTAAGCTCTTTCTGCAGCAGAGTGGCAATTTCGTCTTTGGCCTAGAAATAGGAAATTGAACCAGGATCAAAACCACAGCTTCCTCCTTTTGTGATGACAAAGGCATAGCAACCACCCTTCCTTCGCCCTTATAAAAAACCCTAACAACTGAGTAAATAGGTTGCCACCTATAGATTGCCTTATTCAAGAGTAAAATGAAAGTTGACATTTGAACCAAAGAGAAGGCAGCCCTAAAAGAAAATGGATCACTGTATGTATCCAAGTACCTAAACCCACCAAGGTCATCTCAGTTTACACAGCAATTGTCTGCTTTAGTAGTTATGTGTGAAATCAGTTTCATAAGTGGAATGGTACCTTGCATTTAGAAGGGTGCTCCTTTCTGAAATGAACTGCATAGTGAATCAAATTTCATGTTGTTGTTCATTCTAGAAAGATCTGTTTTCACATATAAATTCTGTATTCAGTTTGAGAATCTCATAATTACGACAAATAGAGGATTTTATTTGAAAATTATCTAATATGCTTTAAGTAACATCTTATGAAACTTGTTTTTCTCTTGTTCTCTCTCTTTTCCTCTCCTTTTTTCCACTCCTGGAAGTGCTCAGGGGTTACTCCTGGCTCTGCACACAGGAATCTCTCCTGGCGGTGCTTGCGAGATGATGGGAACCTAGGTTGGTCTCATGCAAGGCAAGCACCTCACCCACTGTACCATCTCTCTAACCTGTTTTTTTCTTCTGCTCACTGACTGTGGTTGTTAGAAAAAATTCTCTCTCTTGGTTCATTTTGCCCACCCTCCACCATGCCACCCTATACCTGGCACAGTTAAGGACCTCAGTAAAATTCACTTTCTGATAAAGATGGGATGTTTCCTTTCTTAATTCCTGTAGCACTGTTCTGGCAGTTAGCATTTTGTGTCTCTGAGCAGAACTGATTTGTGGTGGTTCTGAAAGTAAAAGTCAAAATGTCTCCAAAATATCATTGACTAAATATCCTAAGATTGTTAAGTTCTCAAAAGGCAAAAAAATATTGTTTTGTTCCAGGATTTCTTATTAGCAGCTACGTTTTTCTCTGTGAACATTAAAAATTATTGAGCAAAGCAAAACTGAACTGGAACTCATTCAGAATTGGAATGACATGTGAAGATAGTTTCACAAGGTTATGATCTCAGTGGCTTGGTCACATCATGTATAGGTTGTGGGTTGGTTACAGTAGTCTATCCATTAACAGGTAAACTTTGTGTGTTTCTTCATTTCAGGGCCCCAGCTAAAAGCACTTTCCTTCTCAAAAAAATTTCCATTTCATGGTGGAGGACAGAAAAATAGAATGTTCGTGGAAATTCAGACAGCCTTTAAAGTTAGTTCTTGGAATATGTGTGTCACCTTATCTGCTCACATTCCTATTGCCAAACCCAACATTAGTGAGTTGAGCTGCCTAATCCCCTTTAGGGATGCTGTACTTGGGGATAAGCCTGGAGGTCTAGTCTAGCAGGTGACTGTATATTTTATACCAGGTATGTGATAAGAGAGGGCTGGAGCAATAGCACAGTGGGTAGGGTGTTTGTCTTGCATGCAGCCGACCCGGGTTCAATTCCTCTGTCCCTCACGGGGAGCCCACAAGCTACCGACAGTATCCTGCCCTCACAGCAGAACCTTGCAAGCTACCTGTGGTGTATTTGATATGCCAACAACAGTAACAACATGTCTCACAATGGAAACGTTACTAGTGCCCGCTCGAGCAAATCGACGAACCACGGGACGACAGTGCTACAGTGCTATGTGATAAGAAAGTGAGTAGAAAGGAAGTGTCACAACTGGGATCTTATTCTCCAGCTAAGGTAGGAAACATAGTTAAAAATAATTGGGTGTCTGTGCAGAAGAATAGAGGTTTCTATAACAAAATAATAGTGGTGGGAGTATACAATATGATTACATGAAGGACTGCTAATGAGCATGAGGTTTCCTTTTTTTTTTGGGGGGGGTCACACCTGGCGATGCTCAGAGGTTACTCCTGGCTCTGCACTCAGGAATTACCCCTAGAGGTGCTCAGAGGACCATGTGGGATGCTGGGAATTGAACCCGGGTCGGCCACGTGCAAGGCAAACATCCTACCCGCTGTGCTATCGCGCCAGCCCGAGGTTTCCTTTTGGAAGGACAAAAAGTATTCTAAACTTAGAGCATGGGAATAGTTGCACAGCTCTGGGGGGGGGGGGTTGGGGGGTGAAGAAAAATTAAAGCTATAGAAAGGTTTGTGTCCAAAGGGTGTATTCTGTAGTATGGGAATGGTATTTCATGCCCAATGTACTATCACTCTGGTCCCTGTCAATAGAGCTTAGACAGCACAATTTCATGTTCTGTTTGTAAGCAGACAGAACTCTACTTTGAGAAACACTGTTTTCCTGTGAAAAATGTTAAAAACCAACTTCAGAGATTTTTTTTAATGTTGTAAAACTCAATTAAAAAATGAGTATAAGGGCTGGAGCGATAGCACAGCGGGTAGGGTGTTTGCCTTGCAAGCGGCTGACCCAGGTTCGATCCCCAGCATCCCATATGGTCCCCCGAGCACTGCCAGGGAGTAATTCCTGAGTGAAAGAGCCAGGAGTAAGCCCTGTCCATCTACAGGTGTGACCCAAAAAATATATATATAATAGTACTTCAAAGATTTTAAGCTATGTAAAATGGGAAATTTTCAAACATATAAAATGCAATAGGTAGAACAATATAGTAGAGCTCATGTGCTTGTTAACCAATTTCAATAATTACTGGTTGACCCACTCATACTTCAGATTATTTTTAGTCCTAAGCATCATATTTTGACTGTAAATAGGTGGTACTTACATCTAAAAGATAAGGTGTTCAAACATAGTTATAAAATCATTATTATAGAGATAAAAAACCCTTGTAACTTTAATCAGATTTCTAGTTAATATTCATATCCTTCAGATTATCCTTTAAGTATCTCTGTAAGATCTTTCATATTAAAAAGAAAATCTGCTATTGTGAATTATTATAAAAAATTATGGAATTCAGAATAAAAAGTAACAGTCTTGTAACATGCATCATTCAGTTATGGTATGTATTGGGACTGCATCCCTTTGTTGTGAACTTGCACACACTAGACTGCAGTGTCTGGGATCACAGAAGAGCTGCAGGCTCTATGAAAAAGGCTGCCAGAATTGCACTTGGCCCATGTGATGGCACTGAGGATTAAACTACAGACCACATGCTTGGATGGTAGCATTCTAAGTCATTGAACTCTTCCTCCGGTCCCTAAATGTGACTTAAAAAATAAGATTAGAGAGAAGGCTGAGACAAAAGATAAGAGTAAATATAAGATGAAATCAAGAGTGCATCTGCCATTAAATTTCATAGAATTACTAAGAGTGAGATGTAGTTTTGTCTTTAAGCATTCTAGCAACGGACAGGAAGAGAATAAACAAGTAAGATACAAAGGATAGCATATTTATGAGAGGAAAGCAAACCAATTGTTTAGGACAGATATAACTAGCCCTCTTAATTAAAAAAATGTAGGCACTGTAATTTACAATAATGTTAGTGAGAGGGTTTTATGAATGCAATGTTCCAACACTAACCCCTCCACCAGAAGGTCTGCTTCCTTTATAACTAATCCTCTTAATCAGGCCAGATTTTCAGGGCTATGGAGTCAGCTTCAAGAGCTGGAGTGCATGCTTTGCATGCTAGAGGGTCAGGTCAATCTCCAGCACTACACAGTCCCTCAGCACTGCGAATATTTCCTGAGCACAAGCTGGGAGAGGCCCCTGGAACACCAAAGGATGTGGCCTCAGCCCCCTCAAAAAAGATAAAATGAATCCAAAAGAAAATCTTTCTTAATTCTTTGAGAAGAATAAGAATTTTCTCTAATCGTAGAAGATTCTGCTCTTAAAGAGCATGTCAACCCATACTCTTAACAGAACTAACTAAATACAGTGTCTCAAGCTGCTCCATGCCCTCCTAAATAAATAAAGAAACCAAAGGAAACCCGGTAGAAGTGACAGTGTTGTCGGAGCGCAGCATCCGGAAGTTATCCTACCACTCTGTTCTTTGCTGGTCGCACTGACTTTAATTTTCTCCTGTTCTTCTCTTGGTTGCTGTAGTTACAATGACCAGGACTTTCGCATTGGTTGTGGTGTGGTACATACCATGGGTCGTGCATCTTGTTGCAGTGCTAGCACACTTAGTTGCAGCACTTGCTGGAAGTCACACACCCCTGGCCAGGGATGACACACAAGTGCTTGCTGGGAGTAGTTCTTATTTGGTTGTGGTACCCTTGCACATTCTGGTTGTTCTGCCTCTGCTCACCTGGGATGACTTTGATGCCAACACAGGCTTGCCAGCAGTTGTGCTCCTGACCATAGTGCTTTCAGAAGCAATAGTTGTGGTATTCACCAGAGGCAGCACACTTTAATTGCACCAGAGAATGCATGTTCTGTTGTGGGACCAAGGATCAGATAGCAGAGCCACCTGGAATGCATTCAGCACATGTGCTGGCACTGGGGATCTAACTCACAACCTCACCCTGGTGGAGCAGGTGTTACAACCACTGAGCCATTCCTCAGACCCCATAGTTTATTTTAAATACTGAAAGGGATTGTAAATGCACTTGTGTATAGACTGTGACACCCCTGTAGAGCTTCTGCCCTAATTGGACAGAGCAGCCACCATTTCTCAGCTCTAGAGCTTGTCCCATGGGAACACAAGTACAGCTTTGTCAAGCCTCCTATATTTGAAATCTCAAAAAATTTTAATACTGGCTCTAATTTAAAACAAAACAAAAATGTGGGACAAGAAAATTGCTTTTGTGAGCTAATTTGATCTTAGATTGTGATGGTTTATATAGAGGTCTAGATTGGCTTTCATCCGTTAGATAATCTCCGTGAAGATGCTTCTCTAAGCAAGTATTCTTTATTCTCTTTTACTTTTCTGTGTCAGATTTATGATGAACTTCCCTTTGAAAGAGTAGGGTACTTAAAAGACATGGGCTCTTGAAGGTCAAAAAGGAAGAGAAGGTCCTTCCTTCCTTCCTTCCTTCCTTCCTTCCTTCCTTCCTTCCTTCCTTCCTTCCTTCCTTCCTTCCTTCCTTCCGAATATTCATGAAAGGATCAAATGATCAGCTGAATGTTAATTGAAGAACTGGCTTTCTTGCATGGTACATGTGGAAGTAACTCAGAAAACTCTCAGTATCTCCCAGAGGCCCCAAATGAATGAATGTCAGCATTCACAGGCCACTTCCTTTTTATTCGTGAATGCTTTTCCTGCATTTTTATTTCTCACCACTGATATTATCACTTGACATTCTCTTACTCAGATGTAGCCAATTCAAAGCTCAAAGAAAATGGTGGGAGACCTTTGCGGCCCCGCGCAAGATTGACCCCGGAGGCAACTGAATCACTTTGGACACGAGCGGCGCCCGCAAAATGCCTCCAAACTGTGTGCTGGGAGCTTCTGGCCCAGGCGCTGCCGGCAGGGTATGGTCTTTTCTCTCTCAACTCTTTCTTTTTGAATGCAGCGAGGCTATAGCTGGTTTTTAGACTATACAGGAAGCCCGGGATAGCCGATGGGCGGGACTTCCGGAACCGCCCTGTGCCGGCCGACATTTAAGCACAGAGCCATGTGGGGACGCTCCTTTGCGGCCCCACGCGAGATCGACCCCGGAGGCAACTGAACCACTTTGGACACGAGCGGCGCCCCCAAAATGCCTCCAAACTGTGTGCTGGGAGCTTCTGGCCCAGGTGCTGCCAGCGAGTGATGCAATTACCAAAAGAATTTTCCTTGGACTTAATATAGAAATCCAAAACCGCGCGGCTGCGATAGCTAATATCTCTTGATTGTCAGCAACGTGTATATGTTCCTTTTTGGCAGGGCTTAACGTGGGGGGAAACTCCAAACAATAGTACTAAGTTTTTTGTTGAAGGGTAAAAGATTGTAGCGATAGAATTTTAGGCAGAATTTTTCCTGGACTTTATATAGAAACCCAAAACCGCGCGGCCGCGGCAGCCTAATGTCATCTAATCATCAGCAATATGAAATGGTTCCTTTGTAATGGGTTGGACTTTGGGGGGACCATAATAGGGTTAAAGTTTGTAGCGACGTGTAATTTCTGGCTGTACTTTCCCTGGACTTTATATAGAAATTCAAAGCCGCGAGGCCGCTGCCATGGCCGCGCAACCTATTGTCATTTAATCATCACCAATATGAAATGGTTCCCTTTTAACGGGTCGGACTTTGGTGGGAAATCCTAACAAGAATAGTAAGTCTTTTGCTGAAATATTGAAGGCCACCAAAGTGGTAGCCATCTCTATAGACTGAACTAAGCCATATCCCCACGCCGGCTGAGAAGAAATATCCTTCTTTCTCGGGAAGAAACGCGGCGTGGCGTTAACCATAGTATGATGTCCATTAAGCTGACACGGACCTGGTGGCGTGGGAATGGGATACAAGGGAATAAATTATTATGTACTTGGAACAGCGGGACGCTGGTGGAATCTTGAGCTGGGGCCGATACCAGCGTATTACTTTTGGTTCCAGAAACTGCTTGCAGACATTCTACCAGACTATCAACTAAGCCAGAGCCCCATGCCGGCTGATGACGAGAAATAACCATCTCTTTTGGTTTGTTTTCCCTTTGTCAGGCAGCGTGGTGATTACTAAACAGGCGTGATCTCGGTGGCGCGGGACGAGGGGGGAAAAAAATAGAAAAGTTATGTAACAAACAGCGGGACTTAATATCTCTACATTCTCAGCAATGGAGAGCCATCAAATGCTTCCTTGACAGTGGGACTGTCTTCTCTTTGTTGGGAGGAAACCCTAGCAACAATAGTGAGTTATGTGTTGAAACATGGTCTGTAACCAAGATAAAGCATAAACGAAGTGAAACTTATCACTTACAAGGGCGGGGACTGGGGGGGTGGGAAGGGGCGGGAGGTATAATGGGGTGGTTGGTGATGGAATATGGGCACGGGTGAAGGGAAGGGTGTTTGAGTACTGTATAACTGACATAATCCTGAGAACTTTGTAACCCTCCACATGGTGATTCAATAAAATTTAAATTAAAAAAAAAAAGAAAATGGTGGGAGAAGGCAGGACTCTTAATTTTGCTAGGAGCTAAGAATACTGTTTAATTAATTAATTAATTAATTAATTAACTAATTTTCTTCCCTTTCATATCTGATCTGATCAGTTTGTTTTCATTATTATTTTTTTTCTTTTGCTTTTTGGGTCACACCCAGCGATGCTCAGGGATTACTCCTGGCTCTGCACTCAGGAATTACTCCTGGCGGTGCTTGGGGGACCATATGGGATGCCAAGGATCGAACCCGGGTCGGCCGCGTGCAAGGCAAACGCCCTATCCGCTGTGCTATCACTCCAGCCCTTGTTTTCATTATTTTTAACCTTGTGAGTCTAGATAAGGGTTTTTAAGTCTTATTTCTTCTTCTTTTTGCTGTTCTTATTATATAAGAGGTTTATTTAATTAATTTTTGAATTGGGGGCCAGGCTCAGTGGTGCTTAGGGATCACTCTTAGTGGTGCTCAGAGGATCCTATGGGGTACCAGGGATCAAACCTGGGTCTGCAATGTGCCAGGCAAGCGTCCTTCCTGCTATACAATCTTTCCCGCTTATTTTTCTTTTATATGTAGTCTTTTCAGAAGAATTCTGTTTAGATGGCTTCATGTGGAGGCGTGGGTGTCCTGGTTCTCACCTTCGCAGTCACTTTCATAGCTAGTCCTTCGGATCTGTGCTTATGACAGTGGCCAAGTGGAGGGGACGGCTGGGATATGGTAGTCCTCTTAAGGGTTTTCTCAGAAAGAAAGCAAATATAAAGTTTACTTAGCTCCTGGATCGACAAGCTCCACATTTCAGGATAACCTTAAATATTCAATAGAGCTAAAGGATTAATAAAAACTTTCAAGAACCTCTCAGTCTGACTTGCTTCCTTTTGAACTATACATCAAGGAGATTTTAATTTAGGCATAAAATCATATGATTTGTAATATTAAGGAAAGTTTGCAGAGTATTTGGAGTACATGATGTGATATTAATATGTATGCATTTCCATTTGGAGCTGTTTGACATGTTTGAAAGTAACATGTTAGTATTTATATTATTACTACTCCAGTAGTAATAGCTACAGATTGCCTCTAAATAAGCAACATCCCCACCTCTAATCCTCATGATAATCTCTCATGGTCTGTTGATGAAGAGTTCTTTGCAGGTTTAAATATATCCTGACACACTACTAGCTTTGATTATAATAATTGCTAAATTAAGAGAAAATGATCTGAAAGTATAATTATGTACCTGTATTCCTTCTTAAAAATTTTTATGTCGTTCATTTATATATTTTAAAATAATTTATTTAAAATTATAAGTTTAGGTATATGGATACAATAGTGTTAACATTTATGGTATTGGTGTACAAAGTTATACATCTCACTGTGACCAAAGTATCCAAGGCCCTTCACTAATGTCCCTGTATCATTGAGGTAGTTTGTAATGAAGTAGACAAGCATTTAAGAAAACAATGCAAGAAATACAAAGCTAATTTGTTAGTAGGATTGTGAGAGAAAGGCTATTTTTTGAACATGACTTATTAAAATTAAATAAGAAACTTAACTGTATTTCTCGGTAAAAAGAATATAAGTTTAATAGTAACTACTAACAAGTAAAGTGAAAGTTACTAATTGATCAAAAAAAATAATGTCATTAAGCATTGAACAAAGAAAAATTTAGCACACAGATCTTGTTATGGAGAATACTGATCAGATAAAAGTGTCATCAAGTATCATTAAATTGCAGAACTATAAAAGATTTTGAAGTAGTCCTCATGATCAGCAGGGGTCTGAAAGATAATGCTAAATAGATTTGATAAAAGATGAAGAAATAGTTTCACCTCATAAATTTGGAGTCATAGCAACATGAACAGGATTAAACGTAATCATTATTGTACTCTTGGAGAGTGTACTTGTAATGCAAAAAGTTTGTGCAGAACACTTAAAATTGTTAAAGATACTTTGTGGAGGGAAGTCAACACTGAGATTAGTGTTGGAGCATTGTATTCCTGAAACTCCACTATTAATAACTTTGCAAATCCTGTGCCATAATGAAAAATAAAAACAAAATACTAATGGGTATGATTTTTTTAAACCCAGAAGTAGTTCCAGACCCTCATAAACTTTTATTAGCTGTTTGATATAACCATTTCTACTTCTGATAAAACCTGGTATTTCAGTTCCTATCCACATGTGTTTATTTTGTGACTTTGGAAGATCTCTAATATATATGCTAGACAGTTTTTGTAATACAAGATGACAGATAAGGGCTGGAGACGTAGTACAGCAGGTAGGTACTTGGCCTGCAAGCAGCCAACCAGGGTTCCATTCCTGGCATCCCATATCATCCTCCAAACACTGCTAGGAGTAATTCCTGAGAGCAGAGCCAGGAGTAACCCCCAAACACCACTGGGTGTGGCCCCAAAACAAAATAAAAATAAAAAACCAAGATAACAAAATTTTAATGCAAAGTGTGTATCAAACTAAAGCACAAACTTGACAATTTTCTCAACTTCTGTCCTTTGTTTATAGAGCAAAATTGTGTGACTTAGTTTAAAATGGGTAATCCTTTCTACCACCTTTTAATCAGATGTGGTAGAAAGGATAAGATTAGGTTTATTGAAGCTTTCCTATGAAAGAATTGTGCTTGGCATTTTATTTGTTGTTGTTTGGTACCCTGTGTGGTTTCAAATTTTTCCATGCATATCATTCATGAGAAAACAGATTTGGACAAAAGCAATGATCTCCATGTTACACCAACTAAGGATTGTAATGATGGCAGTAAATGAGAAAACCAGTCCCAAGGGGGTTGGGTAGCCATTTTCCACAACAAGAAGGTGGCAGAGATGGGACCTGACTCCACAGCCTACAAACAGTACTGTTATCCCAAGAGATTTCAGATATGCAGCAGTATAGAATTGAAGTCTTCACAATAATCTAGTTCATTCAAGATCCCCTAGCATGCCAATCGTTATGCAGGAGGAAACAGTGCACTAACATTAAGACCTTTTCAAGTGAAGATAAAATGTGAAATTATTGGATTAATAAATTCTTCGCCTATTCTATCATAGGTATTCACATTTGAAAGTTAAACCAAAGGACATTTTAATAATATCTTTCATTGTTGTTGTTGTTGGGTCACACCAAAGGGTGCCCATTGATTTTGCCTGGCTCTATACTCAGAAATCACTCTTGGTGGTGCTCAGGGGACAATATGTCATGCTGGTGATTGAACCAGGATCAACTGTGTAAGACAAACCCCTTAACGCCTATGCTATCTCTTCTGGCCTGATAACTTTTTCTGAAGAGAGTGTTGCTGAGAGGGACAATCATCAGTTAATAAAATTAAGAAAATGTAGGTCTTAGAGCTTTCCTGTCCTCCTCATCCTTATCTCTCCTCCACCCCCAGATTTTCCGTCATATGCTTATAAACTTCTTGACAGCAACACAGGGTTTTAGAGAGATCAGAAAAATGTATTTCAGAAGTGTGAAACTCCTCAAAATTCTGCAATTCCTCAAAATTCCTACCCTTTACTATATCCAGTTGGAATTATGTTACACACACATACGAACATATGAGAGGTGACCTAGTTTTGAAAAGTAGTAGTTCTGAAAACTTGAATAAGTTTTTTCAGATGGCCAGTTTAGTAGATCTTTTGCAGAACAAACATTTTAAAAAATAATGTGTTGTGTCTGATTTGGATAGAAATGAATACTTCCCTCATGTCATTAATTGTTCAAAACAACTCAGCCTCACATTCAAATCAAAGCTTGTCCTTATTAGCTCATATCCAGTCAGGGTATGTGACCCCCAGAGGAACTTTATATTATAGAATTGTTTACCCTGAGAGAACTGCTGCTTTCACAATGGGGTTTCTAAAATACCCTTTCTGAGTAGCTCGTTCCAGTATTTACCCGTCTTTATAATCCGGAAGTTCATTTTTGCATCTATTATATTGATTCCTATATATAGCTAGCGTTTTCTCTGGCTCTGCCTGCTATACCAATGGTGGCAAGCTGGACAGAAATTCAGTCCTCAGAGAGCCTTCCCAACCCTTCTGACATTATCATACTGTGGAGTGATTGCTCCCATGTAAGATACAGAACAGATTGTAGTGTGCCCATCATGCTCTTTAAGTGACAGTAATCCTAAACTGGTGCTCAATGCACACCAGCTACCTGGTGAATCTAGTACTCCCAAACTCTTCTATCTCTTTCCTCTTCCCCCATCAAAACAGCTGCATGTTACATAGTCAGAGTTGATCAGTGTGGTTATTTGACTGAATAATTGGGGTGTGAATAATTGAAAAACCTTCCTCAGCATCAATTTATATTTTTAAAGCATCAGAACATTGGTTAAGAAATAAAATACAGGGGCTGGAGCGATAGCAGAGTGGGTAGGGCGTTTGCCTTGCACGCAGCCGACCCGGGTTCGATTCCCAGCATCCCATATGGTCCCCTGAGCACCACCAGGAGTGGTTCCTGAGTGCAGAGCCAGGAGTAACTCCTGAGTATTGCCAGGTGTGACCCCCCCAAAAATAATAATAACAAAATAAAATAAAATATACATTAATGAAGATATAAGAAGAAATACCTTTACCCCATAGTCCTTTACATAAATTGTAAAAATAATAATAAAGTGCAGGACAGAGATGTGATTTAAGTTTATGTAAGGCCCTGGGTTTGGTCCCCAGCATCCAGAGGTCTCCGCACAAGAACAGAAGGGTGTGAACCCTAGAATAAGGGTGTGAGCCCTTCAGTAGTAATAAAGTGCTGAGCAGATTGTGTCACTAAAGGAAATAGTTATCATGCAACCCATGATATTATTAGATCATGTAATCTAAATAGTCTTTGATTCTATAAATAATATTTCATGGAAAGTTTTCAATTTTATTGCAGTTCATATTAGCAGTTCTGAAATACAGAGTAGAATAGTTAGCTAATTTACTTAAATTTGTTATTTATGATTAGGTTTAATAGCATATCTTTTAATGTTTTTGGTTGTTTTCCTTGGAATAAACTAATAATCTGTAAATATTTAACTTCTTTTATATTTCTATAAAGTACATATATTTTTAAATGTGAGCAATCAAAATAGAAACATTGCTGTAAAACTTATCCAATGCTGAGAACAAATGAAGGATAATCTCAATATTAGTAATAATATAACTCATACATAACAATATTAGGTATTTTTAAAATTTTTTTTCTTGACTTATATTTAGAATGGGAATCTTTCTAATTCTCTATTATTTAATAACAGAAAATTCGCCCTGTACTACTTTGTGTTTTTCTTCTGTAGAAACAGATCACTTTTCTTCCTGACAGTAATTACACTACTGATATCCCAGTAGTGTAATACAAAGCATCTTATTTGTATCCATTTATTTTCCTATATCATTGAAGGAAATGATTTTGGTGGGTGGAAGGATTGGTCCACACCTAGCACTGCTCTATGGCTGTTACGACTTTATGCTCAGGCTCTTCCTCCCCCAAATGTGCTTTGATCTAATAATGAGGAAAGTTCAAAGAAATACAAGTCAGGGAATTTTCTATAAGAAGAACAAACAATATATGTATATGTATATATATATGTATATATATATATATATATATTGCTTTTTGGGTCACACCTGGCGATGCACAGGGGTTACTCCTGGCTCTGTACTCAGGAATTACTCCTGGCGGTGCTCAGGGGACCATATGGGATGCTGGGAATCGAACCCGGGTCAGCCGCGTGCAAGGCAAACACCCTACCCGCTGTGCCATTACTCCAGCCCCAGAACAAACAATATTTTTTTAAAAATAAACATTGTTGGGGCTGGAGAGATAGCACAGCGGGTAGGGCGTTTGCCTTGCACGCGGCTGACCCGGGTTCAAATCCCAGCATCCCATATGGTCCCCTGAGCACGGCCAGGGGTAATTCCTGAGTGCAAAGCCAGGAGTAACCCCTGTGCATTGCCAGGTGTGACCAAAAAAAAAAAAACATTGTGAAAGATAGAGGCCTATTCGAAAACTTTCCAGACTAAAGATTACGGGAATGTCAGTGAAATTTGAATATGGACAGTATATTAGGATTTATATATCATGCTATATTAATGTTAATTCCAGGTTATATAAAAGGATACTTATAAAATGCAATAATAAAAATACAAATAAGTAAGTTTATATGCTATATTTATATGCGTAAGCAGGTAGATATCTGTCTGATTTAGCACAGACAAATCAAGTGCTAAAGTGAACGTGACCGTTAAACACTGAGAAACTTGAGTAAAGGGTATCCCATAATTCTCTTTTTCATTCATGCAAGCCTTTTGTAAATTTGAAATTGCTTAAAAATTAAAATTTCAAAAAGAATATTACTTGTTATATAAAAAGCAATTGATTTCTTGATGCAACTATTTTACTATTGAAGTAAAGTTTATTTAGAAACAACTAATATGGCTGAGTTAGGTAAAAGTCAGTCTTTGGCAGCCTGTTAAATTGAATGTATCAGAATCAATACCTTATTCTCACAAATGTGCTTATAAGAAGTGCTGAGAGAGGTGTGAGCTGGACTCCTGAGGTCAGTGAAATCCTTCCTATGTGGTGGAGCCTGACAGTGCTTTCGTAAGTCTCTGGGTGGTCTGGCTGGATTGAATTAGAAGCATCTTTCATATCACGGGATGCCTTGCCCAGGTTGTGCAATGTAACCATTAAAACCAAACAAACCTGTTACTCAACTGCCTCAAGTCCTCTTTCTTCTGTATCCTAGTCAGGTTGTTTCCCTGCAAATATAGTAGAACAGAAGAATATTTATCACCTGTCAAGAAAGATTGTGACTTTTCTGTCGACTTGCTGAATGTATTTATTTATTTATATTTTCATTTATATGGATTACTTTTGGTTTGGGGGTCACACCCAATTGTGTTCAGGAGTTAACTCCTAGCTCTGGATTACTCCTGTGGGACTCAGGGAACTGAACCTGGGTCAGCCATGTGCAAGGCAAGCGCCTTATCCACTGTACTATCTCTCTGATCCATTGAATATATGTGTTAATTAATTAATTAATTAATTTCATCTGGGTGTGGTGTACAGCCAGTGGTACTCAGGGATTCCATCTGGCTTTGCTGGATTTGATGATTTTTTTTTTTAATATGATCTAGCTGAGGTTTAGGCGGTTCTGAAGAATAGGCTTTGTTAGGATAAAATTTAAGTTCAGCCAAGTACAGTGACAACAGGAACACTTTTTCTTTACAGGTGGCTCCTCTTTTTCCCTTTCTGCCCAGCCTGGCTACCCACAGACTCCTTTGTCTTTCATCTTTGTACAGGGATGGTGGGTGTGACTCTGGTATCACCCGGAAGAGATGCTCAGCTTCCCCTCAGAGCCTGCTCCTTACACCTTTATTGCTCTGCTGGTGGGGGTTGGAAACGTGGGTGAAAAAGTGAAGGTGTCTGTGAAGAGCGCTAGCAGGTGGGCTTATTAAACTCTAGCTTTGGTCATTGCAGATTTCTTCACGTTCTCCCCCCAAACATGTATTTCCTTTGAAGTAGGTAATTCATTTTTATGCTTTGCGGTCTGCCTTCCAAAGTCGTCTTGAGAAAAATGTGGGTCAACTAAGATTGAATTCATTTTTAATGTTCAAGTAATGAACTCTTGAAACATAGACTCTTCAAAGAGAATGAAAACAACTCTGATCCCCAACAGTGTTATTTTGAAATTCAATTTTTAAAAAGAGGAGGAGAGATTGCTAACATTTTGGGGGCAGGGGTGGGGGTGGGGTGGACAATGCTGTGCTGTAACTTTCCATTGCCAACATCTGCGCCATCCAGGGGTTTTGTAACAGAAACTACTCTTGCATAAGGTTTGCCTTCTTTATTCCGTAATGTTTCAATTTGCTGCACTCTGAGGCCATATCAGCGTCTAAATCACGTAAGTTTACACAGCATTGATTGTGACTTTATACTAGATGGTTACCCAGAGCCTGCTTTATGCCTCTCACTCTCTGTGGGCCAAAGAGAACAAGACAGATAGTCCCACTGGGGAAGTCTACACATACCTGCATGATTATAAAGTAGTCTGGAGATGTTGAAGAGAGATCTACAAGGCACAACCAGAACCACACAATGGAAAAACTAATTGTGCTAGAAGGAGTCAAGGAATGTGGTAATATTTGACCAAGGTCTTAAAGGATGACTAGAGATTCACCCAGTGGGTCCGCCCAGTGGGAGTAGGCATTCCAAGCACAGGGAACATTGTTTACAAAAGCGTGCAGAACTGAAATGCAAGATAAATCCCGAAAGTGTCCTGGAATCACTGGAATTTAGGGTATAAAGATTAAGCATGACTTTATTTCACCAGTTGATTGGGTATCCCAGTTGCCCTCCTGTCCTCTTAGTTTTGCTCCTGCTTCAGCTCCTATTGAGCAGAACTCCTTCCCTCACGCAGCATCTATGGTCATTGAATAGGTCGTTTCTCAGCTGCTTTATGAGCCTCAGACTCCTCTCATGAAAGGGACACACCTCACTCCTCTCTTTACTCTAAATGAAAGTAACACAACCAGCCCTGCCCAGTCTGTCTATTCCTGGTGTCTGGTTTCAGGTTAGGTCTGTCCTGAAGGTACTTGTTATCATTTGGATACTTGGAGAATATATTGAAAATCTCGAGAATAATGCTGAGAAGTATTCCAGAATTATTTTGACAAGTGCTCGTATCAATTACAATTTTTAAAGATGATTCTTTAAAAGAAGAGAACACTCCTATGGATATGCCGATTCTAATATATTTCAAAATAGCCACATTGTTAATTTTTAAGCTGAGATTAATGATATTATATTGACATAAAAATACAGTCAGAAACAATAAGGGTGAGATGTTACAGAATTTGCTTTAAATAATTGGGAGAGAAGTCATTGTGGGGTAATAGATACCATGATGCTAAAGAATACTGGAGAATAGAATACTAGGGATATATGTGAAACCCTTGTCCTTGGAACATGCAATAATAAAATTTTTAAAATCACCTTATATTCACATAATTCTGTGCTTGTGAGAAAGGACTAATTATTTTCACAAATCAAAAAACAACACAACACAACACAACAAAACAAAACACAAAATATAGGGCTCAGGGATGTAACTAAAATGTAAGAGCACATGCCCAAATATCTGCAGCCCTGGGTTTGAATCCCAGCACCGCATGACAATTCCATCTTCCTTCCACTCCTCAAGCAAAACACTGCTGGGTGTGGTTCTAGTGACCTCTGAGCACTGCTAGGTGGGACATCACCAGAAGTGTCATTCCCCCACAACATCTGTCTTTTTATTTTTTTAATTTCTGACATCTGGTCATGCTCAGGCATTACTCCTGGCTCTACTGGCTCTACATTCCGGAATTATTCCTGGTGGTGATGGGGATGCTGAGGATTTAAACCCAGGTCAACTACATGTGTGTATGCAAGCAAGCGGTTTGGCTGTACGATCTCTCCAGCCCTACAATATCCCTCTTTAATTCAAATTGCTTATCAAATAGTGCATCTTGTGGAGTGGGATATCTCAGCCCATCTCCAGTCCATAAAATGCTGGAATGCTACAGTGCCTTGGAGGTCCTCCCCTCCCCTTGGGCCCCAGAGCTCTGCAGTAACTCACCAGTCCGAGCTCACCTCCAGATCACCGAGAGTCCTTGGAGATGAATAATTACCACTCACAACTGTTCTGCCTGAACTCACAATACATGTACTCTGAGCGGTTCTCCGGGTTCCAAACCCAGCTTAATTAGCACACACAGTTTTTTTGTTGCATAAGTCACAATCCAGACTTCAATCTAAACATTTTTCAGTATCTTGTCCCTGTAGGTGATACTTCCCAGAAGTTGCTTCCCGGAACTTATGCCTGAATCTCCCAGGAGCGTTATTCACCTCCACTCCCTGCCCCTTCACCCTTCAACCCTCCACACACTGAGAGATCTGGATCTGAATTTCAGTCTCTGGAGGTGAAGCCTTGGGGCAGGGCTCCAGGGAACACTAATGACTGACAGCTAAACTGTGGAAGAAGTTTTTATTTGCCTTTGAATGGCAGGACCAAGAACAATGAACCAGCACTCAGCTCCTGCCCACTCACATCTTATATAAGTGTATTTTGTAGGTTGGAAGAGGAAGATACACACTATTTTTTCGTGTGTGTGTGTGTGTGTGTGTGTGTGTGTGTGTGTGTGTGTAGATAAGTTAAGCCCTACATTGCTGGGCTTCATTTTGGAGGTAAATTTTTAGAAATATTAAGTGCAAAAATAGTAATCTGTTCTAGAATCAAGGATGCAATGACAAGGGAATTAACAGTAAGCTCTTTAAAAATATCGATTGAAATGACGAATCATTCTCATTGTATTATATGCCAGTGGGGAGATAACACTTAGGTAAGTTCTATTTTCGGGTAGCAGTATTCAAATTATGCCGTACCTATATTATGATTATAAGGAAAACTTTATAAGACACATGAAAGAAAGGGAGAATTCTTAAGAAAATGGGAATTCTGGCCATTTAGTTTTCCTTTGCTTTCCTTAAAACTAATCCAAAGAGGGGACCAGAGAGAGAGAGTATGGTGGGTAGGGCATTTGCCTTGCACATGGCCAACCAGCATCCCATTGAGCACTGGCAGGAGTAATTCCTGAGTATGAGCCAAGAGTAACCCTGAACATTGAAGGATATGGCCCCCAAACAAAACAGCAACAGAAAGAACAATAACAAAACTAATCTGAAGAAATAATTTCTGGAGAGAGGATAAAGAGGGTGATATGAAAGTTCCTGATTCAGAAACCAGCTGAGCACCTCCTACACACTGGGTGTAATAAGAAAGTGCCCATGTTGAAACAGGTAGAATGACTGAGACAGACTCCTGTCATAAAATTTACCCCCCCAACTTTCTGGCACAGTGCCATGCAGTAAGGCGGGAACCCCCAATTCCCAGCTTCTTCCTGAGTTGCAATGTGTTTGGATCCCACATGTAATGCTCCAGTGGTTAAGACTTTCACTCAGCTGACGTCCAAAACACCTAGCACTTTGTGTTTTTTGATAGCTGAGTTTAAGGCATATAATATTTCAACACCCATCCCACCACCAGTGTCAACTTCCTTCCATCAGTGTTTCTGTCTGTCCTCCCCACTCACAACCCCTGCCCTATCCCCACCTGTCAACTTGATAGGCACATTACAAAGTTCCAATTGTTGCAGCTTAGATATTATGATTTTAGTATTATTGAGTCTACAACATACCTAGTTCTTATAGGCAGTGGGACTTGGGTCCATGAGACTCAGATGACCATAACAAACCATCAATAAATGGTGTTGGGAAAACTCGACAGTCACATAGAAAAGAATGAAGCTGGACCCCTGTCTTTCTTTTCTTTTTGGGTCACACCCAGCGATGCTCATGAGTTACTCCTGGCTCTGCACTCAGGAATTACTCTTGGTGGTGCTGGGGAGACCATATGGGATGCCAGGGATCAAACCCATTTGCAAGGCAAACACCCTACCTGCTGTACTATCACTCCAGCCCTAGACCCTCGTCTTATACTCAAATCAAATCAAGTTGGAGTAAAGACTTAATGAGCATTAGAATATTGCTCACAGAACTGTAATTCTATAGAATCACAGGAACAATGCATTATAATAAAATAAAATCTCTGATATTGGTATTGCAATGATTCTTTTGGATTTGGCCTCAAAGGCAAAGGCATCAAGCAAAGTTAAACAAAAGAGGCTATAGCAAACAAAGGAGCTTCTTCACAGTAAATCATGCCATTCCACAAAATATCAAAGCACCTATGGAATGAGAGATAATATTTGTAAGCCATAACATCAATAAAGGATTAATATCACAAATATACAAGGACTCAATACTACTCAGTAGCAAGAAAGGAATAACTTGATTTAAACACAGGTGAAGAACTTGCACAAACATTTTCCAGGGAAAAATAGATAAGTAGCCAATAGGTACATAAAAATGCATTCAGCATCACTAATCATAGAGAAATACAAATTGCAAACAGAGATATCACATTACACCTGTTAGAATGGCTATCATAAAAAGATAAGACATAACAAGTATTGGGAAGGATATGGAATAAAGGAAAACATTGTTGGTTGGAACATAAGTTGATAAACCAAATAGAAGTTCGAAAAAGTTAAAAGTCTATTACCAGACCAGAGAGGTAGTATAGTGGGAAAGGGCTTGCCTTCCATGCAACTGTCCCTGGTTTTATGCCTGGAAGCACATATGGTCCCTTGGACACCTCGAGGAGTGAGCCCTGAGCACAGATCCAGGAGTAAGTCCTGAATGTGTCCTGAACTGTCAGGTGTGACCTCCCCCCGAGTAGGATTACTATATCAACAAGCAATCCTACTACTTCTGGGTATATATCTAAAGCAACCAAAGGTAGTATTTCAAATATATATTTGTACTTCCATGCTCCTCATTACAATAACCAAGGTATAGGTACACCCTAATTATCTGCTGACAGGTGAATGAATGGAGAAAACGGAGACACACATATCTACAGCACACAGACACACATATATTTTAATTGTATATATTTTAAATTGTATGGAAACACATAAGACTCCAAATAACCAAAGCACATCTGAGAAAGAAAAAATGAAAGCATTGCATGCCCTGACATGATTTGTTGAAAACAACTCCTCAACAACAAATGATACTGGGTAAACACAGAGAGAGAGAGAGACAGAGACAGAGACAGAGTCAGAGACAGAGAGAGAAAAGAAGAGAGAGAAATAAATCACGAAACACAAATCACAAAATCCTGTTGATTGTCGAGTTGCTAGAGCGGTCTCAGTAACCTCTACATTAGTCCTATCCCTGAGATTTAAAAATTTTTTTTGGCTTGAATTTTATTTTTAAATTTTTTAAATTTATTTATTTTTTAGTGAGTCACAGTGAGGGTACAGTTACAGATTCACACCTTTTCATGCTTTTTTTCCCTCATGCAATGTTCTAGAGCCCATCCCTCCACCTGTGTCAATTCTCCACCACCAATGAACCCAGTATCCCTCCCACCCACCCCCATCCCATCTCCCCCACCCCACCCCACCTCTGTGGCAGGGCATTCCAATTTGTTCTCTCTCTCTCTCTCCTTTTGTATCCCTGAGATTTTAGAAGCCTCTCTCTTCTCGGCCTTCCCAATGATGCCACATTGGAGGCTCTTTCAGGGTCAGGGGAATGAGATTCAGCTGGTTACTGGCTTTGGCATATGGATACACCATGGGAAGCTTGTGAGGCTGTCCCATATGGGCAGGAAGTTCTCAGTAGCTTGCTAGTTTCTCCCAGAGGGAAAAGTAGGTTATAAGATATCTTTGCTTTGCGGCCTTGCCCTTCTGGGAGCTTGCTTTTAAGTCTCTGAATGTTGGCTGTTGATGGGATTACACACACCTGGGTTCCTCTGTCAGTACCTTCATGCTTGAGGCTTGTCCGAATGTGTGGAGAGGGGCCTTGAGTATGGCTGTGGCTAGGTTCTGGTGGTCTTCGGCTGCCAGGAGCTCTGCTTGGGGTGGGGAGGGAAGCTGGAGCCCATCCCCTCCGAGGGGCCCTGGGGAAGATAGCCAGGCATGCAGGCAAGAGACTCTCTGAGAAATAAATATTATTTATTTATAAATAAACATAAATTTATTTATAAATAAATAAATTATTTATAAATAAGAGAAATAAATATTCACAATAGCCCAAACATAGAATCAACATAATTGACTGTTGTGTAGAATCTAAAAAGGGTTAACAAATTCATAAAAACATAGAATAAAAATGTGATTGCCAGTGCTAGGAAGTGGGAAGAGCAATAGGGGACAGCTGGAAAAGGGGTGCAAATTTTTAGTTATAATATGAATAAGGTCTTAATAACTGATGCATAACAGTGTGACTACAGTTGATAACTATGTACTGTGTAATTCAAATTTGCTAAGAGAACTTAATGATCTTACCCAACTCATCAAAAATAGAAGTTTAATAGGTGAAGCCATGTTAGCTTCATGGAACAAACCTTTAGATCGGGGTGAGGAATCTTTTCTCTTGCCAAGGGTCATTTGGACATGGATAACATCCACTCGAGGGCCATACAGTACAGGCAGATGGGCTATTGGCAGCCTGTGAGATGCACACGTGTCTGTCCTGTCATGTTCAGGCCCTGGCCACAGGATTTTGTGGGCATCACACATGCATGGACCAGTTATTCCTCACTCTTATTTTACAGAGAACACACATCAAGTCATTGCATTTGTACATTTTAAGTATCTTATAATTTATTTTTGTAAGTTATGCCTCAGTAAAGGTGAAAGAAGGTTAAAAATTTGACCTACTGAAGTACACATTTTTACCTCTTTTTCTGGTATCCCACCACCAAAAAGATCCTTTTATCCATTTCTCTGTTCAACCTGCCATTGTCTATGTTATCACTGTAGTTTTCACCATGTATAGGAGTGAATTTCATTGTTTTCTGTAGTTATTTATATTCAAGATATGATTGAAATGATCCAGTAATTGCCTTTCACTTCCTTATTTACTTTAGTAAGCATAATCAATTCAGGTTCCATTTATTTCATTCTGAAAGGCATGATTTTATTCTTTTATTTTTATTTTATTTATTTTACTATTTTTTATTAATAAAAATTTTATTTTATTAAATCACCATATGGAAGATTACAATGCTTTCAGGCTTAAGTCACAGTTATACAATGCTGAAACAAGCAACCCTTCACCAGTGCCCATATACCACCACCAAAAAAAAAAAAAAAACCCACACACAGTACACCTCCCATCCCGTCCCCCCACCCCCCGCCTTGTAACTGATAAGTTTCACTTTACTTTATGTTTACTTTGGTTACATTCAATATTTCAACACAAACCTCACTATTATTGTTAGGAGTACCCCACTAGATTCAGACCTGTTGTGAAGAGATATGAGGTTTTGGATTTCTGTACTTTAACAACTAAGTCCAGGGAGATTTCTTCCAGATATTGGATCATTGCAAGCATCTGTGGTCATCATAATATGGTGGACACCACGCCCTTCATCCCTGGAGAGGAAGAGGTGAGAGAGAGAGAGAGAGAGAGAGAGAGAGAGAGAGAGAGAGAGAGAGAGAGAGAGAGAGAGAGAGAGAGAGAGAGAGAGAGAGAGAGAGAGAGAGAGAGAGAGAGAGAAATACCTTTCCCCTCCTGGGCGGGCACAGGGCTGCGGCTTAGTTCTCAGGCTGGAGACATTCTGCAAGGAGCTGCCCATGCCGAAAGAGGTTTTGCTGGGTCTGGATTCACTCTCGTGTAGCTGCGGAGAGGCCGCACACACGTGCGGCCCCGGGATCACATCTCCTGATTTTATTCTTTTAAAAAGAAGATGGGGGTTGGAGTGACAGCACAGCGGGTAGGGCGTTTGCCTTGCACGCGGCCGACCCGGGTTCGATTCCCAGTATCCCATATGGTCTCCTGAGCAGCGCCAGGGGTAATTCCTGAGTGCAGAGCCAGGAGTAACCCCTGTGCGTTGCCAGGTGTGACCCAAAAAGCAAAAAAAAAAAAAAAAAAAAAAAAGATGGAACTCCTTTGACTGTATATGCCACAGCTTCTTTATCTAGTCATCTGTCAATTATGTTGAATCTATGTTTGAGCTATTGTGAATAATATTCTCTCTCTGTGTTTTCTCAATATCATTTGTTGAGGAATTGTTTTCAACAAATTAAAAATCAGGGTATATACCCATCAGATAAGGGGTTGATATCAATGGTATATAAAGCACTGGTTGAACTCTACAAGAAGAAAACATCCAACCCCATCAAAAAATGGGGCGAAGAAATGAACAGAAACTTTACCAAGGAAGAAATACGAATGGCCAAAAGGCACATGAAAAAGTGCTCTGCATCACTAATCATCAGAGAGATGCAGATCAAAACAACTTTGAGATACCACCTCACACCACAGAGACTAGCACACATCCAAAAGAACAAAAGCAACCGCTGTTGGAGAGGATGTGGGGAGAAAGGGACCCTTCTTCACTGCTGGTGGGAATGCCGACTGGTTCAGCCCTTCTGGAAAACAATTTGGACGACTCTCAAAAAATTAGATATTGAATTCCCATTTGACCCAGCAATACCTCTGCTGGGAATATATCCCAGAGAGGCAAAAAAGTACAATCGAAACAACATCTGCACATGTATGTTCATCGCAGCACTGTTTACAATAGCCAGAATCTGGAAAAAACCCGAATGCCCCAGAACGGATGACTGGTTGAGGAAACTTTGGTACATCTATACAATGGAATACTATGCAGCTGTTAGAAAAAAGGAGGTCAAGAATTTTGTAGTCAAGTGGATGGGCATGAAAAGTTTCATGCTGAGTGAAATGAGTCAGAAAGAGAGAGACAGACATAGAAAGATTGCACTCATCTATGGTATATAGAATAACAGAGTGGGAGACTAACACCCAAGAACTGTAGAAATAAGTACCAGGAGGTTGACTCCATGGCTTCGAGGCTGGCCTCACGTTCCGGGGAAAGGTCAACTCAGAGAAGCGATCACCAACTACATTGTAGTCGAAGGCCATGTGGAGGAAGGGAGTTGCAGGCTGAATGAGGGCTAGAGACTGAGCACAGCGGCCACTCAACACCTTTATTGCAAACCACAACAGCTAATTAGAGAGAGAAAACAGAAGGGAATGCCTTGCCACAGTGGCAGGGTGGGGTGGGGGGGAGATGGGATTGGGGAGGGTGGGAGGGACACTGGGTTTACGGGTGGTGGAGAATGGGCACTGGTGAAGGGATGGGTTCCCAAACTTTGTATGAGGGAAGTATAAGCACAAAAGTGTATAAATCTGTAACTGTACCCTCACGGTGATTCTCTAATTAAAAATAAATAAATGTAAAAAAAAATAAAATAAAAAAAAATAAAATACACGGCAAGGCAGAATCAAGGGCCAAAGGTACAACTGCTCCACACAACTGTGTTGGTTGGAGGGGGCACTGAAAAGGAGGGGCGTCGGGGCCCTTGTGGAAGGGAGATGAATATACCTGTGAGGGGTCTGATGTTGGAATTATGTGAACTGGAAATCATCATTAACAATATTTTAAACCAAAGAAACTCACCCAATAAAGATTTTTAAAAACAAAACAAAACAAAAAAATCAGGGCATATGATATTTCCATTTTTGTCTCTTTCTCAGATGTGCTTTGGTTATTTGGCTTCTAATGGGTTTCCATACAATTTTTTTTTCTTTTTGGGTCACACCCAGCATTGCACAGGGGTTTCTCCTGGCTCATGTACTCAGGAATTACTCTTGGTGGTGCTCAGGGGACCATATAGGATGCTGGGAATCAAACCCGGGTCGGCCGCGTGCAAGGCAAACGCCCTACCCGCTGTGCTATCGCTCCAGCCCTCCGCACAATTTAAAAAAAGTGTTAGTTCTATTTCTTTGAGAATGATATGAGTCTTTTGACCATTATCATATATTTTGAAGAGGAAAATTTCCCTTTTCTCCTAATATTTCTTTAGTGTGTTTCCCTGAGGTAGAAAAACCTCTACTACTGGGAAAACCCACTTGGAAAATTAACTAACACAGTATATGTTGTTGTTGGAAATTAGTAACAGCATGGATTGTGTTGGAAAAGGAAGTCACACTAATATCACAGATTTTTTCTTGCAGTTTGATAATTAGATTGTTTCTTAGACCTGCAAGCAAGTTGTCAATTGACAGATGAGAAAAAAGGAACGTTAGTGTTAGTCTTCCCTCTGGTTTTTAGCTCATGATTCTGATAAAGTACATCTGCCATAATTGAGGGCAGTGCTGTAACAAATCTACTTCTTTTACCACTTATTTTCAACTTTTATATTAAGAAACTACAAAAAGATATTATTGGAGAGATAAAGCAGGTTGAGATTTGACTCAATTTAGCTATAAGTAATTATGGCTAAATTGATACCTGACCTCATTTAAGCAAAAATTAGATTCCTAACCTCATTTTAGCAAAAATAGGTGGTCCCCTGCTCATTAACAGATACATTTACAGAAACTTTGGGTTTTTTCTGCTTAATAACTGCTTACCAAAATGTATCCCATTTTACATATTTTTACCTTCGATGTTATGATAATACATTGACTGATAATTCCGAATAATTTTTTAAAAGTATTTTGCTTGAGATTCTGCAACTTACAGTACTATTAATAATAATTCCCCATGCACATAATTCTAACGCTGCATCCATCTCTGGTGTACCCACCTCTTTCCCCAGTGCCTCTCCTTCCCAACCCCTACCTTAGCCCAGTTGTGTGGATCAGTTCTCCCATTGTATTGCCTTCAGACTTTTGGTGCTACCTTACTGTATATCTTTGTGTCCCACATATGAGAGATCATTCAGAATAATGTTCATAGGTGCCACGTAATCAGTATTGGTCTGCCCAAAGCTATTTGGTGATACTTTGCCCAGGGGTGTGTCCTGGTGACTTGTAATCAGGTGGCTGGTTCTCAGGGCTACCAGCGTCACACTTGGAGATGCTGGAGAGGGTGTTCGGTGTCAGGGAAGCAATCCAGTGTCTCCTGCTTGTTGGGCATGTACTCTACCACTTGAGCTACCTCCTTGGTCCCAGAATAATGTTTTAAACATTGCATCATGATCATATCATCTTTACATTGTGATTAAAGTGTAATTTTATTTCTTTAAGTCTGTACCATGAAATACAGACTTACAAAGATGTTCATGATGGAGTTTCATACAATGGCCAACACCCATCCCTCCACCAGTGTTGAAACCTAATTTAATATATGTTCCTTTTGTTGTGATAATGAGCTAATTAATTTTAAAAACACTGTCAATATATCACTGTCATCCCGTTAATCCTCAATTTGCTTGAGCAGGCCCAGTAACGTCTCCATTCATCCTAGCCCTGAGATTTTAGCTCTTTACCCGTCCTTCTTAATGGTGCCACATTAGAGGCTCTTCAGGGTGAGGGGGATGAGACCCATCATTGTTACTGTATCTGGCATATGAATACGCCACAGGGAGCTTGTCAAGCTCTCCCCTGAGTGGGCAGTAAAGTCTTGGTAGCTTGCCAGGTTCTCCAAGAGGAAGAACTAGGCTATCAGATGTCAATATCAGATATCAATATTACTATATTGGCAGTTATATGAGTGTTATAAGTGTTTTAAAAACACTTCAAGAAAAAATACTATAATAGAATAAAAGTTTTGTTAAGGACAGAGTATAAATATGAGTTCTTCTAGAAAAGAGAAAGATGTAAAAATCTCTGACTATGAAAGCACAAACTGTTCATGTATTTTAAAAATAGTCTGGTATTTGATTTTGTTGGATGTTTTAAAATATGCTGTGACTTCTTAATGGCAGTATTTATAATGCAGAGGTAGTTACATGCTTTGCTCCTATCTTAGCTTGGGGTGAAAGGTTTCAGGTATCATCTTAGTAGTAAAGTACAAAAGGATTTAAAGATTTACAAAATTGGTTTAGAAGTATTTGCAAGATGAAGGTTGAAGATAACTATTTTAGGAAACCCAGTTAAAAAAAACAGTGTGTAAAATAGGGAGAAATTAGGCAGGGCAATAGTGAGGAGACAACTGAATTTTTCCAGGCATAAGGATTTGGACTGGTTCATGGTCATAGTCATGGAAATGAAGAGAAACAGGCTGAAATCAAAAGCTACTCAGAAACAAGAATGACTAGTTGCAGGCTCTGCTTCACTTCATCTTGGGTTTTAAATACTGTCAAGACAAAATTTCCTAATGTTTTCCACCTGTAGCCCCTGCCTTGCCTTGGTCCTAAGATTCTCGTCTTTGACTCCTTCCCTTCCTTATCCTTTTCCCCCTGTTCTTTCCTTCCTTGGTCCCTAACCTCCCCTCTCCCCTACTTTCTCCCTTTCTTCCCTCTCCTCTCTTCCACTCCCCACCCTCTTTCCTCCCTTCCTCCTCTCCTCCCCTTCCACCCTTCTCCTTCCTTCTCTTCACTTCTGTCCCTTTCCCTTCCCTTCCCTCACCTTCTCCTTCCTTCCTTCCTTCCTTCCTTCCTTCCTTCCTTCCTTCCTTCCTTCCTTCCTTCCTTCCTTCCTTCCTTCCTTCCTTCCTTCCTTCCTTCCTTCCTTCCTCCCTTCCTTCCTTTTCGTCCCCTCACCTTTGCTCCTCTTCTTTCCCCCTCCCTCAGCCCCTTGCTTTACAATTCTTCATTTTGACAAATGCTGGGTCTTCTGAACAGTTAACATCACGTCCCAGAATATTTTCCAGTCAAATTGAGAGACTAAGACAGATATCAGATATGGCCCACACCACTTCACCTCCCTCCCTTTTGTACCATGCTAGGGGCCCGAGAGTTGGAACCTCCATTTGCCAGACTCCTCAGATCGTACCTGTGACCCAGGCTTCACTGAAGCGGGTCGATGGATGTGATATCTGGACGACAGAAGTAAGTCTGCTGCTTTCCTGAGGTGCAGCAGGGTCTCCTGGGTCTCCTGTGGTACTTGTGTGGGTACCAGACCCTCCATTTAGATGAAATGAATCTGCATTGAGGCATCATGCTTGGAGTCAAAAATGGGACTGGCCATTTACTTATTCTCCTGATTTCTTGCCATTCCCCAGGTTTCTGGCCATGACAGGGTCCATGGAGCCTGAAGTCCATCTCTGCCTTGATGGGCACCTATGGCAGTCATTCCTGGAAGCTCAGTCTGGAGTGTCTCCTCGACCTTTTAAACAATCTGGTAAGCAACAATTCCACAATACTAAGTCTCTTTGAGTTTCAGTGAACTTGAATGGCTTCTATTATTGGCAACCTAGGAGGGTGACGCATTGAAGTCCTGAATCATTTCCTCCAGCTCCCCACCAACATAGCTCATTGCTCCTTAGGCCTTGTTACTGTTGAACAGAGCTGGTATGCTAGACCAATGAGTGCAATGCCACATTGTTATCTGAGCTGCTGCCATTTCTCCTCTGTGTGCTTTGCCTCTCAGCACTAGTCTCTGGAACGTCTTGTTCAGGTTGCTCCATTCTTGGGCGACCTGAAGTCCCTCCTGCCTTGTACTTGCAGAGTCTGTTCATGAATGAATCTGATTGGTGACTCCAGAAGTTTTGAAGCCTTCACACTGTTTATTCTGTTTTCCTGTTTCTTAAATTCCACCCAACCTTTGGCATTCTTTTCATTCCTCTTGTGCCCTTTGGTCACAGACCCTCAGTCACCTAGCAGCTCCTTCATGGTCTGGACTTCTATCATTATGTCTTTTCTTTTACAGCATCATTCCATTGAGTTGATATAAAAAGTCTCTTAGGAATCTAATTCGAAATGCAGATTCTCAGCCCCAGCCCTGACTCAGTAGGTTCAAGGTGTGGCTGAAAGTTTGCATCTTTAACAAGTGCGACAGTGCATTCTGACTCACTTAGGCCTGAAACTCCACATGGCTGGTTCTCTGATCTTAGCACCTAACTCACTTTACTGGTTATAACAGAGTATAGCTACCAACTCCCTCCCTCCTCCCTGCACTGTGAGGATGAGAAAAGAGAGGCTAAGGTAGCCCCTAGATTATACACTTGGATGAGTAAGATCATGATCACAGCCCTGGTTCAAACAGGGAAATGAAGAAGGAAAACCAGTTTGTGGAGGAAATAATGAGTTCCATTCGGGACATGTTGAGTTTGACAGCCCAGGAAAGATTGTTGGTAGCTAGTAATGAATTGATGATTCAGATCTGGATGCTGATTAGTGGCATAGAGTCTCTTTAGAGTGGAGTCCAGAGAATCACTGCTATAGCTAAATTATTGCTTTAATGTGGCCCAAATATTATGGTTGTCCTGAGGATAGCATACATCAATGGTTGCTATCCCAGTAGGTCATGAAGTCATATGTGTGTGTATATATATACACACACATATATATGTGAGCATATGTATATATATGTGAACACATATACACACATATACATTTATATATACTATATAGCATTTCTTAAGTGCTCATATAAGAGAAAAGTGAGAAACTTCAGGGTAGAATAATTAATTCATGTTCTAGGCAATCTAGGAGAGGCCCATGATCTGGCTCTCCTTACCCATCTCTCTCTTTTTTTTAATGTTTAAAATTTTATTGAATCATTGCAAGACAGTTACAAACTTTCATGTTCGGGTTAGAATTATAAATGATCAAATACCATCCCTCCACCAGTGCACATTCCACACCACCAATATCCCTGTATACCCCCCCCCCCATTTCCACCTCCCCTGCCTCCACGGCAGACAATATTCCCCATACTCTCTCTCTACTTTTGGGCATTGTGGCTTGCAAAACAGACACTGAAAGGTCATCATGTTTGGTCCATTATCTACTTTCGGCACACATCTCCCATCCCGACCAATTCCTCAGCCATCATTTTCTTAGTGATCCCTACTCTATTCCACCTGCCTTCTCCCCTCCACTCATGAAGCAGTCTTCCAGCTATGGGGCAATCCTCCTGGCCCTTATATCTACACTCCTTGTCCTTACCCACCTCTCAGTCCTTCCTCCCCTTACTTCCAGTTCACTGAAAAGTATATCTTAGCTGTGTAATTTGGGGGAAAAAACCATGTAGGATAAGTGTAAGAAAGGATAATTTAAAAAAATCTCCTAGTGTCATTGTAAATATTTCAATTGACTACAAATTAAGCAGGATAAAATATTATTTCTAAAGGCATTTCACAGGTCTTTGTGTATGGAACTCTATTTTTTCGGATCTTATTGTAAAAGTTGTTTCTTCTTCTTCTGTGACATAAAGTCACTGAGGCTAAGAGCTTTCCAGGAGGTGATGGTGGGGGTGGGAGTGGTGATGCGGAATGGGGGTGAGATAATGCAATGGCAGAGCCATAGTCTTGCAGAACCGAGGCTGAGTGTAGTATGTTGGTGCTTCCTCACAGTCTGAGGGCTGACCCAACAGCACTGCCATGGGGGTTCTTAGTGCTGCAATGAAGTGTGTGACCTCCAGTCCACCAGTTCTGCGAGCCAAAGCGCGCGGCCCATCTCTGGTGAGCATTACCACCAAGTGTGCAGCCCCTGGTCAACAGGACAATGGGAAGGGATGGGAAAGAAGTAGAAAAGTAAATAATTAAAGTAACCTTTCAATTATCTTTTATTCCTTGGTATTAGAACTGGAGCCATAGCACAGCGGGTAGGGCGTTTGCCTTTCATGCAGCCGACCTGGGTTCGATTTCTCCGTCCCTCTCGGAGAGCCAGGCAAGCTACCAAGAGTATCCTACCCTCACAGCAGAGCCTGGCAAACTCCCCGTGGCATATTCGATATGCCAAGAACAGTAACAAGTCTCACAATGGAGACATTACTGGTGCCCACTCGAGCAAATCAATGAACAACTGGACAACAGTGCTACAGTGCTACAAATATTGTTATAACTGCTGGGGGCATACCCAGTGGCACTGACTGGGTATGAAGTGGGGACAAAGTACTGGGGATCAAACTTGGGACCTCACACATGCCAGGTACATTCTCTTTTTTTGTATTTTCTTTTTTTTTTAAATTTTTAAAATTTTATTGAATCACCGTGAGATAGTTACAAGCTTTCATGTTTGGGTTACAATCTCACAATGATCAAACACCCATCCCTCCACCAGTGCACATTCCCCAACACCAATATCCCTGGTATATCCCCCCTTGCCCATCCTCCCCCTGCCTCTATGACAGACAATATTCCCCATAATCTCTCTCTACTTTTGGGCATTATACCTTGCAACACAGACACTGAGAGGTCATCATGTTTGGTCCATTATATACTTTTGACACACATCTCCCATCCCAACTGGTTCCTCAAGCCATCATTTTCTTAATGACCCCTTCTCTATTCCATCTGGCCAGGCACATTCTCAAACTGTCTTTTCCAGAGAAGTCTTGTTGAACAGTCTTATTGTACTTGACTAAGAAAGGTAGTTGGATTTGACTGAGTTCAAATATGTGCCATTTAGTGATGGTAGTTATTGCCTGATTTTTGTGAGAATAAGGAGAACATTTCAATGGAAATATTAAAAGAGAAACATTGGGGACATAGCTCAAAGGATTGGTGTAGCCCTGGTGGCCACTGAGCACTGTTGGAGCAGTCCAGGTAGACTCCAGCACTGCTGAGACCCAGGCCTCAACACTGAGCTGGCAAACTTGCACAGCCCACTGAGCATCAGGCAGACCCTTTAAAAAAGGAAGAAAATGAAATTATGGAGGATGGTTACATATGAACATTTATTTCCACACTTGGATTAATAACATTAGTATTTCTTCAGAGAAGTAGTTGCAAATAGAATATTTATATATATATGTATATATATATATATATATATATATATATATAAAAACTCATTTGACAGCCTGGGAGATAGTCCAGTGGTTAGAGTATATACCTAACCTGGGTTAAATTCCTGACACCACATGGTCCCTACCCAGCATTACTTGGGTGAAGCCTGGATGCCCTTAGCACTGTCAGGTGTGGCCTGGAAACCCCCAGCACTGTGGGTTGCCCTGGTATCCCTCATGCCACAAGGCCTGAATAGCATCATATTATTATTCGTGGGTGCTTGCTCTAAACTGTTGACCCAGTTGGCTGAGAATTGTCAGTGGGGTACCAAGATGTCCTGAGCACCACTTGGGAGCCCCCAAAAGAGTCTGAAAAAACCTTGTTTTCCATTTTTGAGATACTATTAATAAACTGATGTGGCATAAGCACCTTAGCTCTAAAATCTCTACAATTAATTTTGCCAGTCAACCATAAATATTCATTTAGCACTTAATATGTTCTATACACAGATTGTGTTCGAGACACGTGGAGTTCATCACCTAGCAGGGAAGATAGATACAAAAGAGTTAAAAGTAGTTAGAAATATATTAATATGAAATATGTCCTAAGTATACTGACAATTTTTCATGGGAGACCCAACTTTGTGGTCAAAGTGGTCAAGAGTGAACAAAGGTTTGCTTCCTAAAAAAGTGATATTTAAATTGGTATATGAAAAGTGAGTAGGAGAAAGGAAGGGGAAGAAAAAAATAAGAAGATCTTTTAGCTCTGTGGGTTACTATGTGCAAATGGCCACAGGTGAAAGAGAGAAGTGTCTATTTGAAGAAGTAGCAGCAAAGCTGGAGAGAACTGTGAGCTATTCATAGAGACCAAACAGGACAGGACTTTCTGGCTAGTGACCATGTGGTAGATGTGGTTTTAGTGCTAGTGCTTTATTCCCCATCAGCCCCCAGTGCCTGGGTAGGAGAGGTGTTCTACCATGGAGTGGAGGGGGTGCCACAAAGAAAACCAAGGAATGAAACTTCACATTCTTGGCTTTTAAGTCTACACCATGGAAAGCAGTAGGCCAGGCATTAAGGATACTGAGGCTGAGACCATTTTTAGGGCCTTCATGGAGTCCTTGTGAAATGGACTTGAGCACAGCTGCACAGATGAAGGTGATGCCAATGGGCTTCAGGAGCTGCCTGGAGGCTTCCAGCAGAGCCAGAATCTCAATTTAGAGGGTTCTGGGAGGCAGTGCAAACTCTGATGGTAGCAAGTGTTTACAGGAGGAACTATAAAGTCACCGGTCAACTGGAGTAGGATTGGGGTCCAAGAGTTAAAGCTGGATATAAATCACCCTGACATTTCTATGTTAGTATGTGGGTGTTCTCTGAAAGATAATGAAAAACCATCAAAGGGTTTCACATTGAAATGTGGCTTGATGATATCTCTGAAATTGGGTGTAGGCAGTGGTTTGAAAAAGATGAGACTGATCTAGAAAGAAACGGCTACATGGATATTTCAGTAACCACAAAAGGGGTGAGAGTAGTCTGTACCAGGGATGGTAGCAGTAATGATAAAAGGTAGCAAGTGATTCTTCAACACCTGTGTGTTTGCTCATCATTGATGACAAAATGCAATAGCCTGGTGGATCCAACAATAATATTTCCTCACAGTGTTGGAGGCTGTATATCCCAGCTCCGGCTCTCACAGGGTCATTTCTGACTTATTCACTCCCTGTTTTACTGACACCTGCCTTCTCTAGGTTGTCACTTGGCAGGATCCTGTCTTTTACTCTCTTTCCCTCTTCTTATAAGGTCCCATTTATATCAATCAAGGCCCCAACTTTATAAACTCACTTAAGGTAGTTGACTACTAAAGCCCCTCTCTCCAGATATAGTCACTCTGGTAGTTACAACTTCACCCTGTGAATTTAGGGACTACAATTCAATCCATAGCACTACCTTATATTTTCAGGAAATAGTACTTGATTAACTATGTGGAAGTGGGTCAGGGGAGCTAGGGCTGACCCATGTTAGGGTTCTGGCTTGCATAACAATGACAGAGGCATTCATGGAGATGGCAGTCACCAAAGATAGATGAGAAGACTTGGGGAAAAACACCTAAAAATGAAATGTTGGGGTTGGAGAGATAGGACAGGGGTAGTGCACTTGCCTGGCAAGCAGCTGATCCTAGTTCAACCCCTGGCACTGCATATGTTTAGTCAAGTACCACCAGTATTCATTCCTGAGAATAGAGCCAGGAGTAAACTGTAAGCACTGTCAGCTGTGGCAGAACAAATGAACAACAGAAAAATACCCACAATCCCAAATAGCAAAATGAAATAAAACCTTCAATGTTAAAATGTTTGTTTTGAAGTGTTTTAGATATATATAAAAAAAAAAGAAATAAAGGGGCTGGAGTGATAGCACAGCGGGTAGGGCGTTTGCCTTGCATGCAGCTGACCCGGGTTCAAATCCCAGCATCCCAGGGTGATTCCTGAGTGCATGAGCCAGGAGTGACCCCTGTGCATTGCTGGGTGTGACCCCAAAAAAAGCCAAAAAAAAAGAAATAAAGAAAAGAAATACCAAGTAGACAATTGGCCTATGGGCATGGGATTCAGAATGTGCTTCTAAGAATTCAGAACAGACAGATGCAGTATCAGGACTCATCTGTTTACAGCTGGGAGTGGATTCGATTTCTTTGGGTAGTGGTTCTCAAAGTTACATGTGTTTCAGAATCACCAGGAGAGTTTGTTGAAACACATGATTTTTTAGCTCCACCCCAGATTTTCCAAAATCATGGTCCTTTCAAAGGCAATGTGACCATTTGGAGGCTTTTGAAATTCATTGGTAAATTGCTCCCCAGAGAACTCATAAAAATTTGATTTCTTTTGTAACTGAGTATGTGAAAGTTTATCTTCATGTTAATTATTAAACTGAATATTTTTTAAAACATTCAATGAAAAGTAACTTACTGAAATTTCATTCTGAACATCTCTGGGGATCAGTGTGCTGAGACGTATTTTTTCCCATATATTTTAAAACATTGTTTATACGTGCCTTGGTGTTTGGTAAAGCAAACAGATTCCTTTTGCTTATGTACTTAAATTTGTACACATTTCTTCTTTGGCCCCGTGGATACACTGGTGAATTGCATGGTCCAGCCATTGAGGTGACAACTCATTCTGATGAAGTGGATGTGGATCTTCTCAACTCTGTGGATTTTATATTCACCTTATGTGAATGTGAGGAACATGCTCTGCTCCTGTTGGATACTCTTTCAAGTTGAGTAATATAAAAATGGGATCCAAGCAGTGTAGGAGACAGTTTCCATATGTCTGAAGAATAAGTAGAAATATGGCATTGTCATTCTGATTGACCCTAGGCTGTCCTATGGCCTTTTGAGGGGGCAGGAGCCCAGAAATTCTTTCTCTTCTTCTAAATGTAGAACACACTTGACGAACTCTGGCAAACTCCCCATGACCTAATGTTCCGTCTTACGCAATCCCACTGCAACTGAAGGCCAGCACAAATGCTTAGCTAGACAGCAGTGAAGCTACTGATGACAAAAGCAGATCATGCTGGGGAGCGCAGCTGTCTGGTCTCTGTGGCTCACCCCGTCAAGACTGGGTTTGCTTTTCTGACAGCCTTTCACTCAGCAACACGAGACGACCTGAAGTTATACTTCAGCGTATGTTTCAAACACTTCATGAGTCTCCCCTGGCCTGTGGCCTCCCTTGTTAATTTGTCATCACATCTGCCTTGGCTCCCATCATCACTTCTTTTGGCACCTGACAACCTCAATACAGTGAAGCTGGGGTTAAGTCTGGCTTGATGGCTGTGAGGCAAACGTTCCCCCCAGTCATCTTCAGATGGCACATCTTAAAACATCCACCCTAGAGTTAGTTAATCATAGAGATACTTTCTGGCTCTTTGAAGTGAAAGATAGCCGACAGATTTTGTAGATAAAATAAAGAGTTATAATACAGCATCATAGCAAGACCAAATCTCTTACATCCAAAGCACATTGGATTTCACAATATGTATTTGCTTAGAATGGAGATTTTTTGGGGGTGGTGGTGGTGGTGGTGGTGGTGTCCTTCATCTCTTATTAGGCTGGGGAAAGAGTGGAGCACGGCAGAATGATGGAGCTAAACTTTGATTTTGGACAGATCGGTGTTTTCTGACTGTCTGACCTTGGACAACTTTCTTTATTTTCCAGAATATTTCTTCACTTGTGAAGTGGGGCAATACACCTCTCAGTGCTGCTTTAAGAATGTGGAAACTTGACATGAACATGCAGGTGTTCAAATGTCAGTGCCCTTCCTTTATGGTCCAGGACTGATCACCACCCCTATATGAAAACACTTGTCAGTCTAGGCCTGGGACTCAGAAGGTTGGTTCTTCTGTGAATAGTTTGATTCTTAGATACTAATGGTTCAGCCACAAGGACTTGAGTAATTGTTTTATTGCTTTGAACTTCCTTTGACACGCGGCCCCACCCAGGATATGAAAATGAATGGCACTGAGCTAGCAAGTGCTCCTCAGTCGTAAGCGCTCTCAACTCAAATTGAAGGAAAAGGAAATTAGCAGCCAGAAATCAAGTAATTGAATAATTCATGAAGACTGAGAGTTCCAGTGTATCCAGGAGTTTGTATGTATCATGTTTTTAGCACGATTATCTCCCCATTTCTTTTTATAACTCACGAAATTAGAAGAGAGAGGGAGGTAGAAAGAGAATGCTGCGCTCTGGGGCTCCATTGGAAGCTTTTGGTGAAGTTTCCTGCACAACTTTACTTTCTTTTTTCTGGAGTGTTAATGATGTATTCGCTTATTTATTTTACAATGACACTAATGCTGAATTGGTGTCTCTGAAAATCACAAATTAGGTTTGAAATGTCTGGATTTGGGATCCCTCTGGTGTAGGGTAAGATGAAACAGCTCATCTTAGCTGTCTGATGTGGCAACCCTTAGCACCTATATCCAGTTATTGTAGGAGAACTCTAATCTCTGTGAGCAAGGCTGACCACGCCTTGTTTCATTCTTGTCATTATTCTGGAGGAAAACTTCTTCCAACATGAAAAGATTATTTCCAGCCATGTCCCTACCTAGCCTCCCACCTCTTCTAGTTTCAATTCAACATATCTTTGTTTGAATATATTTATTTGCCTAGTAGCATACTAAATAGGAATATGAAAATCAGAATTTGTATAAAATATGTATAATAAGACTGCTTTTCAGCTTTACAATGAGTTTCTTCTCTCTCTCTTTCTTCATTTCTTGGGACTACACCCTGTGATGCTCAGGGGTTACTATTGGCTATGAATTCAGTAATTACTCCTGGAGATGTTTGGGGGGACCATAGGGGTTGCCTGGGATTGAACTTGCATCAGCTGCATGTAAGCACTGTACCCGCTGTACTATCTCTCTAGCTCCTCAAGTTCCTTCTTTATTTTGCAGAGGGAAGAGGCAGTGCTCTGGGTGTATTCTTTACTTTGCTCAGGAGGTCACTCCTGGCAATGATGGGGGGGGGCCATATTTGGGGTTGGGAATCAAACCAGGGTAGGCTGCATGCATGGCAAGTACCTTACCCCCTGCACTGTTTCTCTCTCTGATCTCTATGAGTTCCTTCTTTAGGTAAAACATTTCTGGTTTAATATGTTGGTGATAAGGTCAGGGAAAAGGCAAAAAGGAAGGACCAGGCTGTAGCTCAGTGGTAAGGCATATGCTTTGCCTGTAGGAGGCCCAAGTGAGATATGCAGTACCATAAAACCAAAAGGAAACCAAAAACAACAAACAGGCAAAGATCTGGAAAAGATAGCACAGGAAAAGGAAGATCTGAGGTCACTGGAGAGACCCATTCACTGAGCTGGAATGCATGCTTCACATGTAGGAAGATAAGTATTTAATTGCTAGTATTTCTGACAGTTCCCTGAGCATTACCAGCAGTGAACCTGAGCACTACTGGGAGTGGCTAGAAGTTGAAAAAAGAGAAAGGAAGATCTAGCACCTATATTATTAGGTGCTGAATTAGTTTTGTATGTTGGTTATATTAGATATTAGATACTTCTCTAGTCCTCAATTCCACAATATTAATGGGCTCAGAAAGAAAATCTTCACAGTTTTTTCTATAAATTCAAATGACAGGAAGTAATCTATTGTCTAAACAGAGGTCCAACATGTATTTTTCTTATGAAATTGTTAGTGGAGTCAGGAGTTTTCCAAACTTTTCTGTAATTCCTGGTTCCATCATTAAGTGCCATGGATAAAAATGTAGTAAATATTTTGTTATTGGCAATATCAATTTAACATTAAATTTAAAGGTATACGGAGAAAAAAATGGTTTGCATTAAAATATGTGAGCATATTTTCTATGATAATGAGCTTATTTCATAAGCTTGTCAAAAATTTCTAACCAATGCAGTAATATGGTTTGCAACTTGTATCTGTAGTTTATTGAGTAGCATGTTTCTTACTTGATTTAAATCTATATTGGGTCAGCATACATGAATAGAGTTTGCTTCAAATATCACCCATTATAGTTTATAACTTAAGATCCAGATTTAAAATTACATTGCTTTAAAATTTCCTTATCTTTTAATATATCCAAAATAATTAGTGGTGTTTCTAAACCACACCTTTTAACACACTTTTTTTGAAACAAAGTCAAATTGTTTAATTGTTTAATTTTAAAATTTATTAAGGATTCACGATTTAAAAGCTATTCAGAGTTGAGTTTTTAGGCATACAATCCCATCAACTCCAATACCATCACCAGTGTAGGATAACTATTAATATTTAAAAAAATTTTAGAACTGAAACTCTTTTAATCACAACTCCAGAAAAGAACACTAGAGACGGAATGAACCTGTATCCCAGCTCTCAACCATTCTCTTAGCATTGGGTTAGAAGAAAATTGAGGGGAGAATGTTGAGATAATTTGCAGAAAGGGAAAAAGGGAGAGAGAGGAAAGAGAAGAAGGAGAGAAATAAAGACACAGAAAAATACTTTAAAACAGAACATTGGTGGAGCGAGATTAAGATTTGGTTTAGGAAAAAAAAAAGAGAATAACTTGAAAAGTGACTCATGTAGTTTGGTGGTCAGCTTATTTTTCACAAATTGGTTTTGGATGGAAAAATTGAGAAAGCAAACTATTAATAATGACAAGAAGTGAGTACATGACAGGTGTATTAGTAGGCTGTGGTGGCAGAAACATGAAATTGCTACAATTTTGAAGAACCACATCCCCATTTCTTTGTTACCTTCTCTGCAAATGGTGGTTTTGCAATTTAGAAAATGGTGTACTGAGTATCAAGACAAAACAATCAGAATCTTTTTACTTAAATGGTTGAAAAGGTGTTAGGGATCAAAAGCAAGAAGGAATATTATTTGTCTCCATCTGAATTTTACACCAATAAAGGATATAAAATATTTCATGAACACATATAATTTCCATGATTAGATGACCTTTATTTCTCACATCCGAGAAATGACTGGATCTTACTTTCTCTCCGAAGATTTTTTTTTTGGTTCTTTTTTGTTTGTTTGTTTGTTTTGGTCACATCCGGCGATGCTCAGGGATTATTTCTGGCTCTGCACTCAGGAATTACTCCTGGCGATGCTTGGGGGACCATATGGGATACTGGGGATAGAACGTGGGTCGGACACTGCAAGGCAAACGCTCTCTCCACTGTATGTCTCTCCGCTCCTCTCCTAAATATTTTCAACTGCAATATTTTTTTTCTAAATACAGGTTACTTCCTAGACATATTTTCTCTATATACTTCGTTTCTTCTTTTAAGTTCCTCTCTTCTCTCCCTTCTTTGGTTGATGATGTTTCTTCTGTGGTTGTGATGGTGGGGTTGAACACATGACTGACACCTGTGTTCACACAATTTTAGCTGTGGTGCTTTCTGGGGTCGCACATCAAGTCATGATGCTCACCATGGTCTTAGGGGTAGTGGTTGGGGGGTTATGCTCTTCCCTGAGGCATACAAGCTAGCATGGTGATGCTTGCCCCATACTTTCATAATTCCTAATTTCTCCCCTGTTGGACTGTAGTTATCACTGGAATCCCAGATCTCTGGCCCCATATTCAGTTCTGTAGAAACAAGAGTGACCTATTGTTTTCTACGTCTTCAATCAACTCCTGTGAAATTACTAGAAAATTTACTCACATATTTCACAATGTAATTCTGTGAAAAAAAAATGCAAGTCCCCCAACAGTTTGCTCTCACAGGAAGAAACAAACAAAAAAAATGAATTTCCACCAACTTGAGTATTCAGGAAATATTACCTTACTTGTTATATGTTTGTCATTTTATGAACTCAATTTCTACATATCCCCAATTGGAAGGCTAGAATGAGAGGTAGTTAGTGACTTAATCTCATTCAATTTGGACTCCTATTTCCTTCCTTAATATCTCAGAGTTGATGTTAATCCTGGTTGTCAGAAGCAAGGAGGGCAGGGATGTTTAGTCCTTTATTTCTTCACCTAACAGCTATGTCTCTAGCTTTGTTTTTTTAAATAAATTGACACATTACATAAAGGTCAATGTATTAGCAATAGGTGATTTTTATTTACAGATAATTATCACAAATCTCATATTTAAACATAAAGAAAAAAATAATGACTTTGAAGAGCACAAAAATAAAACCCACTCAGACTTACACATGATTTAGTGTAGTCATGTATGCAACAATGGAAAAAAGCAGAAAATTGTATCTGAGGTTTTAAGTGTGATTGGGGACAGCAAGATCACTGGTGATTTAATGAATTTTCCTTTTTGCTTCCTTCTCCTCCTCCTTTTCCTCTACTCTCTCCTAGTTCTTCCTCCTTCTACCTCCTTCCACTTCTCCTCTTCCTTCTCCTCCTTCTTCTTCTTCCTTTTGGATGGTATTGGGGGCTACTCACAGCCAATGATGGGGTTTTCTCTGAAGCCTGTGCTTGGGGGAGAATGTGGTTCTAAGGACTGCACATGAGACTCCGACATGCAAAGCATGTGATCCAGTCCACTGAACTCTCTCTAACCTTTATTTCTTCATCTTCCAAAATTTCCTCTAATGCAAATGTATGACTTTTAGAACAAAGAATAAGTGGAATTTCTATATCCTGTTTGTTTTATGTTGTTTGTTCGTTTGTTTGTTTTGGGGCCGTACCCAGTGGTGTGCAGGATGCTTTCTCCTGGCTCCACCCAAGCTCAGGAATCACTCCTGACAGTGTGCTGGGGATCATATGGGTTGCTGGGGCTCACACCTGGCTCAGCTGTGTAGCTGTGTGTATATGGATATATTCACAATAGAGTATGATATCAGAAAAGAAATGCTGGTTTAAACCTATGGAGGGTACATGAAGATGCTAACGAATAAAAGGTCCTAAAGATATATGGACTGGTTAGAGTCAGATTCTGGGTCCTTCTTCTTTCTTCTGCAAAAACAAATCCTTGAGGCCTGGAGCAATAGTTTAGGGAGGAAGGGGCTTGCTTTGCATGCAGTCAATCCAGGTCAATTCCTGGCACCTGTGATCTGCCAAGCCCCATCAGGAGTGATCACTGAATGGAGAGACAGGAGTAAGCCCTGAGCACCACCAGGTATGACCCCAAAGCCAAAAACAAAAGCAAAACGAAACAAATCTGTGGACCCAGGAGATGACTCAAAAGACTGAGCACATACTTTGCATGCGGGAGGTCCAGGTTCCATCTCCTGCCCTACATGGTCACTGAGCATCACCAGGGACAGTCCCACAGAGGTGGGAGTGGACCCCACCAGGTGTGGTCCCAATCCCCTATTATTTCTCCCCTCCCCCTGCTCCCCCCCCAAAAAAAACCTACAGCAAAATGGTTCTGCTTGAGGACACCCATGCTATGTAATTCTTGTTCTTTTCTCACCGTCTCTGGTCTAGTTCCCTACCTTTCACTTCTCACATTATGAAAGAGAGGACTATCCCTCTCATATTCCCCTAGGGGAGTGTGTGGCAGGGAGAACCTCTGAAGCACTGATAATTCAATGTGGTGAATTATTTAGATAATTATGTGGTAATAATTCAGATTATTGATGTGGAGGTAAGAAAGAGAATGATGATAATGATAGTTCTTGTGAAACACAAGAGGTTTTCAGTTCTTTCAACAAAGTCAAAGGAAGAGTTACTTCAGTGGTCAGTTGATGACTATTAAAAATACTTTTTCATGATACATTACCATGTAATTTTACTTATATAAGTCAGAAGCGATTCAAACAATTGCAGTCATTGCTTTAATAAGATGCTTTTTATTCTCACTTGCTAATTCATGTGAACTCAAATTTTCTAGACCTTACATTAAAATAGAGAATAAATGACCTAATTCTACTAATATTAACTCACAAATAAATAAATGATTGGAAAAGACTCACTTTATCTCAGTAAGAAGCATTATAACAACATTTTAATACTCTCTAAGGAGTGGCCCGACAATACACAGGAGTTACTCCTGGTTTATGCACTCAGGAATCCGGGTCCACCGTGTGTAAGGCAAATGCCCTACCTGCTGTGTTATCGCCCCAACCCATCTAAGGAACATTTTAAAATATGTGCCATTTATGTAGCTTGATTAATTTGAGGTAATTTTTACATCAGTTTGACATATTTGTTATTTTTTTTCTTCTGTAATTGTTACTATTGACTATAATGGTAATAGTAGCTATAATGGTAACTAACTACAGAGGAATAAGTAACAGCATTTTTGCTGCAAAGAATCATTTGTAGCATGTTTTATTTACAGCCACGCTCAAGGCCACTCTCCACACACTCGAACCGACAGAAGAACCCAGGTATGTAGGACCCGTGACTGAGATCTCCAAGCCTGCTCGGATTGGGACTGGGCCTCCTCCATCCAGATCCCCAGTTTTCCAGTAGCTTGGCAGTCACATCCGCAAACTCCCCCTCCCCACCCCCCCATCCCCCCAGCCCTCCCACCCCTGCCATATAATCTCACCAACGGCCAAGATCCAGAGACTACAAAACAAAGCTCAATTTTTCCTGGAGTGCGTGGCCTCTTTATTTTTATATTTATTTATTTATTTATTTATTTTTATTATTTTTTTCCCAGATGGCAGAGCCTGGCAAGCTACTCGTGACATATTTAATATTCCAAAAACAGTAACAACAACGTGCTCTTCGTGTTCCTGGAGCAAGCAGACGTCATTGGGCTATATCAGCATGCGACAGGGACAAATGAAGACATTACTGCCACCTGCTCGAACAAATCTATGAACAATGGGATGACAGTGATACAGTGATACCCAGTCACCATGACTTTCAAATTACGAAGTAATTTTCGATTGAGTTTCAGTCATACAATATTCCTATACTAATCCCTTCACCAGTGTCCATATCCCTCCACCAATGTTTCAAGTTTCCCTCCTGTCCCCCAGAGTTTATACCTACTTTCAGCTTTCCATCTCATCCAGAGTGACCACTTCCATCCACCAGTGTTGCACTGTTCCCTTCCCTGACCTCTTCCCCCACACCCCCAGTGGTCAGCTTCCTACTGCAAACTAGTTCTCTTGCTCATTGTTTCTATTGCCTTTGGGCATTTATTATTCTCCCAGCTATGTTTCTTTATAACCTCCTTAAGAGACATCATTCTTTCTGTCCTTCGCCCTCTGACTAACTTCACTAGCATGATATGCTTCAGATCTATCCAGGAAGCAGCAAATTGCATGAATGGATGTTTCCTTAAGGCTAAGTAGCATAACATTTTATTTTTATTACTTAGAAAAAAATAGTAGTGCATACATAAAATGTAATAAAATTCCATTCTTCAGTTGTGGAGTAATTTTTACTGTATTTGGGGGCGGGCATGTCTGCACCACACCTGGTGATACTCAGGGGTTACACTGGCTCTGTGCTAAGGAATCACTCCAGGCTGTGCTCTGGGGGCCGTATAGTATGCCATATGGATCGAACCGGGTAGGCTGCATGCAAGGCAAATTTCCTACTTGCTATACTATTGCTCTAGCCCATTTACTGCATGTTTTAAATTCTAGATTCCACAGAAGAATGGTGGCCAAGTTTTCATTAATAATGAGAAACCAGGTCAAAGACATTGTTCAAAAGGATGAGTTGTATGTTTTGCCTGTAGGAAGACCAGGTTCCTGTCCTGTCTGCTACCTGATTCCTGTCCTGCCTGATTCCTGTCCCTGCCTGGTACCTGAAGCACCATCAGGAATGAGCCCTGAGGACAGAGTTAGGAGTAGCCTCCTGAGTGCCACTGGTGATGACCCCAAAACCAAACAAACAAACAAATAAATAAACAAAATTTGAAACCTAGAATGATCTCAGAAGTTTTACATTTTAAGATATAACCCTAGAGGGGCTGGAGCAATAGCACAACGGGTAGGGTGTTCAATTCCCAGCATCCCATATGGTCCCCTGAGCACAGCCACGGGTAATTCCTGAGTGCAGAGCCAGGAATAACCCCAGTGCATCGCCAGGTGTGACCCAAAAAGCAATATATATATACATATATATGTATATATATATATATATATATATATATATAATCCTATAAGCTAAAGTAAAGTACAGAAGATAAGGGACTTGCCTTGCACGTAGCTGACCTAGGTTTAATCCTCAGCACTCAACATGGTCCCTTGAGTTTGCTAGGAGTGACCCCTGAGTACAGAGCCAGAAATAAGCCCCAAGCACAGAACCAGGAATAAGCCTTGAGAACTGCCAGGTGTGGCATTCACACAACACCTGCACACACACACACACACACACACACACACTTAACTTTTATTCTTCCAGGTCTTCACAGGTTCCCAGTGTTCTTCTTTCTTCCCTGCCTATTCCCCTGCTGGAGGTGCTTAAGAGGAGGCCGGAAGATGAAGCAACCTTCAAAGGGAAATAGAGAAAAGCGTGAAGTAGACCTCAATGGCATCTGATTCTGAGAAATTGTATAACTAATGCTTTGACTAGAACCGCTGCTCTTTGGTTTTTCTAACATTAGAAAAATGTATCTCCCCCTGCTCCCCTACCCCCACCCCATAATAAAGAACTATTATTCCCAAGTTGGCACCTTTCTGTAGGAACTGCTTCTCATCTTTGATCTTGACCTGGATAATTCCCCACACAGAAAATCCTGTCCATTTTCCCCACTGTCCTTTCTAGGGAGAAGAAGAAAGGTTGGTATAGTATAAAGAGCAAGGAACCTGAAACAGTTCTGTTCCCAGTTCTGTGCTAATCAGTTGTGTGTCTTAACCTCTGGGTCTGGTTCTTCATCTGTAAGTTAAGAACAGTAATATTATTGGCTCTATTGTGAGACTTAAGTGAGATAATAGTGGTGGAAGAGTTTTGTAAACAATAAACCACTCTACAGATCTAGGGTAATATTCATGGTGTTGACAATTTTTTTCTTACCTTCAATGTTTAACTTGATTTACTTGACTTTATATTTTAAATAAAAGAGAATCAGTTATCCTTTTAATCTTCAGCAAATAAATGGAAGCTTTGGTCATAGATCCATAGAATAAAAAAATTACATGTCCTGGTGTGACCTGGGTTGTTATGTGTATGTTCTAGATCTCACTTTCATTTTTATTTTAATTATAGCATTGAAAGAGAGCAAGGCTTAAAATTATACCTTTCAGAACTCATCATTATTTAGTGACTCTACATTTCAACAATACCACTCATGTCTTTATAATAAATTGCCAGGTACTCTCGTTGTTGCCTTGGCCTAAATATAAATTTATTGACATGGTAGTGATACTACCTTTTAGTTTCTCTTTAGAAAACATTTCCTTGAAGCTATAATAATTTAGACTATTTCACTATAGTCAAAACTTAAATTTAGTTTACATATTTAAATTGCTGATATCTTTTGTTTTCTGATTCAAGATGAGCACAAAAATTCATAAAATATTCTAACTCAAAGAGTTGAGAGTTCTGAACTTTTTTCCCTACTGCCTCCTTGATTTCTCCCAAACTCCTTTAATAAATAGATTAGAAGAAAACAAAAAAGATAATTCTGAAAGTAGATAACTCTGTAAAGGTACCTGGCCCCTGACCATTATTAATTGTATAAGAGCTGCTTATCTGATTTTCCTATTTCCGTTTGTTTTTAAAATAGCAGCCAGAGATTTTGTTAAAATTCAACTTGTCAAAGTCATTTACATGCTCAGGAACCCCCCACCCCCATGACCTTTATTCTCCAGTACCCTTTCCTGCTCCCTCACTCGAGCCGCTCTAGCCTCCCCAGCCACGTATGGGTCCACTTCAACCTTGTCATGGAATGTGCTTCCCTTAGAAGTGGCTTCCTCGCCTCCTTCAGATTTAGTCATCTTCTCACTGAGGTCTGATCTATTACCCATGAAAAGAAGTGCAGATCTCCCCAACCCTATAACTCTTCTTTCTGTAGCACTTACTATCCTCTAGTATATAATAATTACTGTTGTTTTACCAACTGTACCCCATGCAGAATTATTGGGTCAGTAAGAGCCAAGGGTGGGTCTATTAAGAGCAGTAATCCTCAACACCCAGAAGAGTACCTGGCTCATAGCAAGTGCTCAAATATTTGTTGAGTAAATAAATGAACAAAGATAGTCATGGTTTTAAGTGACTTTCTGTACTTTAAACATTATTAAATATTTATCAAAACTTTTTTTTAAAGCTACAATGTCTTTGGAAATATTCTGATGATGAAACCAAGACTAGTACTCTAATATCCAGGGCATTGAGTCTTCTTCTGCTCCTTCTAAATATTTTGTTCTTTCTATAACTCAACAATTAAGATCTCTTTAATCCATCTTTCTAATTTGATGTAAGTGGAATTCTGGAAGTAACCCCTAGTTTTTCTTGAAAGGAGGAAAGAATCGGAAAACAATAAAAACTTTTTCATTGCTTTTTTTTTCCTTAACATCCATAATCTTCTGGTAATCTTAGTTTTGCTACCCATTTTCTGACTTCTCTGTTTCTTCTGGCTCCATAACTTAGGTACTTTAATGCCAAAGAATCTTGCTCGAATTTCTTGTCTTGTATGTTCATATCTACTTTTGGCTTTTTTTTATGTCCTTTACTTAGACGGTTTCCAAATTTGTAAGTTCAGTCTTGTTATTTCTCAGAAGCTCCTAGTTCTACATTTCCTAGACTGGATATATCCCTCAAATTATCTGTGGCGCTCACAAGTGTCTTTTGTCTAAAATAAGATTTATCTCTTTCCTTGAAAATTGGTATCTGGGGTGGGGGGATGGGCAGGGAGATAGTACAGATAGTAAGACACTTGCCTTGCACGCATCTGAGTTTAATTCCTGGTGCCACGTACAATCTCCTGAACATGATCAGGAGCAACTGCTGAGCACAAAGACAGGATAAGCCCTTAGCACTGCCAGATATGGTCCAACAACCATGAGTTGCCAGGAATTGAATCTGGGTTGGCCACATGCATGGTAAGACCTTAATTTGTGTACTGTCTCTGCAGCCCTACAGCAACAATAAAGAGAAAATAAGGGAGAGAAGGACGGAATAAGAAGAGGGAAGGTGTTATCTGTGCCATAGAAGATTTGAAAAGTTAAAGAGAGAGAAGATAAAAGAAACTAAATCAGCTATATTAAGCAATTCACAATCAGTAAGACTGATACACACCTATCCTCTCTTTATTTCTCTCTCTTTCCCTTCCTTCCTTCCTTCCTTCCTTCCTTCCTTCCTTCCTTCCTTCCTTCCTTCCTTCCTTCCTTCCTTCCTTCCTTCCTTCCTTCCTTCCTCTCTTTCTCTCTTTCTCTCTTTCTCTCTCTCTCTCTTTCTTTCTTTCTTTCTTTCTTTCTTTCTTTCTTTCTTTCTTTCTTTCTTTCTTTCTTTCTTTCTTTCTTTCTTTCTTTCTTTCTTTCTTTCTTTCTTTCTTTCTTTCTCTCTTTGCAGTACTGGGAACCACACGAAGGGCTTCATACATGCAAAACACATGGTCTACCACAGAACTACATCTTTGATCCTCATTTCTTTGTTTCTCTGCATAAAGTATGTATTTTAGTCATATCTGTGTTTTTGAAACTGTAAAACTTGTATCTTTATTTGTTGCCTAGTGTTATCAATTTGCTTTCTAAGGGTGCTGATGCTCTTGTCTTAGAGGAGTAGAATCTGCCCTCTCTCTGTGTTTGAAAAGTTAACGCTCTTTTTCTCAACCTCTTGTGCATCTGGGAACTAGGGCTTTGGTGCAGTCAAGCAGATGCATCCTCTCTCATCTTTGACTCAGGGACTGGTGACTCAACACAGCAGGGATGACGCAGAAGCTGTTCTGGCCAGGGCATGGCAGTGATGGCAGCTGTATCCGGTTTCCAGGGGCAGCAAAGACAGCTGTTCTATGGCACTGTGCAGTGTCCAGCACCCACGGACTTGGCAGCACAAACCATGGGGTCAGTACTTGGCAGCTGCTGTGGTGACTTCAGAGGCACAGCCCTGCAAAGTGCTTTTGGGGGTGGTTCCTGGCCAGTGGCTCTACTTCCAAGCTTTATTTTTAAAATAAAATGGACTTAAGTTTACCTACCAGTACTAACAGTTGCTCACTCTCAGATACTCTTATCATAGGCTAGGCCAGTTTTAAATTGCTTTATGCTCAGTCATTTAATTTTCATGACACCTTATGTCATATGTATCAATATTATCCTCATTTTACAAACAGTGAAGCTGTTTCAGAGAGTCTAGGTTACTTGGCTTAGTGTCACACAACTAATAAATGGTGGCTCTGAAACTCAGATCTAGGCACTCCAACTTACTTCATAAGAGTAATTGTAAGTAACTGAGACACATATTATATTTAACCAATTTTTTCTTTTTTGTTTTTGCTTTTGGGCCATACCCAGTGATGCTCAGGAAAAAATTCTGATTCTCCACTCAGGAATTACTCCTGGCAGTGCTCAGGGGATCATTTGGGATGCCAGAGATCAAATCCAGATTGATCACATTCAAGGAAAATGCTCTATCTGCTGGACTATTGCTCCAGCCCCTGTAGTAAATTTTTTTTTTTTTTGCCTTTTTGGGTCACACCTGGTGATGCACAGGGGTTACTCCTGGCTCAGTACTCAGGAATTACCCCTGTCGGTGCTCAGGGGACCATATGGGACACTGGGAATTGAACCTGGATCGGCCGTGTGCAAGACAAATTCCCTATCCGCTGTGCTATTGTTCCAGCCCCTCCCCCCGTAGTAAATTTTTGATAGAGCAAAATTTCACAAGTATTTTGATTTGCCAAATAGTCATCTAAGATTGTACAGTGCTTAAGGTTGTACAGTGTTCAGTTATAAGGATGGTTTGTGATTTATTGAGCCAATGCTGTTGTCAGATATTAAGAATAGCCAGGTGGTTAAATGTTTTTGGTTTTGATATCTATGACAGTTTCCTTGGGATAAAATCCTGGAAGTGGGTTACTCAGTCAAAGGGTATTTGAAACGCTTTCCAGAAAGACCATTCCTCTGCATGCCCACCCATGGAAGGGAGTTTCCTAATTCCCTGAATCCTTCTTAATATTGAATATTATTATTAAAATGCTTCTATTTGTGGTACTGAAAATTATATATAATTTTCTTTTTTGTTCTTCTTTGTTACTATTTACAAAGTTTTAATTGATTGAGGTAGAGATGGGGTCTCACTTTGTTGCCCTGGCTTAGAGTGCAGTGGCTATGTTCAGGCACGATCCCACTACTGATCAGCACAGGAGTTTTAACCTGCTCTGTTTCTCACCTGGGCCCGTTCATCTCTCCTTAGGCAACCTGGTGGTTCCCTGCTCAGGGGACTTTACCATATTGATGTTGAACTTACTGTAACATCCGATCAGCATAGCGCATTACAGCCCAGAATTCCCAGTCTCAGCCTCCGGAGGATCTGGGACTTGTACAGGCACCAGACTCTGCACCCAGCTAGTTTTCTTTCCTTGTTCTCTTTTTCTAGAAGAGCTTCCTGGATACTCTCTAGAAGAGCCTCCCTTGATATTCTCAGAGTCTCAGGGTTATGCCCAACAGAGCTTGGGAGACCATATGGTGCCAAGGATCCAACTTGGAGCCCTGTGTAGGCCAGGCATATGTCCCCTGACTCTTGAGAGTCATTTTTTAAGCAAATACTTTCTCCTCCTCCAGGATGGAGGGCAAACCTACCGGAGCTCAAGGGCTATTTCTGGCTCTGTGCTTAGGCGTGACCCCTGACCCTCAGTGCTCAGGGCACCATTTCTAGTGCTGTGGATTGAACAGGGGTCAACTGCATGCAAGGTAAACACCTTAACCCCTGTGCTCTCTGGCCTTAAAACAAATTCCTTACAGGTTGGAATACAGTTCAGCAGCCATGCTTTGCATGTGCTCTACCTGAGTTCAAATCTATCACCACATGGTCTCATGAGCATCAATGGGTATAGCCCTAGTGGTGTCTGATCACTGCCTGGAAACTCTATCCCCCCAAAAAATACCCAACAAATTCTTTATATATTAAAAATATTATTGGTCTTTTGTCAAAAATTGTTTTAATTGATTCCTCCATCATTTATAGGGTAAAGCTGAAACAATTTTACCCTTCAATTAAAAGCAATTAAAGACCCTTCTTAGTCAACTACTTTTCTAATGAATTTGCTTAAGTATTCAATGTTCACCCTGGACAGACAAAGATAATTTTTTATAGTGCACAAGTTCAAGTAGCAAGTCTCCAGACCAGACTTTTGTATTTATAGTTAGAGGAGACTGGGTGTCTGCAACCCCTCCCCACAAAAAAAATCCCAACAGCTCTGATCTTTTCTTTTCTGCTTATACATTAGGCTTACCTGTACTTAACTTTTGTAAATAGATTTTCTTATCATTTGAATGTAACCAATTGATTTAGTGACATATCCAAAGATCTAGAAGCTCTGTTTGAGATTTTTGAATGTGGAGTGGCATGTATTGATAGTAATAATATTAACTTATATGACAATAATAAAAACTGATGAAAAGAATATGGAGACAATGAAAACACTACTCATTGCTGTGGGAGTGGGAAATAGTGCAACCACTTTTGGCAACTCTTTGGGGTTCTTTAAAAAAATAAACATAGTTACTATATGATTCAACAATATGCCCAAGAGAAAAGAAATATTTACACAAAAGCTTGTACATGAGTGTTTAATGAAGCATTATTCACAGCAGTCTGAGAGAGGATTACTTCATTATACATTAACTGATGGATATTTAATTGTGGTATAGCCAAAAGTAGAATATTACTCAGTAATGAAAATAAACAATACTGATACATGCTACAGCATGGATGAACCTTGAAAACATGCTAAAAGAAAGAAACAAGTCCTCAAAGATCACATATTATCTGCTACATTTATATGAAATGTCCAGAAGGGCAAATGTATATTGACAGATGGTAGATTTGTGGTTGCCTTCTTCAATGACTGGGAAATAGCATTTAATTTTGAGGAATTGACTGTGGTGATAGGTATATAATCTGTGGCTATACTAAAAGTCACTGAAGTGTAGACTTTAAATGTATGAATTGTACAGCATGAGACTCATATGCCAATAAACTGTTAATAAGGCAAATAAGTGGACATCTCATGTGTAATTTCAATCTTGTTTTGCCTTTCGGTTCTGCTTGAAGTCCAGCCAATAGCTAATGTATCAGGGAGGAAACTTAGCTCAATTCAATCATGAAGTGAAAATATAAGTTATTTTTTTATTCTATAATCAATCTGACTTTCCTTCTGAAGGCCCAAGTGGTAAAGTGAGGAAAAGGGGCAACAGCTCTAGTTTCTGGTGGCTGAGAGGTCACTATGAAGGAATGTCTGGGACTGATTCACCTGCAGCTAATATAGAGCATTCCAGGTGTTAATAAATTCACCCAAGTGACCAAAGGGCCGAATAATGTGGCATTTTGTATGTATGTTTCTGAACCTTTGCCTCCATTATCTGTGTGATTCAAGACCTGCTTTGAACTCCTGAATGTGTATGCTCTGTAATTCATAATGGTTCTCTTAACTTCTGACTACTGAGTCTGTCTTATCCCCTGGTTCCCAGGCATTCTCCCTGGGTGTGCTGTATTCCTGCAGCTGGTTACAAAGGTTCATTGTTTCAGTCTCCTAGTCATGGATTTTTAACCCATTTCTATGATCATTAGCTGGTGAGGGTGATAAAATGACTGTTTTGTGGTTTCCCGAAGCAGTAGAATACATACAATTATTCCATTCTTCTGAAACTATACTTAAAAGCACTCTAAAAGGTTTCATTAAAAATCTGCCAAGTTTCAAAATTTTATACTGATGATGCCATGAATGCTATTTTACTTTTGAGGCCATATTTTTGTTCATTTGGAAAGAGGACCACCAGACTACAGGTGTTTTGAGTAGAGGGGAGGTACAAAATAGTATTGTCTGAGTGATCCTGGAGGGAGATTAGCAGTGGTGTCTATTTGTTTTGCAGATCCTTTTGTCTTGGCCAAATTAGGTCAGTGATGTGACAGTTTGAAGGAATTTGCAGTACTTACGGTTGCTTCCAATGATTTGTATGTGGAAGGATTTTGACTTTTACAAAAAATCAAAACCATTTCAAGATTCAGCTCTAAATTGGACCTTATTGTCAGTGAATCAGAATGTCAAATGCCAATGGGTAGTGGGAGTCATTTTTACCACAAGTAATGCATTATTATTATTATTATTATTATTATTATTATCATTATTATTGGCTTTTTGGTCACACTGGCAATGCTCAGGGGCTACTCTTGGCTCTGCACTCAGGAACAATTCCTGACAGTGCTCAGGGGACCATATGGGATGACGGGGATCGAACCCAGGTTGGCTGCATGCAAGGCAAGTGCCCTCTTCACTGTGCTCACTCTGGCCCCAAGTACTGCATTATTTTGAAAAAAACAAATCAAAAGTTTTAATAATATTTAACATAAATGCATACTGAGCCTACAGAGATACTTGCTTAAAATCACTGTCACTGTCATCCCGTTGCTCATCGATTTGTTCGAGCGGGCACAGTAACATCTATCATTGAGAGACTTATTGTTACTGTTTTTGGCCTATCCAATATGCATGGGTAGCTTGCCAGGTTCTGCTGCGTGGGCTCGATACTCTCGGTAGCTTGCTGGGCTCTCCGAGAGGGGCGGAGGAATCGAACTTGGGTCAGCCGCATGAAAGGCGAATGCCCAACCGCTGTGCTATCGCTCCAGCCCTTGCTTAAAATACTTGTTGCTAAATGATAAGGATTTTGTGAATGTATTTTATTGGATTTTTAAAAAAATTCAACAGAAAAATCTATATGTCTATTATATACATATAGAAATTAAAGTTTCATAGTATATATAAAAATATGTGTATATATAAATAAATAATGACTGAGCCACTTATAACATGTAAACTTTTGCTGAAGAAATGCTGATAAAGTAAGGTGAGATAACATGATCACAAGATCTGAATACATGCAATTATTATGGGCAAAGACTAGTTGAAAAAGAAGAGGACTGGAAAGAAATGAGAATGAACATTAAAAGATGGATCTAACTGAATCTTGGGTTGGATTACTGACTCACCATGGAAGAATGCAACACCAGAGAACCATTCTTGCAAAGTGTAAGCATGACATTGCTTGAATTTATGTGTGATTTTTGTGCCACGTGTAACCATCAGTTCACCTGTATCTGTTTGGATGCAGATTAGCTGGACTGTTGATTCAGGTGAGCCTAACATACAATTACTTAAATATCAGATTCAGGGTCTTGCTTGACTGTGTCTGAACTGAGACTTTTTCTAGTGGTTTTGTCAATCTTGAAGATGTTGCTTTTCTCATTCCCACTGCTTGCGATGACTCACCACCACTCCAGTAGGTTCCTTCCTCCAGCCAGAGAAAAAGAGGAAACTAAAGGATTGATAAAGCCTGACATGGTTATTAGAAAGGGAAATGAGGGAGAAAGAAATCAGACAATGTGTCCAAGAGAAGCTAGATTTGAAAAAATTAAAGGGTCTCAGAGGCAATGCTATGTCTTCCTAGGAAAAAGCAGTCAGCCTCTGCTTCTCTCCTCAGATTCACACCCTGGTGGAATTGGGTTCACCACTGATGCATGATGAACTGGAGGGAGGTTTGGCCACTCCCCAGGATTGAACAGGAATAAGTCAGAGATCATCTGAGGGCACTACGTGGAAATCAAGGACAAAATATTCTGGCCTTAGTGTTACTTTTATTTCTTCTCAGTGGGTCTCAGAGTGTGGACCCCAGAGGAGGGCAGGTGAGACCCCCTACCCACCCAAAGGGACCCAGCCCTGGCAGCTGGATACCCCCAGAACTCCACCACTGCCATGCTCACAATCACTTTCCACACACTTGGGCCGAGCCTCACCCACGCGTGAACCCCCAGAAAACCCAGGTATATGAGACTTTGTGACTGAGAACTCCAGGTTCAATGGGACTGGGAACAAAGATCTTCTGCCCATATTCCCCTTCCCCAACCCCCATCTCTGTCAACTCAGCAGTCATGCCCATAAGCTCCTCTGGCAGGCACCAGATAATCTTGTCATCGGCCACCATCCAGATAGCATGTCTTTCTCTCCCGGAAGGGAGCAATATGACACTCACCATAACCATGCTGCAGGGCCCTGCTTCAGGCTGTTTCACTCAGGGTGATCCAGAGGGAGGCAGGAGAGACCCCTCCCCACACCAAGGGGCCAAGCCCCGGCAGCTGAAAACTTCCAGAACTCAACTGTTGCCATGGTCCTGGCTGCTCTCTACATGCTCAGACCGAATCTCACCCATGAGAGGACTGTTCCCTAGACCTCGTGGCCGAATTTGCCTCCATGCAACACTTCATAGGACACACCCTACCTATACTCTAAGAATACAGCACCATATGTGATGGGATTCAAAGTAGGAGGCAATCAAACTTAGAGGGAAATATTATATTATTTTGGTTCTGCTTTGGGATGGGGATTGAGGTTCGGGATGGAAACACTTGAAATATGATGGTGGGAAGATATAATGGTAGTGGGATTGGTGTTTTAATATTAAATGTAATCAAATGTTGTTAAGTACTTTATAGAATAAAAAAATTGTTTAAAAAAAAGGAGTGTGGGACCCTGCGTCAGTAGCACCGGTAGCAAGAGGGACTCAAATTCCCAGGTCTTACCTGAGCATTTATTCAGAAACAAAATAGATATTTTGTTTGAAGAGATGGAAGATTTGGGAAATAGAGTCATTCACTTCCCTAAATCCAAGACTAATGAACCCTGAATAATGTGGGAGGACCTTTCTTTCTGCTCCCTTGGAAGTGGGAACTGCTTTATTTCTCATGGGAGAGGCAAGGCATATTGGATGATTTGCTGATTTTTTAATTTTATAAGTTAATTCACCATGTTTGATTACATTTAATATTCAAACACCATTCCCACCACCATTACACCTTCCCACCACTAAATTTGGTATGTTTCCATCCCAAATCCCAATCCCTGTCCCAAAATACAACCAAAAGAATATATTTTGTGTTGTCTGTTATAAAGAACTACTGAACATGCCTACAAAAAAGTGTTCATATAGGAAACAGTGTGAAGATTGTTCTATTTTGGTAGGAGCCATTAAGACATTCTATAGGCTATCACTAACAGGTTGTTAAAGTTTGGGTGATGTGAGCTTTGGTATATATGTCTGAAAATATGTATATATACATATATATATGTTTCCCTCTATGATTGTCGCCAACTTTCTGGACCCCATCAAATCATGATCACGATCACGATAGTCTGTTAAACACCGATTTCTCGGGCGGGCTCAGTAACATCTCATTTTGTCCTTTCCCTGAGATCTTGGAAGTCCATCTGGACTTGGCCCTCCCAACGATGTTGCACTGGGGCCTCTTCAGGGTCACGGGAATGAGATCCAGCTTGTTACTGGATTTTTCATATAAATACACCATGGGAAGCTTGCAAGGCTGTCCCATGTGGGCAGGAAACTCTCAGAAGACTGCCAGTTTCTCCCAAAGGGAGAAGCAGGCTAAAGATATCGCTTCTGAGAGCTTGCTTTTAAGACTCTGGATGTTGACCGTTGATGGGATTACACACACTTGGGTTCCTCTGCCGGTACCTTCATGCATGAGGCCTGTCTGAACGTGTAGAGAGGAGCCTCCAGCATGGCTGCAGCTAGGTTCCGGTGGTCTTCGGCCGCCGGAGGCTCTGCTTGGGGTGGGGAGAGAAGCTGGAGCCCATCCCCTCCAAAGGGCCCCGGGGAAGACAGCCAGGCGTGCGGGCAAGAGACTCTCTGCATTGCTCTCTTCTGAGAGCTTGCTTTTAAGTCTCTGGATGTTTACCGTTGATGGGATTACACACACCTGGGTTCCTCTGCTGGTACCTTCATGCATGAGGCCTGTTCCAATGTGTAGAGAGGAGCCTCCAGCATGGCTGCAGCTAGGTTCTGGTGGTCTTCGGCCACCGGGGGCTCTGCTTGGGGTGGAGAGGGAAGCTGGAGCCCATCCCCTCCAAAGGGCCCCGGGGAAGACAGCCAGGCGTGCGGGCAAGAGACTCCCCATCAAATATGGTGTGGTAAATATGGGGAATGGGTAGGGAGTCTCTTATGATATGTTGTGGCCATGTGGTCTAGGAATATGTTCACTCATATGTGAGGCTCGGCCCGACCATGTGGGGAGCGGCCTGGAGGGTGGCAGCGGTTGGGTAGTGGAGGTCGGCACTGAGGCTGGGTCCCTTGGGGTGGGGAGGGCTCTCACTCAACCCCCTCAGGGGCACCCCAAGTGAAAACAGCCTGGCAAGGAGTCTGGTGGCATGGCTAGGGGGGCCTGATTTTCTTTCTTTCTTTTTTTTTTTTTTTGCTTTTTGGGTCACACCTGGCAATGCTCAGGGGTTACTCCTGGCTCTGCACTCAGGAATTACCCCTGGCCGTGCTCAGGGGACCATATGGGATGCGATGCTGGGAATCGAACCCGGGTCAGCCGTGTGCAAGGCAAATGCCCTACCCGCTGTGCTATCTCTCCAGCCCCCCTGATTTTCTTTTTCTTCTGATCTCTCTCTCTCTTTTCTTCCTGCAACTCTGATATTAAAAGGAATAAACATTTTTCATTTTCTTCCCCTAAAATACATATTACAAATTCCATAAACCAGCAACTTTTCATATCAACTCACTTAATAAGACAGGCAGATAAGCAAACCTGTGAGAATGGACCCTCTGTGCTTAGTTGGGGAGAGGGCAGGGAATCTAGCCTGAATGGCTCTGTGGCCCTATTTTGAAAACCAGAGGCTGAATGGTTTTTTTGCATTTGTATTATTTCCTTAGATATACTGATTTTTAGGGGCCAATAAGAGAGTATACCAGTTAGGTTGCATCTGCCTCTGGTTCAATTCCTGGCACTCTATGGTCCCTAGAATATCTCCAGACATAATCCTGAGGCACCTAAGCACCTCCAGGTATGGCCCTGGCAGCCCCTGCATACTGTGGAGCCAAGATATGCTGCATTAATGCGCCTTGGCATTGAATTGGGTGGATTGTCCAGGAAATGCTGAGTGACTCCCAGGAGGGTCCTTTCAAAAAACAGGATACACTAATTTCCAGTCCTGGCCCCATGAATATCAATGCTGTAGTCTAACTTTGGCAAGGATTCTGTTCTCCAAGCAATGAGAGAAGACACATTACTTTTCATTATTTTGTATTAGTCGATTATACAGACCCACGTTTTCCAAGAATCCATGTCTCAATTTGATGAGAATGATTGAGAAGGTCTGCCTCTGCTCATGTTGTAGAGAAAAATATAGTACTGAAAATGAAAACAGAGACAAATATTCATAAGTGGAGAATGTCTAATTCTGGTTATGTTTCTCTCTCAGCATCCTCAGTACATTATATAGTTTCCTCTCTGATGCTGTCCTGAATGCACCATTACATCAAAAGCATTTCTTTTTCACTTCTTCCTCGGCATGGAAATGGTATTGCGTCTTCATTCTCAATGTGAACTAGAATTTAGACAGCCTCAATAGGAAAGATTTCATTTTTCATTCATTTAACAATAGTATATTTCCTTGGATGACAGTTGCATAGTAAACAAAAAAAGTGTGGGATGTTAAATGCTTGTTGTTTAAAAAGTAATTCTAAATATGCCGCTTTAATATGACTGCAAATTGGACGTTGTCTTTTTTTTTTTTTTGGTGAATGGGGACTTAAGAGAGAAATCTTGCTTCTACCTAATTTCTTACCATTGATCCATAATCATAACCTTATTAAACATTCTGACCTTTTGGTAAATCATCTTTATTTTTTTTTTTATATTTTATTTTATTTTTTTTTCTTTTTTTTTAATAGTTTATTTTTAATTAGTGAATCAACGTGAGGGTAGAGTTACAGATTTATACATTTTTGTGGTCATGTTTCCCCCATACAAAGTGCGATAACCCATCCCTTCACCAGTGCCCATTCTCCACCACCAGTAAACCCAACATTCCTCCCACCCTCCCCAGTCTCATCTCCCCCCACCCCACACTGCCACTATGGCAGGGTATTCCCTTTGTTCTCTCTCTCTGATTAGGTGTTGTGGTTTGCAATAAAGGTGTTGAGTGGCCATTGTGTCCAGTCTCTAGTCTATATTCGGCCCACATCACCCTTCCCCCACAAGACCTCCGACCACATTAGGTAAATCATCTTTAATATGTAAATTCCATCATGGCCCTCGTTTTGGACTTTCCATAGTAAGCTTCAATCTCTAATCTCTAAAGTTCTTTAGGATCTGCCCCTGCATACTTCCCCTGCTTTATCTCAGAGACTTTCCTCCTTGTTTGTAACATATTTCTTTTTTCTGGTTTTGTTTTTGTGCCACACTAGTGGTGCTCAGGGCTTACCCTAGTTCTATGTTCAGAGGTCATTACTGGTGTTCCTCAGGAGGACCGTATATGATTCTGGGTACCAAAATGGGCGAGGCATGAGTTTTAATCTGGTATTGGTCCAGTCTTTCTTTCCTTTTTTTTTTTGAAGGAATTGAGTTCTTTCTTACCCTACCACTTCGGGACATGCCTTTGCAGGATCTAAATGGAATGGACCAAGCATTGCCAGGGATCAAGCCTGGCCCTCAGTATAACAAGAATGTGCCCTGGCTTTGTGAGCTACCCCCCGAAACCAATTTTCACTTCATAATTTCTCAATGAAATGTCTCTTCCTCAAAAAAGCCTACAATAATTTTAGTCGCTTCTTGTTGAGACATTGTGCCCATTGACATTGTATGTATAATTGTTGTCTAGCATAGTGTATAGCACACAGTAAGTTCTCAATTCTTGTTTGAGGATTGGACCACAAAACAATATGTAGAAAAACAAATGGGCTGGAGAGGTGGACCAATTGGCTGAGTGCATACGTTTCATGCAGGAGCTCTGGGTTTGATCTCTAGTACCACATGGTTCTCTGAGCATTGCCAGGTGCCACCAACCTGAGCAGAGAGTTGGGAGTGACCTCCAGTACCATCAGGTGTGGCTACCAAAAGAGTGGAAGGAAGGGGGGAAGGAAAGAAAGAAGTAAGGAAGAAGGAAGGGAAGGAGGGAGGAAAGAAGGAAATGGAGACTTTGGTTTGAATTATAAAAGACACATTATCTTGAAATGGTAACAACATTACCATGTATTGAAAATAGTTGTTCACAAGAAGATTATGTCCTAACATTTCCAGACTTCTTGTTTGATATTCCGATTACATTTACCCACAAGAAAATTGGCCTAGGCCTGATGAAAATTAAAGTGACAGATTTTCTGCAAGGTCACCTCCGAGCACATTTCGGTGTCTTTGACCTTAGTTTCCTAATCAGGCATCTTAGTTTTCAACCTCTGCATGATCTTCAAAGCCTTTGTGTCTCTGAATTTTAGATGGAATGGGTGTGTTTAAAAGATGACGTCTAGTCTTCTCTCCCAATGTTTCTTTAATAAACAGCTCCAGAAGGAGCCGGCCAGGTGCTTGCAAAGTTGCACTCAGCACAAGGGTTGGCCTTTAAGCAGCAGGGAGAAGGATAGCTCCCAGAAGCATTTAGAAAGGAGATGCGCTAGCTAGAAGCCTGCTTCATGAGGGGAGGGGAGAAGGCAGATGGAATAGAGAAGGGATCACTAAGAAAATGATGGCTGGAGGAATCAGTCGGGATGGGAGATGAGTGCCGAAAGTAGATAATGGACCAAACATGATGACCTCCCAAGTGTCTGTGTTGCAAGCCATAATGCCCAAAAGTAGAGAGAGAGTAGGGGGAATATTGTCTGCCATGGAGGCTGGGGAAGGGTGGGAAAGGAGGGATATACCGGGGATATTGGTGGTGGGGAACGTGCACTGGTGGAGGAATGGGTATTTGATCACTGTGTGATTGTAACCCAAATATGAAAGCTTGTAACTATCTCACGGTGATTCAATAAAACTTTTTTTTAAAAAAAAGAAAGGAGATGGGCAGCTCCTATACAGAAGCGCGCATGTGTCTGTGCGTGTGTGCGTGCACGTGCGTGTGTGTGTGCAGGCGTGCGTGTGTGTGTGTGTGTGTGTGTGTGTGTGTGTGTGTGTGGTGTACAGTGGAGGTCAGCAGGAGAGTCCGCTATGGGATGTCCGGTTGACCCTGCAATCAGTCTCTTCTCTGGGCTGTTCCCTGCTGTTTAGTTCCAGCGGCAGCTGCACAGCACGCCCCGCCAGTGGAATGCTGGCTCCCCGGCCCTCCTCACAGGCACCAAGTGGCCACCCACAAATGCAGATGTCTTTCGTAAAGGGTGGGTGTTTGTCAGGCATCACCAGAGCTAAGGATTCATAGCTGTTCTCTCCAGTGGAGGTCAGTTCAGATCAAACTCAGTTTTGTGTCCAAAACGCTCTCAGACCTTGAGAAACATCCGAGACGCAGAAAGGCCCAAGTGGCTGAAAATTTCCGTTCAGAAAAGGAATTTCCGTGACCACGCCCTTGACAGGTGTTTTTCTGCCTTTGTTTGAGTGCTCACCTCCTCCTCCGCCTACAGCCCTCCTGGTATCTGGGCAGGTCTCATTGTTGTTAGTTGACTTCCTCCCACCGGTGATGCTGCCCAGCTGGACTTTCACCTCATTTGCCTGTTTCTGGAGCTATGTGAAATCTGTCTCATCTGTCCACAGCCCGAATAGTTTATCAGACATTTGAAAACAGTTGTCAGATCCTCTCCCTTACATTTTCTCTCTCCCAGGTAACATAGTCTTAGATATTTCCGTCGCACCACCCTGCAGTCTCTTAATATAGAAAATGTATAAGCAACAACTCGAGGCAGACAAGCTCTGTTCATTTTTTCATTCAGTTATTCCTTTTCGACAGCTCCTACTAATAAGAATAAGGATAGTGAATCTTACAAAGCAGAGATGACTGGTTCAGTGAATACAAATTAGGAACAGATCAGACTGAGCAGGGGGAGCCAACAAAGGCTCACTTAGGCAGTCAGTACTGAACTCAGTTAATGGACTCTGTGTGTGTGTGTGTGTGTGTGTGTGTGTGTGTGTGTGTGTGAGTCTGGGCCATGCCTGCTGTGCTCAGGGCATATTCCTGACTCTGTGCTCTGATCACTCCTGGAAGTGCTCTGGGGATCTTCGGGTTTGCTGGAGATCAAACGAGGAATGGCTACATGCCAGGTAAGCTCCCTAACTGCTGACTATATCTCCAGCCCCCCTCCTCTTGATTTTAAATTTTGCACATGTTAAGAAGGATTACAATACCATCCTCATGCTCAAAAGGACTGTTTGAGGGTCCTTGAGGTAGATACAAATGTGTTTTGAAGTGGCCAAGTCCCAGGGTACTACAGTCCTGGCTCATGAAGGCCTGTGCCTTCTCAGTTCCATCTATGGGCATTCCTGCTTGAGCCCTTTTGCTTTTGCTCTTCCTACTAGAGAGGTCTTTCCTTTTCTTTTCCTTTGTTTATTCAAGTCTTACAAGCTTTACTGCCCTTCTCCACTGCTGATTCATTTGGGGAACTTCCCTGGGCACTCTGGCCCAGATCTCTTTTCTGCAGTGTGATGTCTACCTGCGGGATCTCAATAGTCTTGGGTTTCAGTTCACACTCGGTCCTGACTACCCATTACCCACTGGCCTTAGACAAATGAATTAATTTATCTCAAACTCACTTTCCTTACCTGTGCTGTAATGTCAGTAATGATTTCACAAAATGGTTGTGAAGATTGATGTGCACGCGTGCACGCGTGCATGTGTGTGTGTGGGGGGGGGAGAGGGAGAGGGAGAGGGAGAGGAAGAGAGAGAGAGAGAGAGAGACAGAGAGACAGAGAGAGCTTTCCGTTTCCTCATCAGTCTGCTGACATTATACTTCCCCTGCAACCTTGGGGTTTTAACCTCCCACCTTCTTCTTTTACCTACTTTTCACACCCTACCACAAAATTATTCTACATGGACTGGAGCGATAGCACAGAGCGTAGGGTATTTGCCTCGCACAAGGCCGACCTGAGTTCAATCCCTCTGTCCCTCTTGGAGAGCCTGGCAAGCTACCAAGAGTATCCCACATGCATGGCAGAGCCTGGCAAGCTACCCATGGCATATTCAATATGCCCAAAACAGTAACAATAAGTCTAACAATGGAGACGTTACTGGTGCCCGCTCAAGCAAATTGATGAACAGTACAACAGTGCTACAGTGCATAGTTCTCAGTTACATCAATTTACATATTAAGTGCCCAATTACATCCAGACTTAAACTATTAATAATAGAAATAGATGTTTTCATTTTGACGTTGGAAATGTCATCCTCTTTCTGACCCACTGTCCCCAAGACAAAATGTTCTACTAATTCTTTCTAATGCAGACTCTGAGGTTAAAGGCAATGGAGAGGAAACTCTTTCCTTTGCTCTTTGGCATTTGAAGCCCTGGGCACCTGGTCACCCTGCATCCAGTGGAGCTAGCATCACGCCCACAGCCACATGCTCACAGAAACTCTGAACCACTCTCTAGTCACACAAATTATCTTTTAGCCCCCTTCCTGCTAGTTCAGTTCGTTCTTACCTTGCCTGACCAAACCACTCAGGCAAAAAGTATAAAGCAAGTTGTACTGCATTAAATAGCAAGTAAAACTTTGTTTCAGAATGTCAGTTCCGGGACTTTTCTAGGTTCATATAATTTTACATAATGAAAGATGTATTTCATAAGCACTTCTCACAACTTTTTATAACAGAAAAACAGGTATAGGGTTGTAGCTCAGGCAAAGCACAAGCTTTGCATGTGGGGGGCCTGGTTTGACCCCCAACCCACACTCTATCCCCCAAAAAGTTATGGGAAAAAAAGAATGAATTATTTCATTCAAATTGTTTTTCAAAAAAGCACTATCATTTGAGGCCGGAGTGATGTTTTCCTTGCACACAGCTGACCCGGGTTCCATTCCTGGTATCCCATATGGTCCCCCGAGAACCATCAGGGTAATTTCTGAGTGCAGAGACAGGAGTAACATCTGAGGATTGCTAGGTCTGATCCAAAAAAGCCAAAACAAAAAAAAATAATCCCCCCCAGAAAAAAAACCCATGAAAACTTTGTAAATGTATCTCAGAGTGATTCAATAAAACAAAGCACTTAACATTCAAATAAAGTTAAATAGGTGAAATTCTGCCATTATCTTCTGAAAGATTCTTAGTAAGGAGAGACTGCAATTATTAAGATAGCAGTAAGAAGATGTTGAGTTTCTGTCCCTGAAAAGGGATGGGAATGTGCTAAATTGATTAACTCCATTGATTTCAGATTCATTATGTTTACAGGCTACACACAGCAGTGGTTCAATAGCGCATGTGATTTTCTTCTTTGTAGAATGGAGAATCTACAAGCTAGTACTGGAGCCAATGTTGCACTTGGCAATTTCAAACACAACCCCTGACCAGCACCGCTCTGCATTGATTTCATTCTTCAGATGCTTCTCATGCTCGGCGAGGCCAGGGACTGTAAAAGACATATTAATGCACGCCTCGTTCCACAATCAATAAAGCTAATTTAAACTATCCTGTAACAGGTGAGGGAAAAGATTAGTCTTTGGTCTGGGATTCGTGAGTGAAAATAGGCCATTCTGGGATTTCCTCAAGGACACAGCACAGTTCAGCATCAGAGGCTCAAAGAAAATCTATTTTGAGAAAGGCGCTAGGCAAATACTTCATTATGGATAGGCACGTATCCCACTAGTGGTGATTATCTTTAGCTTCAGTTCCCAAAGCATCACTTCTTGGTTTTGATATAATATCTCCCCCCCCACCAACCTCATTGCTCTCAACTGAAGTTTTCCATCTTTCTCTTTGTTTTCGAAATGCAGTCTCCAGTCACATTTGCCTTAGTTGCCATTTTGACTGACACTAAAGCCCGATCAATGTGCTGATTTTATATTGCAATTATTTTTTATTTAAACTATGCAAATGGTAGATAAAAATCTCTCTAAAGTGCCTAAAATATATTCAGAAACTGGAAGTTCATGTATAAAACATCACTGTCATGACTGTGTGGTGATCAAGGCTGATCATTTTGCTTTTTATGGAATTGGTCAAAATGAAAATGTATGATTCTTATTATTCATTTGCTTTTTTACCCTCTGCTATATTTAATTTAGTCTTATTTCTTTTGTTTTTCCTTGCATCCAGTCTCTCTCCATGCCCTGATTTTCTTTCTGCAAATCATTAACTTGATGGGTACTGAAATAAGTATTTGTGTTTTTAAGCACTTTATTAAATCTACTATCTTTTATAAAAATCCAGGCACACATTAGGAAATCAGGAGCTTACTCAATGTTAGTTAACACTTTATGGTCAAATTCTCCTTTTTCCTGTTGTTTTAACATTTATCTTGTCAATTGTTATAATCTTCTAATTAAGTTTCACGATAAATATAATTGAAGTCTCATAGTTTTCTTTTACAACACAACAATGAACTTTAATAAACTTTAGACATAGAGAAAGGTTAAAATAATTGCAGTGATATGTCTGTGCACCTACTAAATTATTAATAACTGATATATGCATATTTTACCATGAACATTTTAATGTATTTGCTTCATTGTCCTACCACTAATCCATTTTTCACCCACTGATCAATCCACGTATCTTATTTACTTTTTATGGCTATAAGTCCCCTTAAGGAAAGAATGGAAAATATTTGAAATATGAGCCAGCCTGCCTTCTCCCTTCCTCCCTTCCTCCCTTCCTCCCTTCCTTCCTTCCTTCCTTCCTTCCTTCCTTCCTTCCTTCCTTCCTTCCTTCCTTCCTTCCTTCCTTCCTTCCTTCCTTCCTCCCTCCTTGCTTCCTTCCTCTCTCCCTTCCTTCCTCTCACATATTTCACTTGCTAGTGAAAATAGAATTTATCAAAAAAACTAGAAACAACCAGTGAACCAGTGTTGGAAGGGGTTGTGTTGAAAATGAACCCTCATTTACTGTTGATGGGAGTGCCATTTAATTCAACTCTTATGGAAAATAGTACGTAGGTTTCTCAAAAATGTAAGAATAGAGCATCCATATGCTCTATTCTTACATTTTTGAGATTCCATTTTGGGGGCATCAACTATCCAAACATAAAAACATTAAGTTGAAAATCTCTGTGTACATGTGAATGCAGTGCAGCACTTAGTGCAATTCCAGGGCATGAGAACAACCCAAATTTCCAATAAAAGAGAAATGAATTAATAAATTGTGTTCTATATAAACACAAAATGGAATATTATGTAACTATAAAGAGGGATGAAATCATACAGTTTGCCTCCACTTGGATGAGACTGGAAGGCCTCATGTAAAGTGAAATAAGTCAAAAAGAGAAAGATAGTCTAATCAAATGATCTAGCTCATATCTACTATACAGAGAAATAAAACAAAGGAATAAATAATATCAAAAGATGACAAACCTTGGTTTTTGATTGCAAGCTGAGATTACCAAGCAGTGAGGGGAGAAGGGAAGAAGAGGTGGACTTGAAGTAACATAAGGTCTGCAGCGGGGAATCTTCAGGACTTTGACGGTGGTGAAGGTGAGTTACTGTGTTCATCAAAGCCAGATTGTTTGCACTGTGTAACCATATCACCTAAATTACCATAAAAAGCAAACAAACAAAAGGCTCAGGACCTCAGATAAAGAAACTGTAAGGTATATATACGCAATGGAGTACTACTTGGCTATGAGAAAAACTGAACTGCATTTTAACAATACTGTATTTTACTCCAGCATGGATAAACTGAGGGGTGTCAGAAGGAAAAAGTGAGTCAGCAAGAAAAAGACAAATACCGGATGATCTCGCTCATATGAAAGCATAAGGAAACAAAGTAAGGAAATAGACAATGCCCACTAGAAACAAACCCTGAGATACTGCCAACAGAACTTAGTCTGCTAAATTGAGGCGGGCAGGGAAAATGAAAGAAGGGACCTTGAGACAGTGGGACAGTGGTGGAGAGATGTCAATGCATTTGTGATGGGTGTGGTACAGTAAGCTTAAAACAAAATTAATATTGTAAACCATGATTCCTCAATACAAAATTACAAAATTAAGCGAATAAAAGTGTTCTACCACTGAGCTACATCCCTGTCTCCATCCTAGTTTTTTTTTAATGTAGTGAATTGCTAATATTAATTATTCCACCTCAAAAACCAGTTTGCATGTCACACATTAAAACTCTGCATTGTTTATAGTCCCATTTTTTTTTGAGTAACAGGTGCATGCAATCTACCTCAGCAATTTATCTTGGTGGTTGGTTCTACAACCTCATATAGACATTGACCACTGGAGAAATGAGTTTTGGTTTTTAATTCTAAAATCTTATTTAACCATAATTGAAGTAGCATGGTTAGCATAGTGCTAATATTTAGGCTCTTGGAGTACAGAGATACTGAACCTTCAACACCAAAGAGCCCAAGAGCCCCCAGCACTGTCCTTATATCACTTCTACCTAGACCACTTATACCTCCCACTGACCCATCCTCCTTCTCAGGGCTTGATGACCTTAGTTCTATGGTCGAAGAACAAGGATGTGTTACCACCAAATACTGTCTATTGTCTGGCTTTGTTTCTTTATATACTACATACAAGTGAGACCATCTAGCATTTGCCCTCCCTCTGACATATTTCACTTAATTTTTAATTAATTTTAATTTCACATACATATTTCACTTAATTTTAAATTAATATTCATTTTAATATTTCAGGGGCTGGAGCGATAGCATAGCGGTAGGGCGTTTCAGCTGCGTGAAAGGCAAACGCCCCACTCTCTCGGAGAGCCCGGCAAGCTACTGAGAGTATCTCGCCCACACGGCAGAGCCTGGCAAGCTACTCGTGGTGTATTGGATATGCCAAAAACAGTAACAATAAGTCTCACAATGGAGACGTTACTGGTCCCGCTTGAACAAATCGATGAGCAACGGGATGATAGTGACAGTGAGTATTTCAGATCCATCCACATTGTAGCATAAGGTAAGGCTTCATCTTTTCCTATAGAATAAGTATTATTCTACTGTGTAGATAAACCACAATTTTTTATCCACTCATTTCTTGTTGGACACTTGGTTTGTTTCAGGTCTTGGCTATTATAAATAGTTACTGCACTGAATGTACGTTTGCTCACATCTTTTTCAAGTCAGTGCTTTTGTGTCTGGATGCCTAGGAGTGGAATAATTGTTTGCACCATATGGAAGTTCTATTTTTTTTTAATTTCTATTTTTAATTCTTTGAGATTTCCTTACTGTTTCCATAGAGGCTTAACCAAATGACATTCCTGTCAACAGTGAATGAGGGTTCCCTATTTACCACAACCCCATCAACATTAGTTATTACCAGTTTTTTTTATACAGGCCATTTTCACTGGCACAAGATGATATTTCATTGTAATTCTGATTTGCATTTCCCTAATGAGAAGTAACGATGAACATTTTTTTCATATGCCAAATGGCCATCTGTATGCCTGTTTCTGAGTTTCTTCAATGTACAGTTCCTCTCCCTACCTTTTGATGTTTTGTTATTGGGCTTTGTGAGGGCTTTCTATATCTTAAATATTAGCAATTTGTTAGATATATAGAAGACAACTATTTTAGTCCATTTAGTGGGCATTGTGAATCAGTAGTCATAGTTTTTTTCTGCTATGCAACAACTTTTGAGTTTGATATCATCACATTTATTTATTTTTGCTTCTTTTTTTGCCAATCAAGTGAAATTATTGATGATATCAACTCTGACATTGATGTCTTGGAGAGTTCTGCTTAAGTTTTCTCAATGTATTTTATGGATTATGGTGTAATATCAATGTGTTCTATAGCTTATGCTCCAATGTCAGGGTCTTTAATCCATTTTGAATTGATTTTTGTATTTTTGTATGTGGCTAATGTGTTTTCCCAATACCATTTATTGAAGAGGCTTTCCTTCCTCCACTAATGCATGGACCTCCTTTGTTTATTCACTACTAGTTCTAGGTACTAAATTACTATGAATATTATGATTTGTTTGGTTTGTGAGCCATACATGGCTGTGCTCAGGGTATATTCCTGGCTCTATCTTCAGGGATAAAGCTCCTGGTGGTTCTTGGATGGCCGTATATGGTACCAGTGATAGAACTGGGGTTCCCCCACCTTCTGTGTACTAGACAAGCACCACACATACTGCACTATCTCTCTGGTCCCTTTAACATTAATTAACTGTTCACATGTCTGAACATTTACTTCTAGCCTCTCATTTATACTCTATTGGCATGAAAGTCTGTTTCTTATTCTAGAACCAAACTGTTTTTATTCAATGTCTTTATACTATAATTTTAAGTCACGAAATGCAATGCCTCCTTTATTTTCTCCCCTCAGAATTACTTTGTCTATTGGGGGAGATTTATGATTCCGTACAAATTTTAGCACATTTATTCTAAGTTATTGAAGAGTTCCAGTGGAAATTTTTTATAGGCATTGCACTGAGTCCATATAATGCTTTGGGCAGCTTGTGACCTGTACAGATCTGAAGCAAAGATTTGGTGAGTTTTTTTTCTTTTTTGCCATATCCATTGATGCTTAGGGACGATTCCTAGTTGAGTGTCACTCCTAGTGACGTTTGGGTGATTGTGATATAGTTTTGGAGATCAAACCCAGTCCTCCTTCATGCAAAGCATATGCTTTAGCCTGATGAGTTATCTTTCCCATTTTTTGGCAAGGGTGTTTGGGCCATACCCAGCACTGCTGAGGGGCTATTCCTGCTCCATGCTTAAAAGTGACACAGAGGTTCAGGGTACCATATATGGTGCTGGGGATTCAAGCTAGAGTCAGCCGCATGCAATAAATCAATATTTTAAATAAATATTCAATGCTCTAAATAAATATTTGTTTGGGTCTAAATATTTTAAATGAATGTTTTCAATGTATCACTGTAGCACTGTCATCTGTTGATCGTTGATTTGCTCAAGCAGACCCTGTAACATCTCCATTCGTCCATTTAGCAGTCCATTTAGTAAAGATTACTTGTCCTTCCCAATGACACGACATTGAAAGCTCTTTCAGGGTCAGGGAAATGATAACCCATCATTGTTACTGTTTTTGGCATATGAATATGCCACAGGGAGCTTGCCAGGCTCTCCCGTGTGGGCAAGAAACTCTCGGTAGCTTGCTAGGTTCTCTGAGAGGGAGAACTAGGCTATAAGAGGTCTTGAGGCTGCAAATGTGGTCACGCACTTCCAGGAGCTTGGTTTTATAGTCTCTGGATCTTGGCAGTTGATGGGATTACATGGTACAGTTTGTGGGTGTGGCTGCCAAGCTACTGGAAAATGGGGGGTCTGGGTGGAGGAGGCCCAGTCCCAATCCGAACAGGCTTGGAGACCTCAGCCCTGCCTCCCACACACTAACTAAAATTTTAAAACACTTAAATGTTTTAGTTAAATATAATAAAGGTTTCACCTTGTTCTATAAATACTGGTTTTATATATATACATATATATATATATATTTCTTCTTTTAGGTTTTTGGGCCTCATCTGGCTTTTCTCTGAACTTATTCCTGGCTCAGGGATTGCTTCAAGCATCTTATCTGATCAAATACTAGGCCCTAATATTGTTCATATTAAAAAGATATTTTTAATCCTACATCTCATTGATCTGAATCATTAATTTTCTATTGTGGATATTTAGGGAAAATTCATGCCAATGATATTTTACTGTGTCTTTTTGGCATTCACAAAATTCTGGAACTTATGTAATTTTGCCATGTTACTAGCATAGCTGTGTTGTTAAACTAGTTCATTTCAATTATTACCATTTTAATTTGCCTGAGAATAAGATATTACTCTTACAAACAAAACTCAAATCCTTTCAAATTACAAATGTAAGATTAGCTGTAGCAAATGGGCTTCTTTGATTCATTTCTACTACTCACAGTTGTACGACTTTAAATATTAAATGATTCCAGACCCAAAGCACCTAGAGACTTCTGATTCATTATTGAATTGGGTCAGAGAATAAAAGAAATTCTATTCACAGCAATAATATTCTGAGCAGAGCTATAGAATACAACACAAATAGCACTGAGTTAGTCCTAGCGACTGACTGTGGTTTTAAACTGCTGTATGACCTAGCAAAGGCTTGTCACCCTTTGTGCCCAGTTGAACGAGAAAATGTTCTCTTTTTAGTTCTCTTTTTAGTTTAAAATGTTTCATTTTGGATTTATGTTGTTTTGGATTTATATCCAAAGGTTCTACAAATATACCAAATTGGAGTTTCCTGGGAATACTGTTAAGTATCTAGTTATTTAGACATAAACAAAATGGAAGTCTAATTATAAGACTGAAAATATGGACTAGATGGTTTTAAAAGTTGCTCACAAGTATTAAAAGAGTGGGATTCTATTTTGATGAAATACTTGGAGCTACAACCATTTGGTAAACGAAGAACAAATTCTTCAATTTTTTTTAATCCCATAGTTCTTTTTGACTTGTTTGCTTTTTGGATCACATGTGGTGGTCCTCAGGGGCTATTTCTGGCTCAGTATTCAGGAGTGAAAAATCACATAAGTGGGGGGGTCATGGTACAAGACTAAGGGGTCAATTAGTAGGAAAGGGAAAACACAGGAAGGAAACGAGGGCAAGAAGGGAGTAATGATTTGTGAAAGGTTGATATACAGTGTTCTTCACAGGTTATTAAAAGACCCTTATAATTTTGCAAACTAATTCCTTTTCAGTGATACATTTCTTTAAAGTCATATCAAGTTAAGAGTAGTGGAATACCATAAAATTTGACTTTCAGGGATTGCTTATTTATCATTTTTCTTCTTTTTGCTCTTCTCTAGCATCTTTAGTTATTTTCAGTATGTCAAAAAGAGGCACTGCCCTCACTTAGTTAAAAAATCGGTTTTATCTAGAGATAAAGATCCTTAAAATAATACAAAACAAAGTATATTTAAGAGTCATTGTAAAAAAAGGAAATCAATGTCTGTAATGATTAATTTGATTAATTATAATTAATCGTTACTCCAAGCAAAGATCTTTATGAGAATGTGATAGTCTTAAATACAGTATTGTATCATCTCATAAGAAGGCTAATCCAAATAACATTCTAATGTCTATTAATAATTTTCAAGGGGTAGTGTTATCTGAGATTTGATGATAAAATTGAAGGACATTGCATAATTATTGATCTTCTGAGTACTTTCACAAATTTTTTTTAAAATCAGGAAATCAACTTTAGAGTTATCAGTTGTGATAAATTATATTAAGGATCTTAAAGCAAAGATTTATGTGAACTCTTGGAGAGTTACAGTACTTTTGTATCATGTGTTGTTACCTAGCTTGTTATATAAAAGACTAGTAATAATTCACGAATTTACCTAGAGGGGACTGCTCTAAATAAACTTAATCGCACAGTCGATTACTTCTTCTCCAGCTCCTCCTACTGGATATGTCACTTAAGTTGTTTTAGTTTTACCTTCGCTACTGCATAACAAGAGGTTTGTGCATTCAGAGGGAGAGAATTCTGGAGTCCTTATGGTTTATTACCCCATTTTACAAAGGAAGAAAAAAAACTTAGGGAAATTTAAATAATATGCCCTGAACAATAGAACTTATAATTTGGGAAGTTAAGATGAGACAGATCTGACTGAACAACTTTCTGCTTTCATATTTTCTCCTCTCTGTCAAGTCCTAAGATGACACTTCTGCTTACCTTCCTTTCCACTGATTTTGCCCATGTGATCAAAACTGGATTGTCACTCAAACTAATCTCTTCCCCTCATGTCCACCCCTTATTCTATTCTTTTCTCACTAATTTTCCAAATACATAGCGTTCATCAGGCATCCGTGTACTCCAGAAACCTCAGGGTTGCTTTGGAGTTGGGTCTTAAATTCCCATTCCTAAGGATTACTGTACTGGAATTCCATCCCACCTCTTCATTTTCATTTCTCTCACCAACCTACACCTGCTCATCAAGATAATTCCACTATCCCCTCACACATATGAATTCCTGCTGCAGTTCCTGTCTTGGTTCTTATTTATGGAATCTTCTTCCCCTTGCACAATTAGTTTCTTTCACATAGTTCCTAGTTCACAGTTCAGGGCTGGGCAGACAGCTCAAGGGACTGGAGTACATGTCTGGTATGTATAGGGCCCTGGATTCAATCCAAGTTACCTCATGGACTCCTGAGCACTGCATGGGGTAGCCCTAGTGGTCAACAATATTTCCCAGGAGGTTCCCCCACTGCTGCCCCTGAAAGAATGTAGTTCAATCTCCCTCTTCTCCATGAAACATTTTCTAACTTCGCTTTATTGCAGTGATTTATCACCCCTGAACATTCACTGCGGCATCTCGTGTAGCCATTGATGCGTAAAATCTAGGCTCTGTAATAAATACAAGCCTAAACCTCAGTTTGGAATCTGGCTCAGTTTGGCATTGCATCATAAAATGCCATTGATGGTGTGTGAGTCTTGCTCTATTATAATGATGCGTGGGTGTTGGGCTTTTGGCAGCAGCTGTTCAGGGACCCAGGTTGGTTGAGCCACTGCCATCTTACAGACAAAACTACCAGTGTTTCCTGACATCCGCACTCAGCTGAAAGTTGAAGAGCAAAGAGGCCATCTCTCTCTCTCTCTCTCTCTCTCTCTCTCTCTCTCTCTCTCTCTCTCTCTCTCTCTCTCTCTCTCTCTCTCTCTCTCTCTCTCTCTCTCTCTCTGTCAGCCCCCTCAATCCAGTGAAGACTTGACACAGTGTTTTTGTTGGTGAGAATTAGGCGGAGGGCTCCATCTTGTGCTGGGAAATGTATTATTCCAGGTGCATCTGCTTCCTTGGAATGAAGTCTCCTAAGGGAAGCATAAATCTCAGGTCAAGGGAACTCATTCTGTTCAGTGTTTTTCTTCTTTATTTATAAAGACTTAGGGTCCTTGTAACTCCAGATGGATTTTGGCAGTATAAATAAAATGATACAAATGCACAGCCAAAGGAGAGCCTGATGTTTGGTACAGGCTTAGTGAATATTTGTTAAATAATCATTTATACACATTTAGTTCCTAATTATTAAACATAAAGGAAAGAAGCCTAGAAAGTCCATATTTGTATTTTATTTTAATTTAAAAATATTTTTGTTTTGTTTGCTTTTGGGCCACTCTTAGCAGTAGAATAGAAAGCGGTAGAAGCCCTGGACTGGTTTTGATTCAAGACTCGGTGTTAGTCCAGGCTCTGCCACCTGTTGGTCATACAATGTTAGACAAGCTGGAGGGGTCCAGTAACCTGCTTGGTCCTTGGTTGGTCGCTGCACCTATGAATGAGGTGCTGGGTCTGCTGTCCAGGGCCTTTGAATTCTAGTGCTCCATGATATCATTAAATTTTATTCTAGGACATATATTAAGACTTTATCTTATAAAACATGAATATTGCTAATTTTCTTCTTAAAAAGAACAAGTATGGGCAATCTGAGCTAAATTAAATATCACCTCTTAGTATTTCAGGAGAAAATGATTCTTATTTGTTTATAAACAAAGAAAACAAGAATCTTTAAATATTTAGTAGTAATATTTAGCAGTTACTGTTGTTACTGTCTTTTGGCATATCGAATACACCACAGGTAGCTTGCCAGGCTCTACCATGAGGGCGTTTCACAATGAGACATTACTGGTGCCTGCTTGAGCAAATCCATGAACAATGGGATGACAGTGATACAGTGATACAGAATATTTAGCAGTAAGTGTCTCTCTTCTTGCCACAATACTTGAGACAGAGCAAGTGCATAATAAATGATCTTTTCTCTTCTTTCCTAGGGGAACAAATATTTCTTTGGGCACACCGATTCAAGATTTTGTTGTTGATGAATCGTTCAATTCTGTCCTGGTGGCTCTAAGATAAATCAGCTTTGATTATTTTTATGAAGCTTCTTAAGAAATGGAATACATAATGTTTTGTCTTCTTATTTGGCATCCAAATGGTTTATTTGGTACTGCATCAGCCACAACAACTAGAGTGGATTGTGTAGTAGAAATCCCTTCCTGATTCTTTCACTTTCTCTCCTTTTCCCTCCCCGCCCGAGATTCAAGGTGCTTTCATTCTCCTGCTCTTTCTCATGTGCAGCTTGCAATATTCAACTCCTTTGATTTTCTAGAAGTTTCTAAAACTCCTAGTCAGGAAGGGGGGCAAATGCCAGGTTGATTGTCAGATATGTTCTTTGAAAAGAAGAAAAATGAAATTTCACAAAATATGTCAAAGGCAGTTTTATATATCTATCTTTGAAGTTTTTGTTTGTTTTGGGCCACATTGACTTTGCTCAGGAATCACTCCTGATGGTGCTCATGGGACCATATGCAGTCCTGGGGACTGAACCTGGGGAATGAAGTCCGGGGTTGTCTGCATGCAGAGCAAGCACCTTATCTGCTGTACTGTCTCTCTAACCCTAGAATGATTATTTTTAAATGCTACCTCAGTCAAAAGTATTTGAAGTACGTATATTTTAATAAGATGTTTACTGTAAATAAGTTCACTAACATTAAAAAAAATTTCCATGAGTTGGAAAATATGGGCCCCAGAATGAAGTATTTTCTGAATTTTCTCAACAAGAAATATCTGTGCTGCTAGTTAAAAACATAGATTAGTTCAGCCCTACAGATGTATTGGTCTATCAGGTGGACCTGAAGTCTGTCTGTCTGTCTGTCTCTCTCTCTCTCTCTCTTCTCTCTTTAAATCTGATTCCTTTAAGAAAAATTGCCAGCAAATATATAAAGGACTGTGACTATAATGACATACAAGGAACAAAGATTTAAGTTGTGAGGTGGGAGAAACAAAACATTTCTATTTTTTTAAAATTTATTTAATTGAATCACCATGTGGAAAGTTACAAAGTTCTCAGGCTTATGTCTCAGTTATACAATGCTCAAACACCCGTCCTTTCATCAGTGCCCATATTCTACCACCAAAAAAATCCCAGTATACCTCCCACCCCCACCCCCCCACACCCCGCTTGCATAACTGATAAATTTCACTTCATTTTTTCTTTACCTTGATTACATTCCATATTTAAACACAAAACTCACTATTGTTGTTGGAGTTTCAACACACAACTTGTTGTTGGAGTTTACTTCCCAAAAATACGGGCCTACTGACAAGGAAGCATTTGATAATTAGTTTTCCATTGATGAGAATGAAGAGATATGAAGTTGCGCGGCCACACGGTTTAGGATTTCTGTATTTTAGTAATTAAGCCCAGGGAGATTTATGTTGGAAATTGCATAATTTCCCTTCCTGGGGCAGCAGGGCAAAGGCTTAGTTCACAGTCTGGAGACATGGCTGCAAGCACTTGCTGGGACCAAAAGTAGTGTATTTGGCTCTGCATCCTGGTCGTTCAGCAGCAAAGCAGCCGTGCAAAAGCATGGCCACCCGGGTCGAATCTCGGCGGAGCGCGAGCTGGTATCGACCCTGGCCTGAGACTCACAAAACATTTCTAAATGAAAGAAATCTTTCCCCTGGCTCTGAGGCTCAAACCCAGGTCTCGTGCATGCAGGTTTATACTTTCTCACTGAGCCACATTCCAGCATTGATCCAACAATTATTTTTTTCCTAGTATGAATTTGTGTGAGAACTGAAAATAAAAAACAAGATGGAGATGCTATCATGGAAAAAAATATTGCTGGTAGGAAAACACACAGAACTGTGGAAATGAAAAAAGGAAAAACTAAAAATGTTGGTCTGGCTGTGTGACATAGTGTAGGATAACATAGCCTCAGGTAGTTTAGGTTTATTGGGTTACTCCCCTTACAGTGCTCTCATTCCTCTGTGTTTATTTGTAACTTATTTCTTAGTGTTCTGTTGACTTGCAAATACTGTTTTTCTCTTCTCCTTGAATCCTTTGCATGGTTTATTCAGAGCAATGTCCTTTTTGTATGGACACAGGAAGACTTAGCAAATGCTATGCTTTTGTAACCTGGGAGTCATTTGACTCTACATGATATTTTCCTTCGGGGCATCTGTTCTCTCAACCTAAGCCTCAGCTGCCCTTACTAACTAGCACCCCAAAAAAGCAGGGTCCCGACGAGGGACAAGACAGAATCAGGGCAATTGGTGCGTTGTGTGCTACCTTGGCATCGAGATGGGCCTGGCCAAAGTGCCTAATGCTTAACTACAAGTTAAGAGCTTGGTCATGGACAAATGTTGTCATGATCCAAACAGTGATAACTAGATTTGGACCCTGCTAGGGTTAGGAGTGATTAATCTGGCCTGAGTGCTGTAGTCTGAGTCTGTGGCAAGATGTTCCCAGGAGAGCTGCCTTGCAAGCCTCAATGTATCTCTTGCTATGTCCATACAAAAATAACTAGTATTAAGATGTTAATAAGTGTTTGGACTAAGGAAAGGAAAAAAACCTTAAGAGTCAGGAAGGGCTTTGGAATGCCCTGCCCTCAGGAAGGGCTTTCTCATGTTGATTTTGCTACCTGGCTGGGTGTAGCTTAGAGAGCAAGGTGGGAGAGAAGTAGGAGGAGAGATGAGATAAGCCAGGGTGGCAGCAGTAGATCCAGAGAGAGGCCGAAGCTGGGAGTGCGGGAGATGAGAAAGATGGAAGATTGAATAAACGGTAACTAATCAGCAACCAGCTTGGTCCTTGTTCTTCCTTCGTCTGTCCTTGGCCAACGGCCGTCCCGATCCAGCCCATACACAGTGGTTCCAGAGCACCGAATGTGGGTGGTGAGACAGAGCTGCCCGGAGAGCCCGCGTGTGCACGCGCCCCTCGGCGAGCTTTAGTTTTTTACAATATAGCATTAATTAGAATTGTTTTAATGATAGTCTTACTATTGTATCTTATAATCATGTAGCACTATTTAAGTAAAACACCCACTTTTTTAATTAGTGAATCACTGTGTGGGTACAGTTACAGATTTACATATTTTCGTGCTTGTGTTTCAGTCATACAGCGCTCCAGTATCCCTCCACCAGTGCCCATTCTCCACCACCAATGATCCCAGTATCCCCCCCATCCCTTAACTTCATCCCCCCACACCCCACCCTGCCTCTATTGCAGGGCATTCCCTTTTGTTCTCTCTCTCCTTTAGGTTTTGTGGTTTGCAATAGAGATATTGAGTGGCCATTGTGTTCAATCTATAGTATACGTTCAGCACGCATCTCCCATCCCGAGCAGGTCTTCCAACCACACTTTACTTCGTGTTCCCTTTTCTATCCGAGCTGCCTTTTCCCCCAACATGTGAGGCCGACTTCCAAGCTGTGGCCCTTATCTCTACTATTCTTGGGTGGTAAAACACCCACTTAAGTAAAACATAAGTAAAACATCAGCTAAGTCAGATTAACTAAGTGATAACTGTTCTATATGATTAGAACAGTAATCCACTTTCTCTAAACACCTATTTATTTCTTTATATAACCATAGACGTTTCTTTATATAATCGTCATAGGCTGTGATATATAGAGCATAGTGCCTTTCGAATTTTAGGATGTTGGCAGGAATTCAAAATGTGGCTCAGTGGTAAAGCACTTGCTTTGTAGGGTGCCCTGAGTTCGATCTCCAGCACAGAGAGAGACAGAGACACAGAAGGGTGATGGAGAAAAAGATTTAACTGTTTGAAGGAACACTGCCTAGATAAAGTCCCTTATTTTTGGCAAGCTCCTTTTAGAATAACCCATCATCCATTTTACCATCTGTATCTCTTTGTGAGATTTGTGTTCATTTCTGCCCCTCCCTGCTGACATAGGGGGAAAACTATTGGTAGAGAAGAGTCAATCCTGATCCCTGCTGTCTTGTGGTCAATTGGGAGCCCCTAGAGGAGTGCTTCTGTGTGAGGGACAGAAAAAATGAGGTCTGGAGCTTTAGACAACAAATACTCTGAGGTGAGGCAGGGGCCTTCCAAAGCCTCTGAGACTCTAGCCCTTCAGTTAATGCTTCTGTCCCAGTGTGCACGCTGAAAGGGAGAGATTATTAAAACTATATTCCTAAGGGGCTGGAGAGATAGCCTTTCATGCGGCCAACCCGGCTCCGATTCCTCCCCTCTTCTCGGAGAGCCCAGCAAGCTACCGAGAGTATCGAGCCTGCGCAGCAGAGCCTGGCAAGCTATCCGTGCATATTGGATATGCCAAAAACAGTAACAATAAGTCTCTCAACAAGAGACGTTACTGGTGCCCACTCGAACAAATCAATGAGCAACGGGATGACAGTGACAGTGATATTCCTAAGGGTTGTCGATTTTGTGTAAGGATCTTTTTTTTTTTTTTTTTTAACAAAACACTACACAATACAACTGAGGGTCTGTGGCGCAGGCCTGCAGTTCTTGGATTCTCCTCTTCGGAATCTGTGACTCTGTGACTTTATGTCAGTCACAGAGAGCCTTGGTTTCTGGCCACAGGCAGCCTTCACTCTCAGACTGTTGCTCTGAAGACTATTCTCCAAATTCCTGCTTGTTCAGAGCTTTCCACATGAAGAGCAGGGTGAAAGATTTGCAGATGTGTGTTGCTTATTCGTTTCCTGTGGCCTTTTCTCTGCCTCTAAGCAAATAACAGCGTGGTGTTGCCTGATCAGATACCACTGGAATTGAGTCTTGGAGAACCTTGATTGTATTATCCAGAAAAAAAGAAATTTGGGTTTTCAGAGACTTGTAGTACTGAGGGGCATAAACATTTTATTGGGGGGGTGGGTACTCCCAGTGGTGCCAGGCTGTCTGGGATCACTCCTGCCAATACTAGGTCCAGTGCATAAAGAGACCTGATGGTTTTTGGTGATTGGGCTCAGTGATGTGGTACTGCTCAGCCTGGCAGTTCTTGGGGCGGGGCAGGGGGAGGGTGGGGAGGGAGGGATGTGAGGGGGTGTGTGTCATACCTGCTGGTGCTGTATGGGGGCAATGAAGTGCCAAAGATCTAACTAGGGGCGTGATGCTTGCCAGGCAAGCACTCACCTGGCGGTGCTCAGGGTTTACTCCTGGCTCTGCACTCAGGGAACCCTATGTAATGCTGGGGATTGAACCCGGGGTCAGCTGCGTGCAAGGAAATCACTTTACCCACTGTACTATCACTCCAGCCCAAGCACTCCAGCACTTTTATTTATCCTGAAAATAGAACTTGACTTTCACTTAAGCAACTATGACAATAATGTAAGTTACAATGTCAGTTGTTGGTCCCCTATAGAGACCACTGTGCCCGCCCCATTTCTTGATGGAAAATGCCTAATGCTGTAGCCAGCTTCACAAGGCTTCTGAAGCAGACAGTGCTCCACAGTCCCTGCGGTGTGACACGTGAAGCAAGCACACTTGAATCAAAATCCCCTACCAAAAAACCCCTTCTTCTAGGAAGCTTTCCATGTTTATAATTTCCAAAGAGTCTATGAGAGGCCAGGCTTGGAGTTTTACTTGTCGCTTTAAATAAATATGTAAATATGTATGAAGTTGAAAGAGGAAATTGAGCCACTGGAGACATCTGGGTCGCTATTCCAATAGTCATCTCTCAATGAGATGATTCTGTACCTGCAGATGCTGCAGGTCTCACTAAAACACAGAGGACAGAAGGGTTATTTACCTGGATTCCACTGAATCAATACGCAAGGAGTTAGGGTTGTTCTAAAACTGGAAGAAGACCTAAGCAAGACATTTGAAAGCAAACATGAGCAGGAGGGCTTGGATCCTAGATAAAGCAGCTCGTTTTAATTACCCTTAGGAGACAATAAGGCAGGGACAGAAAACTGGCTCAAAAAAATGGAGCACATGCTTGCTTGAGGGAGTCGAGGATTTGAGCCCTGATACCTTGGTCCCCCTCCTCCCACCACCTATCCCCCCACTGGGCACCTATAGGTGCTTGGAGCAGATCCAGAGCAATGTCAGGAGTGGTCCCAAAACCAAAAGACAGACACTTATCCAGTGTCCTGTATGTAAATCTACAGTGTGCTTTTGAGGGGAGGTGGGGGATAAAAGTGAAATGTTATGGGTTGGAGCAATAGTACAGCAAGTAGGGTGTTTGCCTTCCATGTGGTTGATGCAGTTTTGATTCCAGGCATCCCATATGGTCCCCAGAGCGCCACCAAGAGTAGTTCCTGAGTGCAAAGCCAGGAGTAACCCCCGAGCATTGCCAGGTGTGACCCAAAACGCCAAAAAAAAAAATGAAATGTTGTTTTTGTTCTATTTTGTTTTTAGGCCTCACCCAGCAGTGCTCAGGGGTGACTCCTGGCTCTGTGCTTAGGAGTTATTCCTGATGGTGCAGGATTGATCCCAGACTTCCTGTGTGCAGAGCCTGTGCTCCAGCTGTAAATTAATTAAAAAAAACCTCTCTAGTATTCCTTAATGTTTAATTCCATTTTCCTGAATTACTTGGTCTGTTACCTAGAATATCTCTCACTACTAAAAGGTTAGTGTCTCAGTGATTGCCAGAGTTGCAAGTTGTTCTCCTAAGCGTCTCTCCACATATAAACTCTGTGACAAGAATTGGCATATCATTTTATTACCAGCTTATTTAAGATCCAGAATAGGATTCTAATAACAAAAAGTGGACTTCGGGGATCAGAGTCTAATTTCTATTACTGTATAAAGAAACCAAGACCAGAATGCCTGAATGGCTTTTTCCAAATCCAGGATATCTAAGTTAGGGCCCTAATTCATTGGCAAGTTATGAGTACATCAAAAATTTGGTGTGTGTGTGTGTGTGTGTGTGTGTGAGGGGGGATGTTGTTTGTTTGTGTTTTGTTTTTGGGTCACAGCCAGTAGTGCTCAGGAGCTATTCCTGACTCTGCACACAATAATTACTCCTGGTGGTCTTTGGGGGTGGGGGGCAAATGAAATGCTGGAGATCCAACCTGGGTTGGATATGTGAAAGCAATCATCCTACCTCCTGTACTATTGCTCTGGCCAATACCTGAAATTCTTTACCCTCTGGAGGTTCAGCTGAGCATTTGGCCAACCTGGTGTCACTCTCAGGCTTTTCACATAAGCAGCAAGGTTTTGATCCTATCAAAGAACACCCAGTCAGGGAATTGTACTCTCTATTCCCAGGGGTGAACACAGATTAGATGGACATTTGGAAGCTAGAGGTGCTGAAAGGAAAGGTGAGACATTCATTACAGGCTCCAGGCTGCCATTCATACCAAACATTCTGATGGTATTTTTATTCCATGCAGGAGGGGTTTCCCTCTGCCATTAGCTCACATTTGTCCTTTCTCACACACACTCTCTCTCTCTTTAGTGGACCAGCCTCAACTAAAATTACATAGATATAGATTGTCTTTTCAAGGGTAGAAACTCTGTGATGAGGCTTGGGGATGTGGTTCAGGAATAGGAATAGGAATTTACCTGGTATCTATGAGGCTGTGGGTTTGATTCTTGGCACCATTCAGTGCCCCAAGCATCTCCAGAAGTGACCCCCAAGCACTGAGCCTGGGGTAATCCCCAACCAACATCTGAGTGTGTAGCCCCTAAAGTGAAACCTCAAATGATCATAAGAAACACCCAAAAGAACAATGAAATTTCTACAAATCACTTATAAATCTCAATATTCACAAATAATTTTCAGAAAATAACAGGGATTAGAAGAGATCTGATAGACAGACATTTTGGTAATGAACTTTTTGAATCCTCCTTTTAAAGGCTAATTTCTATTTCTCTGAAATGACCTGTATTATCAGCATGAAAGAAAGATTCACAGGTTTATGTGTTTATGTGCTCTCTCCTTCTCTCTCTCTCTCTCTGATCTCTTCAAACAAAGATTTTCTAAGCTGCAGGGTTTTGTTTTTATATTTTTAATACTTGAGGTCAAATCTTACTCTCTTTCAATACTGTGGTTTATGGTAAGATAAGTAAAAAGCAAACCGAGACTAAAATTTAAAAAGAAGCTACTTAACTAAGAAGATCCTTATGATTTAATGAATCACTATGTATTCACCCGGCTTTGATCCCTGCTTACAGGGACTATTTTGTGGCAAGAACAAAGACACCAAGGATATAGGGCCAGAGGGAGAGAAGCAGAGGGAAGGAAAATGTCACTATGGAGCCCAGGAATCAGAAAATTCCCAGCCCTAATTCCCAAAGCCAAGTGGTGAGAATAACAGCTGAAGGAGGAAAAAAATAAAACACAACAAAAATTCAGAGCTGCATACAAGAGGGCAATGCAGAAAATGCCATGCTCACAGCAAGGAGAAACCTTTTGGACCTTCTATAGCATATGCTCAAATGTGACTTCTCATCCAAAAGGAGAGCACTTCTGAATCAACAGTTAAAGGAGTCCTGTCATTCCCGAGCAACCCTTCCCATCCAGACACCCCAACCCATACTTGCCTGAGGCAACCAGAATCCCCTGAACTGCAGCACTGATCACATCTCCCCATATTTCAGTTTAATTCGATTTCTTTTTAAGCCACATTCAAAAGAGCACGTCAACCCACCCCTTTGGACATGCTCATTAATTGATGGTGTTTTTTGTTGATCCAAGACATGGTCCCTGCAGAAACTGCCTCTTTAGAGGCGGTGACAATAGGTCTTCTGTGGAGGCAATTGTTGGGTGCTGGTTTTGCTGTAGTAAAAACAGCTTTCAGGGATGCCCGAGCACGGGGCCCAGTTGCCAAGATTTTAATGAATTACTTTAGATAGTCTCTGGTTGCTTTCACTGTGTTTAGAAATCTGAAAGAAAAAATAATTTACATACAGAACACATGGCAGTTGGACATTAAAAACCTGCAACATATATAAGTATCTGTTCTGTGTTTTCTTTTGAAAGGGCTAAGTGCTATTCACAGAATTCCCAATTTCATGGAGTCTTTATATGCAAATTTTAATTAAAATAGTTTTGTCATAGTTATTCTTTCTCTCCATTTCCCTGCAAGAAATCTGTGATGGCTCTGGAAAATATTTCAGTTTGGAGTTTTTTCCCCCCAGAGGCCAATTAATGGAAGATATGGAAGATTTCTAGGAAGAAAAAAGGATAGTCATTTGAGAGGTAAAAATACAATTCTCCATTATGCTTCTTTTATTTAGCATTTTTTTTTGGAGATTCCACTTCATAGAGTGCAAGATTCATAAGTTCAGTGTCTTTCTTTTCACAAGAAAGGAGAAAAGTGCAAAGTCATTTATATTCCTCACATCTTCTTATAATTCTTACAATTCAGGGTTTTTGTTTGTTTGGCCACACCCAGTGGTGCTCAGGGCCTCCTCCTGGCTCTGAATTCAAGGTTAACTTCTGGTGGGCTTGGGGGGCAATACACAGTGCTGGCGTTCAAACCAAGTTGACTGTGTGTAAGACAAGCGTCCTACCTGCTGTCCTATCTCTCCAGCCTCATATTCAAGTTTTGAATTAAACTACAGCTCACAACTTAAAGTTTGCACATAGCAAGCAAAATCCCTTTTATGGAAAAAGAATATTAAGATATTTTTTCTCTTTCTGAAGCCTGAAAAGCAAGTTATCCTGAAACCATTTATACTTTTTGAAAATAAGGCTGAAAGAATAGTTCAACAACTATGCAAGGCCATGGTCTCCTGAGCACTACCAGGAGTAACCCTGAGCATAGAGCTAGGAGTAGCCCCTTAGTACCAGTGAATGTGGTCCCTTATTTCCCCCTACCCATGTTTTGATCTTTTGTTTTTTCGTTTGTTTGTTTTTGTTTTTTATTTTTATCTTGGGACTAGGGAGATAGCTTAGGACTCATGGGCAAATGCCTTGCATGTGCAAGGACTGGAATTTCTTCTTGGCACTGCACATTGCTTCCAAGCACCACTCGGGGTGGCCCTGAAAATTCCTGACTACCACTGCAGTGGCCCCGGGGATCCCCAGCAATACTGAGTCCATTACTGAGCTCCAACATGGAATCAAATGGCCTGGTTGGTCAGGCATCACTAGGAATGGCCTCCAAGCTCTGTTTGGGAGGACCTTCCCCCATTCTTCTGTAGCATAGAGTTGTGAGAGCCATTCAAATAATTTCTTTGTGAGCTTTTGGAGAGTAATAGCTGATCTGATGACCCGTGATCCCCTCAAACTGTAGAGTGGCTTTTCTAAAGATAAGAACATTCTCCTGCATAATTACCGTGCACTAATTAAAATCACTAAATCCATATCACAACATAAATTAGAATTATTTATGTTCACTCAGTAGGCCCAATATTGAATATTGTAGCTAAAGTCTCCAGGTCACAATCACATGAAGCCTTCAGCTGTCAGGTATCTTTTTATATGTGTGTGTGTGTGTATACACTGCCAGTTTTACTTGGTGGGGGAGGGGGAATCATACATTGTATGGGGATGGAACCTTGGGCTCCTGCATGTGAAGACTGTACTCAACTCCGCCAACTCCCTCCCCGCCCTACAGTTCTATTCCTCAGCCCAGTCATATTCCTTTAGTTTCTGGTCTGGAACAGTTCTTCAGTCTTTCAGTCATTCTTGTGACCTAGATCCTCTTAGAGAAAACAGTAATTTGGTAAAATATCGTGAGGGAAGGATGTTTCCTCGTGATTGGGTTAAAGTTATCATTTTTGTAGGTGATTGCAACTATAATTTCCACTCATTTTCATTATATGTTCTACTTTTTAATTTTTCTTATGTTCTACATTTTGATCCCTTGACTTATGTGGTATACACCAGACTTATTTTATGGAATGGTACTTAGAATTTATTTAAATGTATTATTCTACATTGAACTTTCCACATGAGTTTCTGTTTCAGAATTGTAATAGGTTAAATTAAACATGAGGCCAGGGGCTGAGATGGCTCTAATATTATGGAACCTACATAAGCAAATCAAAATCTATGTCTGTATATACCTCAGGGTTATGAAGTCAAAAGCTAAGCATAGTCATTGCCAATGAAGCTTTGAGCTATAACCAACCAATAATTTCTTTACTTTGCTTCACCCCTTGCTCCATAAAATTTTTGCCAGCTTTTGAAGGTAGTACCTTCATGCGTGAGGCTCGTCCGAACGTGTGGAGAGGGGCCTTGACCATGGCTGTGGCTAGGCTCTGGAGGTCTTCGGCCGTGGGAGCTCTGCTTGAGGCGGGGAGGGAAGCTGGAGCCCACCCCCTCAGAAGGGCCCTGGGGAAGACAGCCAGGCATGCGGGCAAGAGACTCTCTGCCCTCTCGCATGAAGGTACTGGCAGAGGAACCCAGACCTCAGCCATGCTCAAGGCCCCTCTCCACATGTTCGGATCAGCCTCACTCATGAAGGTACCAGAGAGGAACCCAGGTGTGTGGGACCTGGGGCTGAGACCTCCAAGCCTGCTCGGATCAGGACTGGCCCTCTTCCGCCCAGATTTCCTATTTTCCAGTTGGTCACATCCAAGTACTGCCCCCAGCGCCATGTAATCCCACCAATGGCCAACATCCAGAGACTTAAAACCAAGCTTCCGGAAGCTATACTTATAGCCTACTTCTTCCTCTGGGAGAACCTGGCAAGCTGCTGAGAGTTTCCTGCCCACGAGGAAGAGCCTCGCAAACTCCCCATGGTGTGTTCATATGCCAAAATCAGTAACAATGCTGGGTCTCATTCCCCTGACCCTGAAAGAGCTTCCAATGCTGCACCATTGGGAGGGACGAGTAAAGGGAGGCTTCTAAAATCTCAGGGCTAGGATGAATGGAGACGTTACTGAGACCACTAGAGAAATTCGACGGTCAAGGGATGATGATGATGATGATAATGATGATGATGATGATGACGATGATGATTTGAAGGTAGAGCACATTGAGTTGCTTCTGATTTGGCACCACCTGATTCCATTCAATTTTTGCTGAAATAAACTACTGAAGTTTTTAAATCCATCAGCTTCCTCTCTCAATAATCCACAGTGCTTTAACATCATTGTGTGTTTTGTTGCTCAGATTTAGCCAGCTGGGAGCCTCCACACCCTGGCTTCTGTGTCCTCCTCACTGGTGCCCCTCCTGTTTGGACCCTGGCCTTGCCTTCTGGTCATGCAAGATGAACCAAGTTCATCTTGTTCTTTCCTTGTACTGGGTGTTTCCATTCATACTGGGGAACTGGTGCTCCCAAGATTTCAGTGGTTTGACATAGTATGAGACTAATAACTGAGGACAGTAAAAGAAGGGCCAGGAGGACTGATTCGTGGTTGGAAGCTTGCCACTGTTGTGGCCGGGGGAGGAGGGCAGTTAGGGCAGCAAAAGACCACTATGACAATGATATTTGGAAGTGATCACTCTGTAATAAAACTGAGCGCTGAAGGTAGGTAAAGGATATACATGATAACCTTTCAGTACCTGTATTGCAAAAAGGAAAGAAGAGAGGGAGGGGTTGGGGGAGAGAGAAAGAGAGAGAGAGAGAGAGAGAGAGAGAGAGAGAGAGAGAGAGAGAGAGACAGAGAGAGACAGAGAGAGACAGAGAGAGACAGAGAATAAAAGTGTGTCTGGCATAAAGGCAGACTGGGGTACGGGGGAAGTGTTGGGAGGGAAACGGGACAGTGGTGGTGGGAAATGCACACTTGTGAAGGAATGGGTGTTGGAACATTGTATGACTGAAACCCAATTGTGAACAACTTTGTAACTGTGTATCCCATTGTGATTCAATTAAAAAAAAAAGAACGAAATTCAGTAGTTTGAACTAAGAAATAATTGTGAATCTGCCTTCCCCATATATTTCTATGTCATCTACCTATCATCACCATTTAACTAATGGAAACTGTGAATTTACACCCATATCTCCAATTCCAGTCCAACATTAGATTTATTTTCACTTCTCCATTCTTGCCAACGAGAAACAGGACTCACGTGATCCTTAATACATTTACTTAAATGACCAATCCCCATGCAAGTGGCCAATTGATTGTCTTACCTGCCCTTCCCACCTTTCCCAAACCGTGGGAACAATGAGCTCTGCTCCCGCGTCCCCCGCCCCCTACATGGATGTCCTAATCACTATGTGTAGACTCTGATACCTCATGCTTGCTGATATCCATCTCTGAACCCAAGTTTTGGGAAAAACCCTGCTCTGAGCTTTGCCTGTAAAGATATTTCCCTATCTTTGTCCAGTTGGTAGCTTTAGGATGTTACTTCAGGAACATAGGGGGAAGGAGGAGTGGAAAGAGATAGCATAGGGGTTAAGGCATTGTTCCTTGCACCTTTGTATCCTATCCTTAGACCTTCTCATAAATTGTGGGTCCATGCGTGGTGGCTTTCTTGGACCTTTTGAGTACCACTTGGGACCTCCCCCCAACTAAAATAAGCATAAAAGAGAGAAATTTAAAAAGGGGAAGAGAATAAAGAGAATAAAGAGGAAGGGAAGTAGTAAGGAGTGAATAGGAGGAAGAAGAAGGAAAAGGAAAGAACCTATTTATTTTGTGTTCATTTCGGTTTAGTACATCACAGTAGGGAGGTTGGAGTTCTGGCTCAAAGGGGTGGAACACATGCCTGATGTGTGAGTTGTGTTCCCAGCAGTACGCTCCATAAGCACTGGCAGGTACAACTCTAGTGGCTCTAAAATACCATGTGACACTGTTGGCCCTCAGCACGGCCAGGGCAGAGGACCATACCAAGAGGCAGAGTGCTGACCCATCAGCTGGCCCAACCACCTGGTAGGGTATTATTGAGAGTTACTCCTGCCCCCACACCACACCTGCAGCACAGCTGGGTGGGACCCTCATTTGAAAAGGGTCACAGTGGGCCTTGAGAGAGAGTATGGGGTTAAGGCACATCCTTGCATGTGACCAACCCTATTTGATGCCCAGTATCTGTATTTGTCCCTCAAACACCACCAGCAGTGGCCTCTGAGCACAAAGATCAGGAATACCTCCTGAGCACTGCTGGGTGTGACCCCCAAACAAACAATAATCACAAGCAGATAAACAACTTGTTAAAATGATACAGTATTGGGGCTGTAGCGATAGCACAGCAGGTAGGGCGTTTGCTTTGCACGCGGCCGACCGGGGTTCGATTCCCACCATCTCATATTGTCCCCTGAGCACCGTCAGGAATAATTTCTGCATAAACATGAGCAGAAGAAACCCGTGTGCATTGCTGGGTGTGATCCAAAAAGAAAAAAAAAAGATAGTGTCAATATGATTTTCAGGGCATTCAAAACAACGGTCTTTTTAACAAATCAAATCCAAATATCTGCAAAGCAAGGTCTTGAATGAAAGGACTAAAGAGTCTCAGTTTGATGCCTGCATTCAGTGGAATGATAAACATGCTAAAAGAAATATTTTTATTAATGAATTCCCATATCGAAGTTAAATATAAATAAATCAATTAAAAACAAAGCATCACAATCACTTGTATGTGCTATTTAGAAGAACTGGATAGGAAGCTCAATGTTTTAAAGGAGAGACCATTTGACACTGATTAACCTTGGCCCCAGAGTACTGGAAGGAGGAGGAAAGAAAGAGTGGAGGGTAGAGGGCGAAGAGACAAAGGAGAAGCCACAGGGGACAGGACAGGGAAACCAGGTGCAAAGGTGATGTTAGGGAATGATAAAGCCAATTATCCAAACCACAGAGTCAACAACATGGAAATCAAGAGACCTGAACTTGAACAACCAAACTTCGAAAGGTGCCTGCAAGAGGACAAGCTGGGGTGGGGGAAGGAATATGGGAGAGACTTTGGGAACACTGGTGGAGGGAAGTCGACACTGGTGGTGGGCCTGGTGCTGCAATCTTGTATGTCTGAAATTCAACAATGAATAACTTTGTAAATCATAGTGCTTTAATAAAAAATGTGGAGGACGCAATTCTTTTGACTTATTTACTTTTGAGTGGACCATTTAAATGGTGCAGTTCAGTTTGGCCATATGACTAAGTTCTAGAACAATTAAATATAAGGAACTGTGTGGAATTTTGAAGTATTCTTAAAAGCAGGTAGCATACTCTTTTTTTTCCCCCTCTTTTTCCATTTTGATTTCCAGAACGCAAAGAAACACACACACACACACACACACACACACACACACACTCATATACACACAGAGAGACAGGGAGAGAGAGAGAGAGAGAGAGAGAGAGAGAGAGAGAGAGAGAGAGAAACAGAGACAGAGACAGAGAGACAGAGGCAGAGAGACAGAGAAAGGCAGAGAGAGGCAGAGACAAAGAGACAGAGAGAGTGGGGGGGCACGTGGCTGGCATTCTGTATGACAAAGGCAAACAGCTTCATTTGTTATGAAACATTCATGGTAGTAGCTTCCCATACCTTCAGTTCAGACCTCCCTTTTATGCATTAGTAATATTAGAAGCTTTAAAATAATGATAGTGAAAGACTTCATCATCTTAGACCTGAAGGACAGGAATATATATTCTAGAACTGGTGGAATGACAGACTGGAAGAAGCCTAGGTCCCAGCTGACTTCAAGGACCTACCCTACAGTCCCTGGATTGTCACAGGAATGTGTGAGAAAATACAAGCTGCTAGTTGGGGTATTCACTAACCTCTGCTGAACCCAGTCCTGACAAAGCATGCCCGCTCCCAAATTAATCACTGCAGGAGGTAATATTTCCACTAAGGCAAATGGATTTTGAGGAGTCACAATAATCACTTATTTAAATATTTTTTCTATTAATGTTTATTTATTTTTTATTCCTTATTTATCTACCCCAAACAAAATTACTTAAGGGAAGCAGCATTCTCAATATCTACATAGGAAGTCATGTCATTATAAATACTTTAGCATCTAAGTTGTAACACTTTAATCTGTTTCTCATCCAAGTTTCATCAAGTTTCTTACAGACCCTAGGATGTTTAGAGGGGTGCGGGGGGCGTTACAGGTGACAATTGTGTAAGTGGAGGGAGTCATGGCATGAAGCTTAGGGCCAACCAATAGGACAAGGAAGGAAACAAGGTTGGAAGGTGGTCACAGTCAGAAAAACAGCTGAACAGTATTGATTTATTTTCTTTAAAATGCAGAAGAAACTTAGTTATTTGGCTTCTCATGGATTTCCTAGCTCATGAAAAATTTCCAGAATTTTTAAGGAAGTTGTCTGTCTCTAGGGCCAAGGAGATGGTTGGAAGACTTAGACCTCATGCTCCATGTGTGGGAGGCCTGAGCACAAGGATCACTCCTGGTGGAGCTGTGCTGCCGGGTCAGCCGTGTATAAGGTGAGTGCCCTACCTTCTGCACTATCTCTCTGGCCTCATAATACACACTTATTTTTTCTTTTCCATTTTGCCACACCTGACTCTGTGCTCAGGGATCACTCCTGGTGGTGCTCAAGGAACTATCTGTGGTGCCAGGGATTTGAACAAGGGTTGGCCATGTGCAAGGTAAGCACCTTATCCTTTGTATGATCTCTCTGGTCCTCGTGTATCATGTCAATGGGTTTGATTATGCTTTTTTCCTTTTTTTTAATTGAATTACCATAAGATACAGTTACAAACTTCCATGTTTGAGTTTAAATCATACAATGATCAAACATCCATCTCTCCACCAGTGTACATTCTCCAGCACCAATGTCCCCAGTATACCACCCCCATTTCCAAATGTCCCCCTACCTCCATGGCAGACATTTTCCCCCATACTCTCTCTCTACTTTTGGGCATTATAGTTTGCAATACAGATACTGAGAGGTTATCATGTTTGGTACTTTATCTACTTTCAGCACACATCTCCCATCCAGAACAATTCCTCCAACCATCATTGACTTAGTGATCCCTTCTCTATTTCTTTCTTTTTTTTTAATTATTTATTTTATTGAATCACCATGTGGAAAGTTACAAAGTTCTCAGGCTTATGTCTCAGTTATACAATGCTCGAACACCTGTCCCTTCACCAGAGCCCATATTCCACCACCCAAAACCCCAGTATACCTCCCACCCCCGCCCCCCAGACCCCAGCCTTCATAGCTGATAAATTTCACTTCATTTTTTCTTTACCTTGATTACATTCCATATTTCAACACAAAACTCACTATTGTTGTTGGAGTTTCCCTTCCAAAAAATACAGCCCTACTGACAAGGAAGCATTTGATAATTAGTTTTCCATTGCTGAGAATGAAGAGATATTTAGGATTTCTATATTTTAGTATTTTAGTAATAAAGTCCAGGGAGATTTATGTTAGAAATTGCATCATTTCCCTTCCTGGGGCAGCATGAGGCAATGGCTTAGTTCACAGTCTAGAGACATGGCTGAAAGCAGTTGCTGGGACCAAAAGTAGTCTAGCTGGCCTCCGGATTGTGGTCGATCAGCAGCAAAGCGGCCGCACAAAAGTGTGGCTAGCTGGGTCGTATCTCGGCGGAGCGTTCATCGTATCACCCCGACCTGAGACTGCCCAAGTGTCCCACTGTTTCAAGTTCATAACTCTTTTTTTTTCTCTTTCCTGCACCACCAAGTTCGTACCTGCTTAATAGTCCTCATAATATGGCAGACGCCATGCTGCTTCTCCCTGAAAAGGGAAAAAAAAACGAAAAAGGATATTTCGCCTCCTCAGCCGGCGTGGGGCTATGGCTTAGTTCACAATCTAAAGACATGGCTGAAAGGAGTTGCTGGGACCAAAAGTAGTCTAGCTGGCCTCCGGATTGTGGTCGATCAGCAGCAAAGTGGCCACACAAAAGTGTGGCCACCCGGGTCAAATCTCGGCCCCCTTCTCTATTTCAGCTGAACTTCTCCCCCAGCTGATGAGACAGGCTTCCAGCTATGGGGCAATATTCCTGGTCCTTGTGTCTACTACCTTTGGGTGTCAGTCTCATATTATGTTATTTTATATTCCACAAATGAGTGTGGTAATTTTATGTCTGTCCCTCTCTTTTTGACTCATTTCATTTAGCATGATATACTCTCCATGAATATCCACTTACTAGAAAACTTTATGACTATCTTCCCTAACAGCTGAACAGTATTCCATTGTGTAGATGAACCAGTTTCTTTAACCAGTCATCTGTTCTCGGGCATTCAGATTTTGGCTGTTGTGAACAGTGCCGTAATGAACATATAGGTGCATATGTCATTTCTACTGTGCTTTTTTGCACCCTCAGGATATATTCCCAGAAGCAGTATTACAGGGTCATATGAAAGCTCAATTTCTAGTTTTTGAAGGAATGCCCATATGTTTTCCAGAAAGGCTGGACCAGTCAGCATTCCCACCAAAAGTGAAAGAGCGTCCCTTTTTCCCCACATCCATGCCAGCACTGGTTGCTTTTGTTCTTTTGAATGTGTGCCAGTCTCTGTGGTGTGAGATGATATCTCATTGTTGTTTTAACTTGCATCTCCCTGATGATTAGCAATGTGGAGCATTTTTTTCATATGCCTTTTGGCTATTTATATTTTTATTTTTGAGAAAGCTTCTGTTCATTTCTTCTCCCCAGTTTTTGATGGCGTTGAAGGTTTTTCCTTGTACAATTCTACTAGTGTCTTGTATATCCTGGATATTAACTCCTTATCAGATGGGTATTCGGTAAATATTCTTTTCCATTCTGTGGGCTCTCTCTATATTTTGGTCATTGTTTCTTTTGAGGTGCAGAAGCTTCTTAGTTTGATGTAGTCCTATTTGCTTATGTTTGTTTCCATTTACTTGCTCAGTGGAGTTTCATCCTTAAAGATGCTTTTAGTTTCAATGTCATAAAGGGTTCTGCCTACATTTTCCTCCAGATTACACTTTTCTTTTGCCTTCTTTAATTATTTCTCAGCTCTTAAGTCTTTTGTAACTAAATATATTTTGAAGAGAATGGTCATATCATTACTGATTAATGAGGATTATACAATCAGTCTTGTTCAGGAAAAATAGAGGTTAGCTACAAAAATTAAAAGCAACAGAATGGGGATGGAGTGATAGCATAACAGGTAAGGCATTTGCCTTGCACACAGCCGACCCGGGTTCAATTCCTAGTATCCCATATGGTCCCCAAGCACCACCAGGGAGTAACCCCTGAGTATTACCAGGTGTGACCTAAAAATGCAAAAAAAATTAAAAAATAAAAATAATAGAGCTGATTTTTAAAAATATGCATGTGTGTGTCAGAGAGACGGCTCAGCAGGCTTAAATGCATGCATTGGGTTTAATCCCAGCACAGAACTGTCTCGCAAACACCACCAGAGCATCCCTAACAGGGCTAGAAGTATTGTCAGGTGTGGCACACAGCACTGCCAGATGTGGCCCAAAAGATACACACATGCGCACACACACACACACACACACACACACACACATACACACACAGAGGCTCATGACTGGCATTCTGTATAACAAAGGCAAAAAGTTTCATTTGTTATGAAATATTCACTATAACAGCTTCCTATACCTTCAGCTCTCCCTTTCATGCATAAGTAATATTAGCAGCTTTCTTAGGCATTTCTGTAAATCTTCATGGAGCTGACAGCTGGGAGGAGTTCCCTGTATATTGGAGAGTGAGTCATGAAGTTCTCTGTGAGTTCATCTTCCATCTCAGTTGAAGAAACATGTCTCTAGGGCAGAAGCAAGTCTCTTTTACACTTCTTTTGAGCAGTTTTCAAATCTTCAGAAGCTAAGAAGCACCGAAGTGCTGGTGACAATGATGCCTCAGAGGCTAGCAGGGACAGTGAGTGCAAGAGCCTGACTAGTCAAACAGCTTCTCAGATGACAGGTTGTTTTCAGATCCTAACTTTAGAATCTCCCAGGAAAGGGTTCTATAGCCTATAATCTATTTGCTCATTCTTCAGTGGTCAGGGAGCAAACCCAGATGATGTTAGCCCCAGCAGGAGGCCGAGGGACAAGGGGCAGAGAGGTGTGCCTTGATTCAAGATCCAGCTTTTCTGGGGTCAAAGTAGTTACGTGATTGGGAGGTGGAGATATAGTGTAGTGGGTAGGGCGTTTTCCTTGCACACAGCCAACTTGGGTTCAATCCCTGGCATTCTATGTTGTTCCCTGAGCACCACCAGGAGTGATTCCTGAGCCCTGAGTCAGGAATAAGCCCTAAGTATAGCCAGATGTGACAAAAAAAAAAAAAAAACCTGGAGAAAAAAAAGTGATACATCATTGTTCACTATGTGGGACCACCATGGAGTGCAATTTTGAGAAGGTTTTGTGGAACCAGGTTATAAGAACCTGGTGTGTTTTTTCATAGGTACGAGTGTGGGATCAGAAAAGGTTCTGGGAGCCAAATCCCTCTGGCGCTGATGTTCTAAGCAAGGAGAAGTGAAGTGTGGGCACTTTACCCTGGAATGGGCAGGGGTGGGGTAGTGGTGGGTAGAGTGGCAGCAGGTAGAGGTGGAGGAAGTGTTTTATTCAAGAACTTCTGTTCAGGGACATGAAACAATTGCTTTAGGGCTGAGCAATAGCCTGGTGTTGGATCTGACCCAAAACATTGGACTAATTTAGTGGGGCAAGGACAGCGATGGGAAGGCCCCTAGGAAGGCAGGTGTCCCTGAAAGAATGAGCTCTTCTGGGGACTTTATTATTTTTTTTGGAGGGGGTGTGTCCTACATCCAGAGACACTAGGCACAGATATGTGCCTGAGAATGAATCCAGGGCTCCTGCATGTTAGAGCATGTAATTTGCAGGAATGGGATCTCCCCAGGGGTGCTCAGGATGGGGTGGGGTTGGGGAGACATTCCCAGTAGTCTTGGCTAAGTCCACTATTCAGTGCCTACGAGGATGTGGTGCTACTTGGACCCTGAGGTTGGGGTTTGGGGGGATGGGTTTGGTGGGGGAGGGGGAACCATGCAGTGCTGAGGACCGAGCCCACGTCTGACAACCTCAGGGCATTGGAAGCAGCTCCTCCTTGGGGCAGGCAGATGGCTTGTTCCTGTAAAGTTGACGAACCCCTTCCAGCATCTTGGAGTCACCAGGATTGGGGCACAGCAGCGGGACACTAAGCTGCATGAGAGAAGCCCTGGGGTCATGCCCTCAAGGGGAGCAAAGAGGAAACCACAGGTGAAAGGTGGGGAGAGGAGGAGAGAGGATAAGAGAAGAGAAAGGGGGGGAAAGAGGGGGGGAGGGAGGAAGGAATGCTGTCGGTGGGCCCCACGGGTGGCTTATGTGAAGCGGGGAGGAGAAAGACCGTCACTTTCTCCCCATCTGCCTCTGTCAACCGGAACCCAGGGTTACAGGGTTCTTGTCTCACCTCACAGAAAGGAATTTCAGGAGTAGACGAGCAGTGAAATTACAGTTTTTATTTGGAAGTTTTGAAGGGGAGGAAGGAGAGAAAGTGGGAGTGGAGTAACCTGCTCAAGAGAGAGCCCATACATAGCAGTATTAATAGACATGAAAGCATGAAAGTACACATCTCAAAAGGGGATGTGCGGGTGACACATGTGCTCAGGCACCACATGTGTTTGGTCACATGGGCTCAGGCAACATATGTTATGCTTCCTTTGTTCAAGGTGACCTTTACAGGGTTTCTCCAACCTGTCCCCTCGTAGGGCTTCTACCTAGGTAAAAGTCTGTTGCTAGGGAGGTTACCAAGGGGGTTGGGAGTAGTGATGGTCTTCTTTGAAATTCCTTTCCTGACTTTTGTTTCTGTAAGAGCTTCTGTTGGAGGAGTTGGTCCAGCCTCCTCAGGGTCTGTTACAGACTGGCACCAGTCCTCCACGAGGTCAGGCCTATTACTTCCCAGGAGATTTAGTGCCATTACCCTGGGAAGGGGCCTTCCCCATCTGCGTGCCTACATCAGGAAGAGATGGAAAGAGGTGGAAAGGAGAGAATTAAAAAAAAAAAAAATCAGCGGTACTGCCCTGCACCTGGTCCTGCAGGTCCAGATTCCGTCAGTCACTTGAGCACCTTCCTTGCTGACCCTTCCCCTGCACCTGGGAGGCCCACCAGCGCCAGCGGGGCATGGAGATAATAAGCCCACCTGGGTGGCAATCCACTTGGCTTCTTAAGGAGCAAAGTTTCCAAACTGGGGTGGACATGCACCTCCCCTGGGGCCTGAAAACACCCCCTAGCCCTGGCGGCCGCCGCTGGGGTCGCCTAGCGGGGTAATGCCGGGCCGCGTGCCCCGCGAGGGGCGCAGGGGCCCTGGCGGGCCGGGGCGGGGCGGGGCGGGGCGGGGGCGGCGCCGTCGGTCCAACGCGCGGAACCGAAAGCGGCGGCGCTGGGGGCGGTGCCGGGGCCGGACGCGGCGGCGGCGGCGGCGCACTCGGCCCGGCATGTCCCCGGCGGCCGAGCCCGGGAGCCGCCCGGTGGCCGCGTCCCGGCCATGGTGCTCCTGCTGGACGCCGACTTCGACCTCCGCCGGGACGCGCTCCCGTGGCTGCGCGCGCGCTCGGCGGCTGCAGGAGGCGGCGGCGCAGGTGCGGGAGGTGCGGGAGGTGCGCGTGGGGGCTCGGGCGCTGCGGGGCTGGGGGGCGCGAAGGCGCCAGTGCTCCTTGGGGGTCGCGGGGAGGCGCCGGGCAGCTCCGTGAAGGTGCGCGCTGAAGGACTGAGCTCCCCGGATGGAGGCTAGCCTTTGCCAAGCCCCCCGCGGCCACTGGAGGAAAAGTTGGAGCTGCAGCCCACCGTGGGGCACGGTCGTGGCTGGGCTGCGCCTCCTCCTGCAGGCAGCCCCCCCCCGGCTCGCCGGCCTTTTTCTGAGCCCTGGCCAGAACAACTGTGCTCCGGAGCGATTCCCGGGTCCAGGGGTGGGGGGTGGGGAGGTGGGTGGGGGAAAGGGGCCGTTTCTAGCACTGGCACGCACACTCAGCTGGCCCAGAGGGGCTCGACTCCCCGGCAGGAGCTCCCGGAGGTGCTTGCCCTCAGTGAGATAGAAAAGGTAAATCGCGGTCACCAGGAAAACCAGACGCTAATTTAGTGAACGGTGGCGCCCGGTATGTCACACACTCGTGAGACTTGTCTACACCGTGTCGGAACAGCGTCGAACACTCAGGTGCAAGGCCCAGTGTCCCGCGCAGGTGTCACAGGCAGGGGCCTGTGCTGGCGGCTGTCCATAGAGACTCCCAGGGCTTCCCTTCTTTGATGCCCACCAACTCCCACCCCTGCACTCCCAGGTGGGCAGCCGCCCAGCGCGGGCTCGTGGAGAGTAAATGTCCCTGATGTTTCTTGCTCCCGGGGTGGGTTCGGACAGCTGGAGTTTGGGTTTGTGCAGTAGAAACTGCTTTGATTTTGAGGGAGTGCAAGGTGACTTTCGGGCACCCGTTATCTTGGAACTTTGGAGAAAGGGGCATCAGTGATTTCCCAGTTTTCTTTCTTTTCTCTTCCTTCCTTCCTTCCTTCCTTCCTTCCTTCCTTCCTTCCTTCCTTCCTTCCTTCCTTCCTTCCTTCCTTCCTTCCTTCCTTCCTTCCTTCCTTCCTTTTCTTCCTTTTCTTTTTTAAAAAGAAGTTTGCTCTAAATAATGTGCTCTCCAGACTTTAAGAACTGTATCAGAGCAATGATCACCTGGATCAGATCTGGCAGGATCTAATTAGCGCCTGTGTCTCCATTTCCTTTTTAGATTGAACCCAGGAGGGCAGGACCTGAGGGAAAAACCATCAATGTCCCCTACCTCCAACTCCTTTCCTTCTCATTCACGTCAAAGCTTAGTATCTCCTGCCTTCTGGTGTCACCTTCTCTGGCGTTAGCAGACTCCTGCAGGTTTGCCATTTGGAATGTTGATTGGCAGTGCCATCGCAGAGGTCCTGTTTGTGCATCTTGCCGCCAGCTTTGCTGTTAGTGTCATTCTTGGTGTTGCATCACTGTCTCCAGAGTTCTCAAAGTTTAACTTGTTTGTCTTCCACCTTGGGGACTTACAGTGGCAAAGATGGAAGCTGGGGCCCTGTGCATACCAGGCTCTGCCTGGTTTACCTCTTTTGGGATGGAAAAACGATGGATAGAAGGAAGGACAGAAATAAAAAGAAAAATGCTTATTTTTCCCCCCTCGGGAAGTATTTGGGCAGTGCTCAGGGTTTACCATACTCAGGATCTCTCCTGGCGGTGTTGGGAACTCTCTATGGTGCTGGGGTTGGAACTGGTGCTGCAGATGGAAAGTACCTTAATCCCCACACATCTTTCTAGCCCAGGCTTAATTTAAAACCAAAACAAAATAGGCAGCTTTGAGTCTGCTTCCCACCATGAAGTTGGCCTTTCTCTGACCTCTGTCTTATATAGCTAATGGCAGAGGTCTGCAAATGAGCAGTTCGATGAAGTGTGACATACCACAGTCTTATGCATTAGTAACATGTGCTGTAATGGAAAAAGTTAGATCCAGTTTCCCTTTCTCTTTCACTCATCTTGAAGAAATAAGAACCTGAATGTTGATGTTCCAGTAAGTAAAAACCTTAGGACCTCACATGGTCCTCTTGTGAGACACAACTTTTCTCATATCAGTAGTATTTTGCTTCTTCAGAGCGCCCTGGCAGGATGTTAACTCTGTTATACTAAAAGAAATGGTTACTTCTGATGCTCAACAGTGGGTAGCACTGTAGCATTTTCTTCCCGTTGTTCATCGATTTGCTCGAGCGGGCACCAGTAATGTCTCCACTGTGAGACTTGTTGTTACTGTTTTTGGCATATCGAATACGCCACAGGGAGCTTGCCAGGCTCTGCCCTGAGAGTGGGATACTCTCGGTAGCTTGCCGGGCTCTCCGAGAGGGATGGAGGAATTGAACCTGGGTCGGCCGCATGCAAGGCAAATGCCCTACCCGCTGTGCTATGGCTCCAGTCCCCGCACAGTGGGTGGTGACTGAAAAGTATATGTGTTAATTTCTCTTCCTCTTGAGACACTGGGAGGGGTGTCTGGATTCTATTTTATTTCTCATGCAACTATTACCCTATACATTTGTGGAAAGTATTTGTCAGAATCTCAGCTTTTCAAATGTAAATTATGAGCAACAGATTCATTGTGAATGTCCCCTTTTCATGCTCACTGTCAGCATTTGAAGTCTTAATATTTTTTCATCGACAAACACAATGGAAGATTTCTTACTGAGGTATACTCACAGAGTATCACACATTCCATGAGAAAGTAGCCAGGGCGATAGGCGACTTTTATTTTCTTCCTGAAAATGTAGTAGCTATAGGATAAATAGAATGGTAGGCAATCTGGAGTTAGTGAGACCAGATTTGGCTATTTCTACTATTGATTCTGGGTTAAACTCTTGTAATGAGTAACAAAAAAATAACTTATTCTATTCATGCATTTTATACAAAATAATATTTTAACATGTCAGCTATAAATAACACCTTCACTCTATCACTTAATTAGAAAAAGAATAAGACAATGGATCACATCAAGATTTCTTGTTAAAGACTCTTGTGTCTTCCATATGTTCCTGTATTCCTTTCCCTATTCCCATATCTCAGAGATGATGGCCATTTAAAATTTTATATTTTGGGGGGCTGGAGCGATAGCACAGCGGGTAGGACATTTGCCTTGCACGTGGCCAACCCGGGTTTGATTCCCAGCATCCCATATGGTCCCCCAGCACTGCCAGGAGTGATTCCTGAGTGCAGAGCCAGGAGTAACCCCTGAGCATCGCTGGGTGTGACCCAAAAGGCAAAAAAAAAAATTATGTTTTAATCTTTTTTTTTTTTTTATCTTATTAACTTGATATTTAGTTCCCTAAGCAAAACTTCTCATTTTAGGGGCAGGAGTTTTTTGTTTTTGTTTTTTAATAAATAATAGAAAAAATAAACTGTAAACAAAATAAATGTTAGCATGAAATCTATGTGCTTTTTTACCCTTCTCAGTATTGTGGAAAACTTATCCATATGACTACTTTAGTTGTAGGTTGTTAATTTTCACTGCTGTACAGTATTCATTTGTGTTACATACAGCAGTTTGGCAGACAAGATATGTGGCTTGGATCTTCCTTTCCAGAGATGACTTGTCGTAAGTGGAGTGAATACGGTTAGCTGATAGTTTTAGCTGTCGACCCCTTTTGGATTGCTCTCTCAGTGTGAGGTGTGGCTCCTATCTCATGAGAAATTGATACGTAGTAGGTCTGGCCACATGGATCAGTGTGGGGCACCGCTCACAACTAGTTTCTGTTGTAGAGCTTCCCGGAAGTCACCTGAGGCGTTTGGATTTGCATTAAGACTTGATCCCCCAGATCAAGAGCTGGAATCAATCGGATTCTTCTTTCCTCGTCCAGGTGATAACCCCACTTCACCCTGGAAACTAGCTGTCTCAGGCTGCTTCCTCTGCAGCCCATTTTGTTAGCATTCTCCAGTGACATTTGGGAAGTTGATAGTATTTATTATTTAACTTGTTTTTTTGTGCAGGTCTCCTGATGTCTAAGATGGGTGTCTGGCAGTTGAGTCTCTGGTTCATAGGCTGGGCACATCTTCACTTTTCCTAAGAATCATCAATTGTTGTTTTTTTTTTTTAAAGCAGTCACACTTACTAACATCCCCATTTGTGGCATAGCAATATTTTAGTGTTTGATATCCTCACAAGCTCTTAACATTCTTGCTTAAAAAGTGTGTGTGTGTATGTGTATGTGTGTGTGTGTGTGGAAATATTAGGTCTAGATGTTATTTCATTGTGGTCTGTGGTTGAGTGTCTCTACATATTTGGACTTCGGAGTTTCCTCTTCTATAAAATGTCTGTTTATTCTTTTGAGGGGGTTGAAGGTGTTCCTTATAGCGCTCCCAAATGCTCTTAATGGGTTTTAGGAGACTAGACAGTGCTTGGGATCAAATCAAGGTCTTCACATGGAGTTCTTTAAACTCTTTCCCTAGCCCTGTCTGTCCATTCTTTCATCCATTTTCTCATTATTTTATATCTGTCCAGCTATGTGTATGTTTTTGGGCCACACCAGCTGCGTTCAGGGCTTACTCCCAGGACTGCACTCAGGATTCACTCCTGGTGGGCTTGTAGGGGCTTGTAGGTGGTTCTCAGGATTGAGCCAGTACTGGCCGCATGCAAGGCAAGCATGGTATCTGCTGTACTCTTCAGTAATGCATATTTAAAGGGATTTTTAAATGTATTTTTACATTAATTTCTAAATGTATTTTTCCTGATCCTTTGTATATAGGTTCTAAAATATTTTTCTCACAACCTTTTAAAAAAAGACAAAATGTAAACTCCCCCATTTTTTTTCACAGTTTGTAGTATAGTGGTTAGCCCTTTCCCAGCACCAACTGGTCCCCCAGGCAACTCCAGGTGTGACTCTTGAGGCCCCAACACAGTAGCCGGGGCATCCCTGGCACCGTAGGACCTGAGAAGTGTTGCATCCCTGCATCCTTGTATTGAACCACTAACTAGTTGACTGACAGTCACTTGGGTCCCCAAACCTCCTGAGCACTGCTTAGCGGCTATTTCCTTCAAAAAACAGGGAACTGGTATAGGTATATTTCAGCACCTCTCAGAATATTTTGTATTGACAAAATATGCTAAATGTTTGTGTTTCATAAATAAACAGTGAAGCCCGCCCCTACCTCACCCCAGTATAATCATTGAAGAGAGAAGAAATTGTCTTTTGGTTTATTTTTTGAAAACTACCCGGGCTGTATCTGGTAGTGCTAAGGAGACCGTGAGGTGCTGGGATCAAACCCAGGGCCTTGTGGGTGCCAGGCAGGTGTGCAGCCCTTTGAGTTACCTCTGCAACCTCAAGGCAAGAGATACTATTATTTTTGTTTCTTAGCAGCTGGGAACAAAATGAACACGTTTGGCAAGCCTCTTGTTAAATAAAATTGTGCTTGACAAAGGACAGCTTGAAGTGGATGAGATGTTGGTCAGCAAGCTTCAGTTTTTTTAGGATTGTGAATTGGGAGCACGTTCAGTAGCTATTTTCCTTCTCTTCAGTAGGTTTACTTAAGCAAGTGTCCATCTATTTGTTCTTTTCCTTCATGAGTACTACGAAGCTAAGCCATAAAATTAAAACCACATTTCCTCATTTGAAATTGCTAAACTTCCTCTTCTGGACTTTCCAGGGGGTGTTCTACTAGGAGAAGAGTCAGAATGAATAAGCAAAGTGGTTATTGATTTCTTCTTTTAAAAGGGTGTGCCCAAAATATGAGCAACTAATCTGGGAAGCAAGGTCAGATGGGTTACTAGTGTGCAGTGGGCTCTGTGCTCGAGATTTCCAGCATTGCCAAATTTGTATAATGTCTAATCTTTGAGATGAGATCCATAGACTAAACTGCAGGATTATTCACATTGCACTATTACTACCTAACAAACCAGAAAGACTTAAAAAAAAATTGTGTCCCTTTTTTTGTTTTGGAGCCACGAATAGTGGTGTTTGGGAATGCTCCTCTCTCAGTGCTTGTTCTATCTGTTGTAGTGGTACTTAGCAGACAGTGTGTTGCTAACAAGACAGACCAAACCCTGGGATATTGTTTGCAAAAAAGGTACATTTTCTTTCAACTATCTCCTGCCCTCTACCAAGACTTTATATAATTTATTTGTTAGTTTGGGGGCCACACTTGGTGGTGCTTAGAAATCTCTCCTGGTGGTGCTCAGGACCATAACCTGAGTCAGTTGCATGCAAGGTAAACATCTTATCCCTGGACTATCTCTCTGACTCCAAAAGTTTATTTTTATTCTTTCACTTTTTTGTTTTTACTGTGGTAATATAAGCTGGTCCCAGTTGTGCTAATCAATATTGTTTATTATATCAATGTGTAAATTATAGTTTTTAGCCCTCTTATACATTAGAATCACCCAAGAAACTTTAAATATGTGTAGATATGCCAGAAGCAGTGCCTTTTGGCAGCGTAATAAAATAAGAATATTTGGGGTAAGGACTTGGCTTTTGTGTTCTTTTTAAAGCTCCTCTGATGAGTCTAACACATAGCTGTAGTTGAGGGTTACTAGTTTAGTGGAACAGACATCTATCATTTGTTGTAATTTGCACTTGTTGGAGAAATTTCTCTCTTTTTTTTCCTAGTGATTTAAAAATAGCTGTGATTTTGTAAGGACACTGTTTTCCTTTTCTATGGCTTTTTGTCAAGGCCTTTCTTATCTTAGGTGAAATCTTTTAAGTGTATTTAGAGAGGGTCTCAGCATCCTTATAATCTTCAAAGGAAAAAAAAATACTTCTCAAAATATTGACATTACATTCCAGAAATTTTGAGTCCTTTGATGAAAAGAAAGTAAAATCTCTTTAGATTTTCAGAAAATCTACCTTGAGGATTTTTCTGCATCATTCATTTTTCCATTTTCCCATTTTCCATGATACAGGAAACTTTGTTCACTCTCTTTACTACATTTGACATTAGCCACTTTAAGAAAAAATTTTATTACTGAATCACCATGAGGTACAGTTACAGATTTACATATTTATTTTTATTTTTATTTTTTTGCTTTTTGGGTCACACCCGGCCATGCTCAGAGGTTACTCCTGGTTCTGCACTCAGGAATTACCCCTGACAGTGCTCAGGGGACCATATGGGATGCTGGGGATCGAACCCGGGTCGGCTGCGTGCCAGGCGAACGCCCTACCCGCTGTGCTATCGCGCCAGCCCCCAAGATTTACATATTTTTGTGTTTGTGTTTCAGCCATACAGTGCTAGAGTGCTCATCCCTCCACCAGTGCCCATTCTCCACCACCGGTGATCCCAGTATCCCTCCCACCTCCCCACCCCGCCTCTGTGGCAGGGCATTCTCTTTTGTTCTCTCTCTCCTTTTGGGTGTTGTGGTTTGCAATAGAGGTATTGAGTGGACATCGTGTTCGATCTATAGTCAACTTTCAGCACACATTTCCCATCCAGAGCAGGTCTTCCTACCACACTTTACTTGGTGTTCCTTTCTTTATATGAGCCGCCTTTTCCCCAGAATGTGAGGCTGGCTTGGAAGCCATGGAGCAAACCTCCAGGTACTTACCTCCACTATTCTTGGGTGTTAGTCTCCCATTCTGTTACCTTATATTCCACAGATGAGTGCAGTCTTTTTATGCCTGTCTCTCTCTTTCTGAGTCATTTCACTTAACATGATACTTTCCACGTTGATCCTCTTATATGCAAATTTCATGATTTCATCTTTTCTAACAGCTGCATAGTATTCCATTGTGTAGATGTACCAAAGTTTTTTTGATCAGTCATCTGTTCTCCGGCACTTGAGTGTTTTCCAGATTTTGGCTATTGTAAACAGTGCTGCAATGAACATACAAGTGCAGATGTCATTTCAACTGTACTTTTTTTTGCCTCTCCGGGAGATATTCCCAGAAATGGTATTGCTGGCTCAAATGGGAGCTTAATTTCTAATTTTCTGAGAAGCATCCATACTGTTTTCCAAAAGAGCTGAACCAGTCGGCATTCCCACTAGCAGTGTAGGAGGGTCAACCGTGCCAACACCAGTTGCTTTTGTTCTTTTGGATGTGGGCCAGCCTCTGTGGTATGAGGTGGTATCTCATAGTTGTTTTGATCTGCATCTCCCTGATGGTTAATGATGAAGAACATTTTTTATGTGCCTTTTGGCCAATCATATTTCTTCCTTGAGAAAGATTTTGTTCATTTCTTTGCCCCATTTTTTGATGGGGTTGGATATTTTCTTCTTGTAGAGTTCAACCAGTGCCTTGTATATCCTTGATATCAATCCCTTATCACATGGGTATTGGGTGAATATCCCTTTCCATTCTTTGTAGATTATCTTTGTATTCTGGTCACTGTGTCTTTTGCGGTGCAGAAGCTTCTTAGTTTAATGTAGTCCCATTTGTTTATCTCTGTTTCCACTTGGTTGGTCAGTGCCATGTCATCTTTGAAGATACTTTAACTTCAATATAGAATTAGCCACTCTTTTTGATGTATGAAAATGTATGACTGACTAGTTTAACCTCATTGAAACTCATCTGTTTGAGCAGTACTGTGGGGCTATGACAGCTTATACAGTATGTCACTGTCACTGTCATCCCGTTGCTCTTCGATTTGTTCGAGTGGCCACCAGTAACTTTTCTCATTGAGAGACTTATTGTTACTGTTTTTGGCATATCCAATATGCATGGCTAGCTTGCCAGGCTCTGTCTGCCACGCGGGCTCGATACTCTTGGTAGCTTGCTGGGCTCTCTGAGAGGGGTGGAAGAATCCAACTCGGGTAAGCCGTGTGAAAGTTGAATGCCCAACTGCTGTGCTATCGCTCCAGTATGTATGACATAGAAATGAGAAGTGCTATTTAGCAATAGACTAATAACTGGGTTGTTACTTGCCTAAGGTCAAACAATTATTTTTTAATCAGTGGGAACTGTATCTGACAGCTCAGTATACAATGAAGAATGTCCCTCTGTATTGAGACATCCCTTTTCCCGTTTGTTCCATACCCCCAGGAAAAGGAAGTGAGTTCTCAGGATGATTCAGTTAGTGGGATCTGTTCCTTCTCTCTGCTTCCTGCCTCAACTCTAATACAAGTGGACATGTCAACAGTTATCCTAATTTTTCCAATTTTACCCCTTTTTAGTTAAGACTGCAAAGTGAAATTTGCTTTAAATGTGAGGATTTCTGCATCATTTTGCCTGATTATTGGAATTTGTCATAACTCATTTTACCATCTAAAAACATTCTTCATATATGGGGAATAGCTCAAGTGACTCAACTTTGAGGAAATTGGCGAATTATAAACTTGTCCTCAGTGAATGCTGATGATTATCAATGCTGTATCTACCAGTATGTAAATAATTTAAATAGAATTTAGAGGGGTATTCTAAAAGTTTAGAAGATGATGGTTAGACAGCTTACAAATTAGTTTGTGTAGACACTTAATGCACTTCCTTAAGATACTGCTTTTGTATATAACAATTTCCACAAAATGAAATACAACTGTGAAACTAGTGTTCAGAATGGGAGAGAAAATGACAGTGAGGCCCCTAGGACCCTCCTCTATGCTTCTTTCTAGACTCAATGCATTACACTTCATTTTGTCTTGCCTTGCATGTAGCTGATCTGGGTTCAATCCCGGCATCCCATAAGGTTCCCTGAGCACTGCCAGAAGTAATTTCTGAGTACAGAGCCAGGAGTAATCTCTGAGCATCCCAGGGTGTGGCCCCCAAACAAAACAAACAAAACACAGCAGATGTTTTGTCTTGACCCAAGCACATGCATTTCTAAAAGCTTTCGACAGCAATCTTCGTGTGGGAGCGTGGCGGGGGAGGAAAGCTAGGAAACCTCAAACTGGTCTTGGTTGGGAACCTGTGTGTTGAGGCCACTGTAGATGTGGCAGGACTGAGTCCCAGCCCCCCAACCGTACTCTTCCCAGCACATTTGCCTTCATTCAGAGGCCTCCTCATCAGCAGTCTAAGTGGTGCTAACTCCATTGGCAGGAAAAGGAGTGGAACCTGAGATAGTCTCCCCTCCTAACTCTTCTCCCTTTGCCTCCCCTTCATCCCCAGGTCCACAATATTGCAGGACCCTCATACTGGGGACTCTCTTAGCAATGAAAGATCTGCACCCCTCAGCAGAGCCCCCTGACCTGCTACCAGCCTGGCCTTCCTTGGGAGAAAAGGGAACTGAGAAGTTGGTGCTTTCCCTGCTTTAGCCTCTTGCTTATTATTCTATCACAGAACGTCATTGAAGGCGTCACGACTTGTTGCTTTCTTTTTCTTTTTTTTTTTCTTTTTGGGTCACACCTGGCAATGCACAGGGGTTACTCCTGGCTCTGCACTCAGGAATCACCCCTGGCGGTGCTCAGAGGACCATATGGGGTGCTGGGAATCGAACCCGGGTCGGCTGCGTTCAAGGCAAACGCCCTACCCGATGTGCTATTGCTCCAGCCCCTTGTTGCTTTCCTTGTCCTTGAACACTTGGCATCTCAGCTGAGTTCCTCACAGCTGAGTATACGTAGAAGCTATAATAGTGCTCAGCTTATATGTTCTTGATCATATCATTTCAGAGAACTTCAAAATAAAGGAAACACTAGTAGGTAGTTAACATCTACGGATGTATAAACATACACACTGAAAAGTCTGAGGTCAAGAGGGGGTACCTTAGTTCTTTGGAAAGTGAACCATTAGACCAACGCATCCAGCACCTCAGAATGTGCTCCTTTCCTCTCTCCTAAAGGTCGCTGATATTTTGCCTGTCTTAATAAATATTATGGAATCATTAATATTTATACTTTATTTTTATTTATGCTTGATATATATTCCCTGATAAGTATGAACTTATGTTTATGATTATTTTCAGGTGACAATGATTATGAGAGCTTACATGTACTAAATGTTGAAAGAAATGGAAATATTATTTATACCTATAAGGTATGTTTATATTCTTTTTCTACTGCAGTATACTTTTAGATCAGGTTTGCTCTTTTAATCTTTTATATTCACTTTTTGCATAATTCTATGCTATAACCTACTGATAGATGATGAATAAAACTTTTTGTCATATATTAATATGACTGTGGATAATTTTTGTTGAATATGGTGATTGAAATTGAGTCTTATACAGTATTTTTAACTTTTTAGATAAAACTGTGTGCAGTGTTTGATCTCGCAAAATTTTTTTGCGTAAATGAGCAATTATGTTCTTATAAAGAAAATGCCAAGCAAAAGATGTTTAAACCTAATTAATATGTTAAATTTTTATCTTTGAAAAAATATTACCTCTGCACATCATCTGTTTGGACTAAGATATGCTCGAGATTTCAGGGCATTATTTAAGAATTCATTTTAAGTGCTAAGTTTTCTAAGAAAAGAAAATTTAACTTTGGGGCTAGAGAGATAGTCCCAAGGATCAGTGCATGTGCTTTGCGTGTGGAAGGCCAGGTTCCATACCTGACCCCGCATGTCCAGTTATTTGAAGTTTTCTCTGTAAGTATGTTGCATTTAAGAAAATTGAATCAGGTAGTGAGTTTCTTGTCAAAAATTGAATGTAATCAAAGTAAGGAAAGAGTAAAGTGATAATCATCTGCCACATAGGCAGGGGGGGAGTGGGAGGGGGGTATGCTGGGGTTATTGGTGGTGGAACATGTGCACTGGTGAAGGGATAGGTGTTTGAGCATAGTATGACTGAGACTCGATCCTAAAAGCCCTGTAACTGTTCTCACGGTGACTCAATCGGAAAAAAAAAAGAAAAAAGAAAAAAAAGAAAATTGAATCAAAAAAGAGAATCATGAGCTTGTTGAACCATTCCTGATACCCATATGTATTAAGTAAAGAAAGTACAGAAAAGTGTTTCACCATATTTAGTTCCACTTGAGAAGCCCCTCTCCGGCCCCTCCTGCTCCCCCAACTCAATGAGCTGTGCACTCTCGAGCCATTTGGTTCTTGGAGCCCAGGTGAGGAGCTCAAGCAGGCTTGTCCCCTTTCTGACTTACAGAGCAATAAGCACTACCTTTAGAATACTGACTGCTAGCATTGATTGCTTTGCTTCGCATTTGTTTTAAAACTAGTATGAGCATAACCCCCTAAGCAATACTATTTTATAAATGTTTGGTTAATTTCCTTTTAGGACAATAAGGGAAATATCTTCTTTGGATTATATGATTGTGAAACCAGACAAAATGAGGTAAGAACCATCATAAATCATAAGCTACTCTTGGGTTACTACTTGTACAGTTTTCCATCTTTCTGCATCCTCCTTTATCTAGGTGCAATTTTAGTTTCATTTTATGTCTATATCAATACCCAAATATACAGACAAATAGTACAGGGTTCAGGTGCTTTCCCAGATAATACATTGCATTTGTTTTTAAAACTGTGTAAGGAAACCATAATATATATGCACAATTAAATAAAACAAACATTATATGATTGTATGATTGGAAGCTTGCCATAGAGTGTCTGGTGGATGAAGGGCAGTAGGGATAGAGAAGGAACCAGTATAACAATAATAAATGAAAATGATCATTATGAATAGGAACTGAGTGTTGAAAGTAGGTAAAGGAATATAGCTTTTAGTAAATACTTAAGGTTTGTTGCAAACCTTAAGTCACAAAAATATGAGAGAGAGAGAGAGAGAGAGAGAGAGAGAGAGAGAGAGAGACTGGTGTGTGTTTGGGAAACGGGGGACATTGGTGGTGGGAAATGTACGTTGGTGAAGGAACGGGGTTGGGAAATTGTATGACTGAAACCCAATCATGAACATTTTTATAAATGTCTATCTCACTGTGATTCAGTTATTTTTTAAAATAAATTTAAAAAACTAAAAATTCAGGAAGGCTATGTGTAGTGACAAACTTGTTTTTCTTTTTTAATTAAGTTGGAATTGGGTGAGTGATTTGGTTAAGGCTTTGGCGACTTTTTGGTAGCATTTTTGTGCTTAAATGCCTTTTAAATACTATGCTTATGTGTAATTTTATAATTAAAATAATGAAACACTTAAATGCATATATCCATGATTTTTCTTCTTAGAAGGTCGAATCCCTTAGCCACTCTGGCAGTGCCTGGGGACCACAGTGCTACTTGTAGCAGTGCTCAGGGAGCCACATGGTATGGGGGATTGAATTCAGGGCTCCAGTAGCTCCCGTCTTTGAACTATTTCCCAGCCCCAAATCAGAGCCTCTTTATTAACCCATAGCATTGTTTGTCTTCTCTAGTCATTTCTTGACCTTTTGATATTTTTCCATCAACTTCTTTCTTGCCCTAGGATGCTAGTGTATTCTCAGTGCTTTTTCAGTCTGCGGGAGCAAGTTAGCTTTCTTAGTACTTTCACTTTTCCTAGGTGGGTTTTGATTTTTTTAATTTTCCGTTTTCTCCAAGATAAAGACTCTATATCTTTCCCTTATCCTCTGAGTGTACTTTAAGATAATAACTGATACAGCTGTGATTTTTCGTAGTTAGTTCCTCATCCGGCACATCACATCCTCTTTCTACAAGACCATTTTAATATTCTTCAGTACTCAGTACTCAAGGAAATAGCCCCAGTGCTGTCTGGGGGCTTTGGATTTGGGTGCCACGAGCTGATTCTGATGTGGTCTAAGACTGATACTTCCTGGACGCAGACACAAACTACTGACTGATCATCAATAGACGCAGGCCCTGACTAGATCAATAGACAAGTTTATTCAGGCCGAATGGTGATTATATAGAAGCAAAAGGAATGCAGTACGTGCAGGATGAGGGTGCGTGATAAGAGGGAGGTGAAAGGTTAAAGGAAAGAGCGGTTCAGGGTCTCTGTGATCTTTGAGCAGCAACAAAGCTATTTGTCTTACAGCTACCCTAGGTGTCAACATCCCACATTTCAAGCCCTGCCACCGGTAACTGTGGGTCATCAATATACTAATCTGTGGGAAATGTTAGATCCCTGGCAAAGGCCCCCTCACCATGATCTGAGTCAGTGTACTGAAAGGAATGCCGCAGGTCCTAGAGCTTAACAGCTTAACCAGTCCAGATGGTTTGGGAGCTGAGCTAGCAGGAAGTCCAGCAGACCCTTGCAATATTTTGAAAAATTCAACAAGCAGAAAATAGAAATTAAAGGTTAATAGTAGATGGTTTTGACAGCCTTCCAAGCACAAGTCTTGCAAGAGCTGCTCCCGTGAACGCCTCATAGTCCAAGCTATAGATGTTTTGTGTGACTTGACTGAAACTTCACTTGCCGCAGTAATGAGAATGTTTATTTTTGAGTGTTTATTCTCTGTTATTTTATGATAAGTGTTTGGATGGATCCTTTCACTTGGTCCTTCAAACAATGAGATGGCATTGTGATTATGAGCTAGGTACCTTTTTTTCCTGATGGGGGTGGTGGGTAGAGAGGTTGAAAATGATTGCAAGTGGCAGTCAGGAATGAATCTGGCCCTTGGTTTAGTGCTAGGGTCTATATTCTTAGCCCTGGGTTCCATTGTCTTGTGGTTAAGTTTCGGTCTGAAACTGACCTATAATAGCATACGCATTTTTTTTTTTTTTTGCTTTTTGGGTCACACCTGGCGGTACACAGGGGTTACTCCTGGCTCTGCACTCAGGAATCACTCCTGGCGGTGCTCAGGGGACCATATGGGATGCTGGGCTTTGAACCTGGGTCGGTTGCGTGCAAGGCAAACGCCCTACCCGCTGTGCTATCGCTCCAGCCCCGCATACACATTTCTTAAAAAAAACAAAACAAAACAGTAGTCTGGAACTTTCTGCTATGATAAAGGGTGAAAAATTTTTAGTAAAATGTATTACAACAAAATATAGTGAATGCTAGGGGCTGAGCAATAGTACACCAGGTAGGGGGCTTTTGCCTTGCACGCGACTGTCCAGGGTTCAATTTCTAACATTCCAGATGGTTCCTTCAAGCACCGCCATGAGTGATTCCTGAGTGCAGAGGCAGGAGTAACCCCTGAGCATCGGTGGGTGTGACCCCCCCAAAAGAAAGGCAAAGAAAATTTTAAAAAAATATAGTGAAAGCTCATTGGGAATTTATATTGATAAAATTTTGATTTTATTAGGAAGTCCCACAATAAATAATATTTTTGTTTTCATAGCATCTTTATACTTTTGAGAAAGACTTGCAGGTTGTCAGCTGCTCTGTCAACAGGGAGAGAACTTTGCTTGGTAAGTTGAACTCTTATTGCTACATGTCAAAAAAAAGAGAAACTTTTATCTTTTAAGATTTTCAAAGTTTTTATATTTTTATATTTATCATTATTCTGTGACAATAGTTTTCTGTTAAGAAATCTCTTGAGAGATTTGATTTGAAATCAAGACTATCTATAAAATGCTTTGTATTCTCTGGAAATCATCACTATTTTCTTCAGTTACACAAAGGCAAAATTGAACAAACCACTGTAATAATCATTTGCTAATAAATTATTAAAAATTTTTTCCCGCTAGCTGCAAGTTTCACTCAGTCCACCAAAGAAGGGAGAAAGAATGAGCTTGAACCAGGTAACCATTACACATTTTTAGTGTCTTCGATAGGTGAAAATGTATACAGCTACTAAGTTTCAAACTTCTCTAAAATAGTCTTGCCTTAGAACGAAAAGCTAATGCTCTTGTCAAGTATAAGATATTATATTTTTGAAATTTATAAAAAACCTTTTATTTTAAACCATTTATAAAGGTAGAAATCACATACAAAAATACCGATCACTCTGACAAAAGTGATTAGCCAAATAGCTTAAGGCAGGAGTTGGGAAGTACTGTGTATCTGGGGGCATCTGGAAGTCAAGAGTCCATCCATCCCATCACTAGCCCTTGTCACTATCTGTAAACAGTTTCAAGTAGTATTAAGCACTAGAGTGACTACAAAATTGAAACATAATTATTTTCCCTATCACCCTACTATAAAATGTTCTTTCTTATCTATGAGCAGATAAGGGCACTTCATACCATCATTTCTGACATTTGAGAAGTCTGATTTCTAAAAAAATGTTAATAGAAACATGTTTTATGCAGAGGTCATCATTTAAACAAGAAACTAGTGTTTTGTGGGTTTTATTTTATTTTTTTGGTAAAGCAGAATGTAATCTTTTTGCTTCTGCGTACCATAGAAAAAATTTTCACTGATGCTGTCAAAAGGTTCAACACCTTAGTGTTAACTTTTGTATACGTGCACAGTAAGATTATGGGGTGGTTGTTGGAACATTATATGACTGAAACCCAATCATGAGCAACTTTGTAACTGTATATCTCACTGTGTGTGATTCAGTTTAAAAAAATTTTTAAAGAGTTAAAAATCATAAAAATATACTAAGTTTTTTGTTTTTCTTTTTTTGGGCAACCTGGCTATGTTCAGGGCTTACTCTTGATTTTATGCTCAGAAATGGCTCCTTGCAGTGCTTGGGGGACCTTTTGTGGTGCCAGGCAAGTACTCTACCCCTGTACTATCTGTTTGGCTCCAAAATGAATTGTTTTTTTTTTAAATAATTTTTTCAAGTAAGCAGGAAAGTACAGATAATGTTGTGACCCTAGATAGGTAAGTTTTAAAAGGGCAGTTAGCAGTCGCCTTAAAATAAACATTGAGAGTCCAGGAGGACTAACTACCTGTATGGAGAGTCCAGGAGGATTAACTACTCACTCAGTACTTCCCAGCTCCAGACAGACCATTGAGCTGTCTCTTTGGCCCCAGTTATATTTTTATACTAGTAAGGCACTGAGGCCCAGGAAAGCTTGATGAGTTGCTGAAAAGATTTGCTGCATGTACGTTAGATTCATGTTGAGGTTAAACTAGAAGAATGTCTCTAACATTCTAATCCAGAATGCTTCCTGTTTACATGGTAAAAGCACATGGTATGTTACTATTTGCAATTCTTGTTTGCAATTCCTGTTTGCAAATGTTTATACTATTATTAGACTAATTATATTACAATGTTTTACTGCCCAAAGAAGGGAAAACTATATAGGAAAATAGTTTCTGCCCTTCAACACCTTCCCATTTTAAAGGTTAGTGAATTTAACTGATAGACGGTGTTCTATTTTAGTATAAATATATGCTAAAAATGGCTCAATATAAGGTGACTTCTTATGTTTTTTTAAACTGGAGTTTTTTTTTTCCTTGTTGGAATTTGTTTGTAAGCTTTTAGGGGAAGAGACACAGTGAAATGTCAGTTTGTTTTGTTTCATCTTAAAATTACATACACTTACAGTACAGTATAAACTAAGAGTAACAAAGAAAGTCACCTTTTTCTCATTATCAAATTTCAATCCTACTTATCTGTGCCATCATGCACACTTACAAAGTCCCTCACCTTTACTTCTGCTCTTGGAATTTCTATTTTTTTTTTTTTCTTGAATCACTGTTGAGATAGTTACAAGCTTTCATGTTTGGGTTACAATCACACAATGATCAAGGAATTTCTATCTTGAGCCACAAATTCTTATTGACAAAACAGTTGAATTTTATTCATTCCATAGTTGTATATTTGTGTTTCCACAAGGCTGGTCACTCACTTTTTTGGGGGGGTAATCAGTAAAAACTTGTTTGTATAAATAATCCAGTTTTTATAACTCAGAGCACATTCAAGAAGTGCCCCTGCATTCCTTGTCTTTTGTTTTTTTCTAAGTAAAGAATTGATGTCAGATTTTTGTCTTTTAAAAACAGTGCAAATGGTATTGATTCAATTTCAGACTGCTATGCCATCTCTAATTATACCTTCTTTTCAAAATAAAGTCACAGAAGAAGCGTCTGATAATATTAGAGGCTTTATAAAAACAGATACAAAGTAGCTCTTTTTGGAGTTTTAATCTTGCGTGTGTTGGGGTGTGAGGGGTGGCTGAGAGGAACTTTGACCTAAATTTAGTAGTCTGGTAAGCTCATTCTAGCTCAAGTGTAAGGACTTCCTTCGAATTGCTATCATTTACGACATTTGCTCAAATTTGACACTGAGGAAACAAGTGGGTCTTTATCAGGGAACTCCATTGCCATTCCCGAGGGAAGCCAAACCCTTGTCCTACTAGCAGATGCTGCCAACCACAGCAACACGTTCACGCATCAGAGACACCTTTCTGTTTCACACACATCTAACATCACCAGCAGAATTGAACTGACATTGAATTGAGGTGCGGTTGCACTTGGGAGCCTGGAAGGTCTGTGAAGCAAAGTTAATGGAGGAAAGGTGGACAGGACCTTGTTCCTTGCTCCATACACATGGGCTTGTCATTCAGGTTGTTTTCTGTATTTATTTTGGATTTTAAGAAATGTCAAAGTATACAGGCCAGAAATTTTTTTCAGAAAAGAAAGGAGATGTCAAAGGTCATGTGGGGGAAGGGTGATGTGGGCGCTGAATACAGACTAGAGACTGAACACAATGGCCACTCAACACCTTTATTGCAAACCACAACACCTAATCAGAGAGAGAGAACAGAAGGGAATCCCCTGCCATAGTGGCAGGGTGGGGTGGGGGGAGACGGGACTGGGGAGGGGGGGAGGGATGTTGGGTTTACTGGTGGTGGAGAATGGGCACTGGTGAAGGGATGGGTTATCGAACTTTGTATGGGGGAAACATGAGCACAAAGATGTATGGATCTGTAACTGTACCCTCACGTTGACTCTCTAATTAAAAATAAACTAATAAAAAAAAAAGTATACAGCAAAAAAAAAAAAAATTTGAGACACCGGGTGTGCAATCCAACATTTCCTCGTTTTAAAAAGTGTCAAAATAAAATGTAAGAAAATTGCTTGGTGGAATGCTAATACAACAGGGAAACTTTTACACTTTCTAAGTTCAGACCTCTAAGGGGAAGAGAATGTGTGGCATTTTAGTTTTAATTACCAAGACATTCTTTCTTTTACTCTGTAGGATCAAATTGCTTAACTTTACTGGTTGAAATCTGTCCCATTAATAATGTCAAGGTTCTTAAAGCAGTGGATAACCGTATTTGGGTACAGGTAAGTGAATGTGTCATTTATCACTTACCTCCTTAATTAAAAGGCATGAATCTAGAGGTGATTGTACCTAAAAAGTGCTTTCATGCACATTATCACATTTAATTGCTTACGTAATAAGTATGGCTAGAATTATCAGCAATTTCTTTGCAAACATGGAAGTCAAAACTTAATCCAAACTTTTAAACTATTTTACAGTTTGATAGTTACATAACTTTCTACATGATTAATTTATTGAGTGTTCAAAGGTAAGTTTAAAAATCATTTAGTGGATTCATGTATTTGGTAGATTAAATAAAGGACTTAATTCCAGAATTTTCCAACTTCATGAATTGATGTAGAAATGTTTTGTATATATAGTGCAAGTGGATTAGAGAAAGTTAGTCGTCATGATACTTGGATTTTTTTTCAAATTTGTAAATTTTCCTACTTCATAAAATTTATCTGCATCCCTAAAATCAACATTCATGGTACTTGCTTAGTCATTTTTAAACATAGGCAGAACTGTGAAAAATTCGTCACCAATGGACTTGCTCCCAGCTGAGGTCAAAGAATGTGTCAGTTGCTTTCTTATTTCAGCATGTTTACTGTAAACAAATACTGTTTTTGAGGTTTCTTTAGTACCAGGATTTTGGCAAATTTGGTGATGTCACTAAAACATCTTCCCCAGGGTATTGCTAAAGTGCTGTCCCATGTTCCTAAGTGCAGAAAGGCCCTACAGAGAAAATACATATGTGCATTAGATAAACTTCATTCGGGCACACATTTATAGTGACGTAGGTTGGGAGATCAATGTTAATAATCAGAAACATATATTAAACAAAGGTATGTTGTGATATATTGGGAATTGTCTGTTCACAGAGCAGTGAATGCATTTTTCTAAATGTTAGGGCTTAGGAAGAGAGGCAGAAGGAAGGGTTTTGCTGTGGGAGAGGGTTTGGAGGAGTTTTTCTCCCTGAAGGCAAAATCCTGAGGAGCAGGGTGCAATGCTTGGAACTGAGACTGTTCTGGAAAAAGCATCTGATCATTACTTGGGAGATGATTTTCACTTTGGCCTATCAATATGTCATGTATTTTAATTTTTTTAAATTGAGATAAGTCACAATTTCAAAAAATTAATTTTGACCAAGTACCCTATTAAGTAGTTTTAGATACTAAGTAATATTCACCACAATGTTGGCTAACCATGTGCTTTTATAAACCTTCTTTTTTCCTGTCTCTGATTCCCTCAGTGTCTCCCTTGCTCCCAGCCCCTGTCGCTTTATTCTTCAGTAATGTCTGCAAGCCTGGACAGCCCTGGCCACAAGAACAGACCAATAAAGACCTTTGCTATTCATTTTTATATATTTTTTTAAGTCACCTTGTGGAGGATGCTATCTAGTTAAAATTTTGTTTTTTCAATCCTCAAAACAACACTTGACTACAAACTGCTTTAAAAAAAATAATCAAAGCTAAGACACCAGACACAATTTTGTTCTAAATTTTCCTAGTCTTCAGAGTCTGCTCCCTATAAAAAGAGAAATATAGAGCATTATTTTACTATTATTATTATTTTTTGCTTTTTGGGTCACACCCGGCGATGCATAGGGGTTACTCCTGGCATTGCACTCAGGAATTAACTCCTGTCGGTGTCCAGGGGACCATATGGGATGCTGGGAATCGAACCCGGGTTGGCTGCGTGCAAGGCAAACATCCTACCTGCTGTGCTATCGCTCCAGCCCCTAAAGTGTTATTTTTTTCTTATTCTTTGATATTTAGAGGAGAGAAACAAAATTCACAGGTGGATCTCATTTAATAAGCTATCCTTCACCTAGTAAAGTCAAAGTGCTGTTTTCTCCTTACACTTTGAACAATGAAAGAATTAAATCACCAGAATCCTCCCCCAGACAGCTTTTCTCCCTGTCCCAGCTGATGGTGTCAGGCTCAGAGGTTCTGGCTGCCTGTGTAGTCCTGTGGGCTCGCATAGCTGACAGAACACAGAGGAGGAAGAATGAGGTGGATGAGGCCTTTCCTTCCCACTGTGGAGTCACGCCGAGTTCCAAGGCTTGTAAATCCCCATCTGCACGCACGCTGTGACTTACTGTTGTTTCCTGGAAAGTCCCAGATTATTATTGTGCTTTGTCTCTTGGATGTGGAACTTTGTAAATTGTCCCGAGTACATTTACTTAATCTCTCAAATTAAAGAAATACTGGATTCAGTTGGGTATTTAATCCATGTATTGATCATTTTTGGGGGGTGTACACACGAAGCACTTCCGTTCCAGATACTATTGAAAGTTTCTCAGTGGTTCTAGAGTCACATATTCCAAAGGAGAACACCATCCCTAGCAATAACCTATTCAAATGAGCTGGGATGTACATGCAAACCAGTTTCCAGAACTGAGCTCCCAAAGGTGTTCTTCTTTCCCTCCTGTAATGTGATTCATCCAAACTACCCTCTGCTGCTTCTCTTCTGGGCCATGTAATAACGTAGTGACCAGATACAACCTTGAATTATTTGTGAAGGTGAAGTGCAGTTGGTTACTGATAGTTTTGATTCACTTCCTTTTATTGCAGTTCCTTTATCCACATGTGGAAAATCATCTTTCAGAGAACCATCTGTTAGTGATTTCAGAAGAGAAGTGTAAGTATGCCTCTAGGTCATATGTGGAGACTTCATGAGTGGCTCATCTCCTAGTGATGTGTGGGACGTGATGACGTCTTGTCCACTCATGAGTGCCAGGAGGCTGCTGACCTTGATGTCTATTTGAGAGCTGAGCCTTGGTGGAAGGACTTTTCCTCCAGCTTCTGCTTGTTCGCACAGGCTCCGCTCTGTTTTTCATTTGGGAACAATAGGTTCCTGCATATATGGCTTTCCAATTTTGTCACATGGTAGAATATTCGTAGAATAGCTGTGCAGGTTGATTTCACTGTATTCCATCCTCCTTTATGAGGGTTATCTGTCAAAGAAACAAATGATAGAAACAGCTTTAAAAGCTTAAAGAATTCCATGGGACACATGCCAAGTTGGACAGATTCAGAGGGAGGCAAATGGATTGGAATGTCCCTGAAAGACATTTTCAGATTGTAGGTGTGGGTATAGAAAGGATAAAAAAAGTTCCAGATGATTTCATCTAGGAAGTCATCTTTCTGTCTTTGTTTTTCATTTCACCTTTTTATTCATTTATTAATTTTTAAACTTAATTTAAATACTGGGGTTTACAAAGTTGTTCATTACTATAGTTTTTATGGGCATTCGGTGTAACAACACCAATTCCCAACCCCCCATAGTACGACCTTTCCTCCACCATTGTCCCTACACTCCAAAATAATTTTGCACATTATTTTTGCAGGCAGAAAAATACTTATTTTATATTGCTCATTACAACTAAATGAATAATGGAATTATCAAAAAATATTGTTATTTCTCACCATGGGGTCATTAAGTCCTTATCTGAGGCTTTGTTAACCTATTTATTGCTAGTTGAGCCCAGAAAGTCCACATTCTTTTTTTTTTTTTTTTTTCTTTTTTGGGTCACACCTGGCGATGCACAGGGGTTACTCCTGGCTCTGCACTCAGGAGTTACTCAGGGGACCATATGGGATGCTGGGAATCGAACCCGGGTCAGCCATGTGCAAGGCAAATGCCCTACCTGCTGTGCTATCGCACCAGCCCTCCCCCCCCACATTTTTATTTTAAGGTGAAACTACTGATTTATAGTTAGGGTATACTAAGGGAGTTAGATTAGTATTCAGTTTCTACCCAGTTAACACTCATATTTTTGTAACTAGAATCAGCAAAAGGAATGTATGGTCAGATCTAATGTTTTTACTGAGACAGAAGGGTCATCTAGATATATATCAAGTTAAAGAATTTAGAGTTCTGGGCCAGAGAGATAGCAATAGACAGCAAGCAATGCATTTGACTTGCATGTGACCATCTGGTTTTGATCCCTGGCACCACAGACCACCCTCAAGCATTACCAGAGTGATTCCTGAGCATAGCTAGGTGTGGTTCGTCAAAAAAAAAAAATTCAAGTTCTGTTAGTGTGAAATTGGTCCTTATAAAAATACCTTCCCCTTGGGCGGGAGAGAGAGGTGAGTCAGCAGCAGTGCACGCTTTGTTTGCTAGAGCCTGTGGGTTGATCTCTGACACCACACGGTCCCCTAAGTTCCACCAGGAATGATCCCCATGTCACTGAGTTCAGAGGAGTCCCTGAGTACCACAGTCATTTGTGGCTCCAAATCCAAAACAGTACAGGCCCAATATCTTATGTACGTAGTTAGCTATCTGGTATATGAAGTGGTGTCTGGAATTGGGAAACGGATGAATGCTGCTGAAGGAGTTCTAGTTTCTCTTTGTAAGACTGATGGGATAAAGGAGCCAAACACTTGACTCAGCCCAGGGGACTCTCAGGTGTTACTGATTCTGAGAAGCAGTATAAGTGCTTGGACTTGAAATAGACTGTGGAGAGAGGGAGAGAAAGGTGGGGCTGTTTAGAATTTTTATTGTGAGATTATTATTTTAATCATATTTGTCAGTTAATCTGCTTTGCCTTTATTTACTTTTGAAACTAAAACTTGGGGAAGAACCTCTTAAGCAGTGCTCAAAAGGCCTGAGGGTCACCTGCCAACCGGTGGGATACTCAGCCAACTGGTCCCTGGATTGCTCGAAGCGGGGACTGGGCAGTGCTCGAGGACCTTCAGGGAGGATCGAACCAGGGTCCTGCATATGCAAAGCTCCCTTCCTGGCCCCTGGGATGGAATTGGTTTACAATACTGGAAAGTGCTAATGGTGTAGGTTCACATTTGGACATGTGAGAAAAATTACCATGTCTATCACCAAAACCTCAATGCTGTTGCACTAGCAAAATGACCCCTCGCTCTGCTTTTATTAAAAAATGTTGCCATCTGTCAACCTCAGTTTGATCAGCTCCATATATGGTTCTCTGAGTACTACCAGGAGTGATCCCTGAGCTGTAGAGCCAGTAATAAGCCCTAAGCTTATAATGAGCCCTGCTCCCCACCTTGCAAAAAATACTGCAGTATGAAAATATATTAATATGTTTTATAAAGGCTAAATAATCTTTTGATTGTTTTTTCCATTTAAAGATGTTGAACAATTTCATATTCAAGTCCAAGAAGATGGAAATAGAGTGGTAAATATTTGAAATATCTTTGTATCAGAGTTTTACTTCTATAGAGAGACATTTTTTAATCTGTCTTGGCTGTTAAAAATTGAGTAATGTTATAGAAATAGATAGAAAAAACATTTGATTTGCTGTCTTTCAAATTATAGACTTGCTGTTGTAATATGTTAGGCAATACAAAATTTATGAAGGAGTTAATTATCTTCTTTATCTCAACCTTATCCCCTAATCTCAGTCTCTTGAGATAATTAATAATGATATCTCTATGTGAATTTTCCATATCATCTGTCTTGCTTTTGAAAAATGTGCGCAATACTGGCATACCTATACAAGGATTCATTTCTTTTCACCGAATCAGAAACAAAAAATACACAAATGTTTGTATGTAATATAATTTGATGCTGTTGTTTTTGCTTTTTAGTATACCAGGGATATTCCTATAGGTTACTTAGTAGGAATAAATTTCTTTCCCTAGTTTTTATTTTATCATTTGATTATATATAGATTAGTATAAATACATATGAAGAATGGGCTCACAGAGGGTTTTATATAGTTTGATTTCTTTTCCTTTTGCTTGTCTTCTATTTTTCCTTTCCTTTTCCCCCTCTGACTTTTGTTCACCACCTGGTATGAATGAGTTCTGAATTTTTATTAAAACTGTATTACTACCATCTCCATTACTGATACTCCAAAGGTTTATTATTCACTTCCTCCTCATTCAGCATTCAGCTTTGTAGAATCCTGTATAGTCAATCAAAATATCTTCAATTTATTCTTTTTAGAGGGACAGAATAGTACCTGGTATGGGTATACAAAATTCTTCATCTTTCCTTAAAACCATATTATTTTTAACCATTTCTCTATGGATATGCATTGAGTTGATTGCTTGTTCTTTTTTGTTTTGTTTGCATTAAAATTGTCTCAAGGGATATTTACATTTATAGCTTTACATATTTGGGATACATATTTTTTTGGACTAAGTGCTCAGAAATTGGATATTTGTGTTGATGAATGTATATTAGTTTTTATTTCATTAGATTTTGCCAATTTATTTTCTAAAAGAGTATAACATTTCACAGTTTTAGAAACATAGTATGAATACCCTTTTCTTCTATGTATGCCCGCAATAATAATATTTTCCTTTTAAAAATATTTTTAGCTTGGTAGATATAAATTGATAATATTAATTTTCTCTGCGCTTATTGGTGAATTTGAGCATCTACAATGCTGACTAGCTATTTGAATTTTTCCCTTTAAGTTTTATCTTGCCTATTTTATACTGTACTGATTTTTCCTCAACAGTTTATAATTTTGATATATTATAGACAAAGGGATCTTAGTAATAGTATAATGAGTAGGGTGTTTGCCTTGCAGTCACACTTGGCTGACCTGGGTTCAATCCCCAATACCCCATATGGTCCCCCAAGCCTGCCAAGAGTGATCCCTGAGAGCAGAGCCAGGACTAAGCTCTGAGCACCACCTAGTGTAGACTAATTATTGTTTACATAAATATATGTTGTTTTATATATATATACACATATATATATAATGGACCTTGAAATCTTAGCTTTCAGGGGCCGGAGCGATAGCACAACAGGTAGGGCGTTTGCCTTGCACACGGCCGACCCGGGTTCGATCCCCGGCATCCCATATGGTCCCCCAAGCACCGCCAGGAGTAATTCCTGAGTGCAAAGCCAGGAGTAACCCCTGGCATCGCTGGGTGTGACCCAAAAAGCAAAAAAAAAAAAAATCTTAGCTTTCAGTATCTAAATAGTTGGCATCAAATAATATTTTAAGATTTAAATTTTATAGTTATGTGAATAAAATGAAATAAAAATGTTATTTATTAACTGTGTATTCTACTAAAATTCAGAGGTTTAGAAAAAATGAACCAGTATTGTGTGGCTATGGCCCTGGGTCATCAATGACTAAGTGGATGGAGGACAGGGATGTGATGAGAGGTCAGAAAAGGGTAAGATCAGAAGAGAAATAAACTGAGTCCCCAAGTCAGAGCTAAGAAGTTAGAGAAGAGAAAGTCAGGGTCAGCACTGGGAATAGATATAGACAACTGCCTGACTTGGGGCTCCTGGAACAGAGAGAATGAGGACAGGCTGCCTCGTCAGAGCCCAGGAGGAAATTGTTTGCCCGAGATTATTCTGGCCTTTCCTCCATCTATGGACCAGGCTCAGAGATACTCTCTCCATACAAGCTTAGATGACAGCTTCTTACCGTGTAGGATTCCACATTTTCCTCACAAAAATATTTGCTGGTGGTATCATAATTATATTGTTTTTCACCAGGAACACAATAAGCATACTTATGGATGTGTGGTCATTAGAGTTACTTTTTTCCCCCTTTTTCTGAAAGCATATCCAACTTCCCCCAACCTAACAAATTGCACAAAAGTGGTGCAAGATGGACTGCCCAAGAATTATGCAAATACTCTTGAATCATTTTCAATAGCATCACTTGCCTTCAACCTAAATGCAATGGACACAGACATGGTGCTTTCTTCCTCACACTCCTACTCTCCTTTTAAGCCTCAGTTTGCTGTTCTCTTGGCAATATCTCAAGGTTTATTTCCACGGGGGATTTTCTAGTCAATTGCTTTGTTTCTTCATACTCAACCCAGATGAGCAAGATCATCTGGCACTTATCTTTTCTTTCTCACTACTTTACTTAGTAGGAACCCCTGCAGTTCCATTCAAGTTGTAGAAAATGGCAAGATTTCATCTTTGCTCATAGCTGAGTAGTATTCCATTGTATATATATTCTGTAATTTCTGTACCATTCATCTGTTGTTGGGCTTGGATTGTTTCTGGACCTTGAGAGTTATGAATTGTGCTGCATTGAATAGGTGTGTATATCTCTTTCAGATTAATGTTTTAGTTAATATTGGGATAGATATCCAGGAAGGGAATCATTGGGTTATACAGAGATTCTGTACTTAGTTTTCTGAGGCATCTCCATACCACTTTCCACAAAGACTGATTCAGGCAACAATCTCACTAACAGTGAATGAGAGCCCTTTTTTTCCACTGCATCCACACCAGTACTAGTTGTTTCAATCTTATGTATAGGCTGCTTTCACTATGAGATGATATTGGTGCTCAATTTGCATTTCCCTTATATTCAATGATGATGAACACTTTTTTATATGTCTGTTGGCCATCTTTATGTCTTTGAGGAAATATCTGTTCAGCTCCTTTCCCTATTTTTTGATGGGTTTGTGTTTTTGTTGTTGTAATTGAGATTTGAGGGTGCTTTATAAATCTTAAATGTATACATATTTTCTCCTTTTCTGTAGGATATCTTTCTTGGCATCATTGATTTTCTCAATGAAGAAGCATATGTTTGATACAGTCCCATTTGTTTATTTCTGCTTTTTTTTGCTAGTGGAGTTGCCTCATTGTATATTCATCTGAGGTCAGCATTATGTGTTCTCATATAATGGGTATCATATTTAATGGATACAAGTCTGATACATAAATATCTTTAATCCATTTTGAATTAACTGCATATGGTGTGATTGGAGTCTGTTTCTTTCTTCCCTTCTTTCTTTATTCCTTCATTTCTTTCTTCATTTCTTTCTTTCTTTCTTTCTTTCTTTCTTTCTTTCTTTCTTTCTTTCTTTCTTTCTTTCTTTCTTTCATTTTTTTCATGAGACTGATCACTTTCTTTAGCACCATTTGTGAAGAGACATTCTTTATTCCACTTCATGCACTCAGCCCCTTTGTTGTAGAGTTGCCCATGTATCTGAGGTCTTAGTTTGAGCTCTCAATCCTGTTCCATTGATCTGTGAGTCTGCATTTGTTCCAGCTATGATTTGTAGGATTTGTGGTATAAACTCAGGGAAAGCAGTGTGTCTGATCTTTGGAAAGTGAATTCTTAATACCTGTTATATGCTTGTGTATCCCTGACAATGTACACTTGTATTTCTTGTCCTGCTTTTAAACCATCATGCCTTTGATTACAGGCTAGAATTATTTATGTATTGCTTAAGATATTGAGAAGCCAAAGAGTGCATATCTTGAGGGAGACATCCATTACAATGTAGCTGTCATAGAAGCCTGCTGGGGCCCCATAGCTATATAGAGATCAGGAGATTGACTTTCTTCTTGGGCAGATGAGGGGAGGTTTTGAACAGGAGGCCATACCTGAAGTGAAGTAGCTAAATCATGCTGAGAGAAGGGCAGATCATTATCTTCATTATAGAAGATGTAAAGGCAGAAGCATGCCCAAAGTCACATAAATAGATTATGGCAGATCCAGGATTATTGTCCAGTATGCCACACATCCACACATGAGCTTTCCCTCAGCGTCACAATGTCTGCTCTTTCTTTGGTAGCAAACCCCTCATGATTTCAGACAAAAGGAGATGCAGGAAAGGGGAAGCTCCAAATCTTCTATTAACGCAGCTGCACATTTGTAGTTGGGGTGGCTTTGCCTTTAACAACCCTTGTGTGTCGAATGAGGAACATGAATGAAATGATTTAGTGTTTGGGAAGAGCAAGTAATGAAATTAGTGTCAGCTCTTTTTTGGGAAAGACTGTTAGTGTGAATAATTAGAGGTAGAGGCTTCTGATAATAAATTATGAAAATGTTTGCATGTATTATGGAATATATAAAAGTAATAACATTCATATGTTCTACTTTAAAATAGTTATTTTTATCTGAAATTGTCTTGCCTCTTTAGGTTGTTAAAAATTCTGCCCATCTCCCAAGAGAGAGAGTAGCTGAGGATTTTGTTTGGGCTCAGTGGGATATGTCGGAGCAGAGATTATACTACATTGACCAGAAGGTGAAAACTTGTCTTTTATCTGATATAGTTCCTAAAGCTGTTGTAAACGAACAAATGTTGGAAGGATGAACTGCCGAAGGTTAGAGACAGAAGGTGTTCTGGGATCTCTTCCCTAGTTTTACTTTTTTTTGGCCTAAATGTAATGGATCTGGACAATCGAGAAATTTGTCCTTTCTATAGGAATGATTATTTTTCTTTTTAAAATTGTAGTTTAAGTAACACGGTTACAGGAGTATCGATGCATTTGGTGTACAAAGATACTACACTTTCACCACCAAAGTGCCCAAGATCTTGTACCACTGCTGTCATGTCCAAAAAATAAGTCTATTTCTTCCTCTCTTACCTCCCTTTGACCTTCCTTCTCACCACTTGGTAACCTTGATTCTGTAGCCAAAGACCAAGGGTTTGTTATCATTGGATACAATCCATTTCCTCACTTTGCTTTTCTGTATTCCATATATGAATGAGATCAACTGGAATTTGATAGGGATAATTTACTTTTTACATAATCATTGTAACCTATCGGTTGCTGATTTTCACTGATGGCCAATCAATGAAGGTTTATTAAAAACAACAAAAAGGTTTTTACGACTACTTCTTGGCTGATGCTCTCTCACTCACTCCCAGTTTCTATATTTCCCTTAAATACTTTTATTTACTTTTGTTTGTAACTTGTCATTTACTGGTTTCTCTTTTAGAAATCAAGAAGTGTCTTGAAATGCATTCAGTTTTATGCTAATGAGAACTTTAATTTAATGGTAAGTGCATATAATGATGAAGTTGTAAGACATTTTATCAAGTAGGCTCTTTTTTAAAAAAAATTATTTTATTGAATCACCGTGAGATACAGTTACAAGCTTTCATGTTTGAGTTACAATCATACAATGTTCAACACCCATCCCTCCACCAGTGCACATTTCCCACCACCAATCTCCCCAGTATACCCCCCATTTCACACCCTCCTCCTGCCTCCCTGGCAGATAATTTCCCAGATACTCTCTCTCTCTCTCTCTCTCTCTCTCTACTTTTGGACATTATGGTTTGCAGCACAAATACCGAGAGGCCATCAATTTTTGTCCTTTATATACTTTCAGCACACATGTCTCATCCCGACTGATCCTTTCAACTATCATTTTCTTAGTGATTCATTCTCTATTCTAGCTGCCTTCTCCCCTGCTCACAAGGCAGGCTTCAAACTATGGAGCAATCTTCCTGGCCCTTGTGTCTACTGTCCTTGGGTGTCAGTCTAATGTTATTTTATACTCCACAAATGAGTGCAGTCCTTCTGTGTCTGTCCCTTTCTTTCTGACTCATTTAACTTAGCATGACACTCTCCATATCTATCATTGGCTCTTTTAAAAAAATGCTTCTGTTGAAGATATAAATAGCATTCTTTTTTAAAATTTTATTGAATCACTGTAACATAGTTACAAGCTTTTATCTTTGGGTTACAATCACACAATGATCAAAAACCCATCCCTCCACCAGTGCACATTCCCCATCACCAATATCCCCAGTGTACTCCCTCCCTCTCCCACCCTCTCGCTGCCTCCATGGCAGACAATATTCCCCATACTCTCTCTCTACATTTGGGCATTATGGTTTGCAATACAGATACTGAGAGTTATCACGTTTGGTCCATTATCTACTTTCAGCACACATCTCCATCCCGACCGATTCCTCCAGCCATCATTTTCTTAGTGATCCCTTCTCTATTCCAGATGCCTTCTTCCATACACTTATGAGGCAGGCTTCCAGCCATGGAGCAGTCTTTCTGGCCCTTGTATCTACTGTTTTGGGTGTCAGCCTCATGTTATGTTACTTTATACTCCACAAATGAGTGCAGTCCTTCTGTGTCTGTTCCTCTCTTTCTGACTCATTTCACTTAGCATGATACTCTCCATGTCTATCCACTTATAAGCAAATTTCATGACTTCATCTCTCCTAACAGCTGCATAGTATTCCATTGTGTAGATGTACCAAAGATAAATAGAATCCTTAATGTTGTGTTAGTCACTTGTAGAGGCATAAAATAGTTCTTGCCCTGTCAAGGTTTAACTCTATAATAAATGCTACAAGTATAAATGACTGGTAGAGCAGGTAGAAAATTTCTAATTGAATACATCACATTAAGAAACAAGTAGGATGGCGAGGGAGTTGGGTCAGCGGCATGGAGTGCATGCCTTATAGGAGTGAGGCCCTGAGTTTGATCATTGGCACCAAATGTATCTACAAGCATGGCCAGGAATAGCTCTGTGGCCTCCCAAACACCTCTGGGTGAGGGGCTCTCCACAAAATGAAACATGCAATGGAATTTTATACAGCCAGCAGGAAAAATGAAGTCATGAAATTTGCTTGTAAATGGATGAACATGGAGAGTATCATACAGATTGAAGTGAGTCAGAAGGAGAGAGACAGACAGAATTATCATACTTATTTGTGTGATATAAAAAATTAAAAAAGCACAGTATGAGACTTATATACAAGGACAGTAGAAACAAGGGTAGGAGAACTGGTCTATTTTGGATGCTTGCCACACATAGAGGGGCAGTGTTAGGATAGAGAAGAGACCACTATGACAATGATAGTTGGAAATGACCACTCTGGACAAGAATTGAGTACTGAGAGTAGTAAAGGGATATACATGCTAACTTGTTAGTAGCTGCATTGTAAGCCAGAGGGAGGGAGGGGTAAGGAGAGGGAGAGGCAGAGGGAGAAGGAGAAGGAGGAGAAGAAGAGGGGGAGAGAGAAGCAGAGGGAGAGGGAGGAAAAGTGCCAGCTATAGAGGAAGTGGGGATGGGGGATGGTGTTTATAGGGAAACTGGGGACATTGTTAGTGAGAAATGTACACTGATGAAGGGATGGGTATTTGGGCATCCTATGACCGAAACCAAATCATGAAGTTTTGTAATTGTGTATCTCACGGCGACTCAATTAAAGTAAATAAATAAATATAGACAATTAAGAAAAAGAAACATGTAAGTATGAGGACTAGTGGAAGATTATAGATGTGATCTTTAGGAAGTATATTTAAGTGATTATAAGTCATGTAACTCAAAAGGACTTGTGAGTCTAGAGAATTTGAAAATCAGGTAAGTAATCAATAGAGGTATAATTTAATTAATAATTTGGTCTCATTCCTAGTCTTGTAGTGAAATAAGGCAAATAATTTTATCTGTGATAGATAGTATGTACCTATTCTCTTGACTAGGACTAATATTAATAATGTAAATTGATATTACACCATTGCAGGAATTTTATTTACTCCTCCTTTTATTTACTCTTATTTTTTTTACATTCTTGTTTATTTTATTTTTTTTGAAAAAGGAATTATTGTGCTGTGCTTTGGGGATAAGCACTGAAGGAAATGAGGTTAAGTGAGCTCTTCTTTACTAAACAAACACAGTGCTGTCAGGCTGCATCTGCATCTCAGGATTGTCATCAATTAATGTTCTTTGTGGGTTTCTTTTCTCCTGATTGACAGTTTGAAGCACCCTTGGACATATCATTAAGTGACTCAGGATTCAAGTAAGTTATTCATAGATTGTCATTAACTTTTATAGATATTCGCAGGCAGAATGATTATATTTAATCTGTGGTATACAGATAAAAGGATAATTTGATATTCCATGTGTATATCTTCTTTCCTATTTCTGTTCTTATCAAGAAATAGAAACAGCATTTTTTTTATGCCCAGTCAGTTGTATTGATTTCCTTAGCCATTAATTTCTGTATGACACCTTCATTTATTTGGACCCATGAAGTAATCTTTTTCCTATAATTAAATGAATCAATGAGCTAAAAAAAATTTAAAAAAACCTTTTGTGTTGCCATTAAAAAAGTATGTCACAGGTTATTCACATGTAGATAAGCTGATGCTATTAGTTACCTTTTTTCTGTTTTCCTTTTACTGAAAGGCAAGATTTCTCACCCCCTGATTACTTGTAATAAAAGCATGACTTTTGAAAAATGGAGATATAAGAATGTCAAAGAAGAAAGTTGTTCCCGTTAGAGTAGTGATAATCCCAAGAGGTTATGTGTTTCATTAACTGTAGTTCATCATATAATCAACATTCAATTGTGTTTATTTTTAAACAATATATGTATTACTCTAAATCAGAAAAAAATAAGTTCAATGTAATAAATATTTTTCTGTTGCTTGGGGCATGGCATTTATGTGCCATGTACTTTTTGCAGTTATTATTTCCATTTTTGTCAATATTTTTTGCTTAAAATTCTAGGAATCTGCCTCTACTTCTCTGGGTATATTATAATGATCACTATTGTCCTTTTTGAGGGAACTTATTTTTAATGAATTAATTTATTATTCTTTGCTGTAGACTAGTCAACTTTGGATGTAATGATCTTCAAGACCAAGACAAATTATCTGAACATTGGAACCTTCGTGTTTTTACCAACCATACAGGTATAACCATGGTAGTATTGATCAACATACTTGATTTTACTTGAGTTTTATGTGACATTTATCACTGTTTATCTATATGGATCCTGGAAAAGAAGTATAATTGAACCACACTCTTACATAAGAGATCATAGGATTTTTATTTACCGAATGATCTTTTTCATTATAATTTCATACATAAGCTATCTGATTAAAAGAAGCTACAGTCAATAGGGCTATTGTCTTACTATTATTTGTATTATTATAATAGAGGGTGTAGAATTGTATTTGATATTTTTACATTATCTCACCTCTCCATGTTTTCATAAATGGCATGCAATGATGACAATGTTGTGAGGATTTTTTTTGCATTTGGATTCTAAATCAGGGTTTTTGTTTTTGTTTCGGGGCTACATTTGGTCATGCTCAGGGCTCACTCTGGATCTGCACTCAGTAATTACTTATGGTGATGCTCAGGGGACCATATGGGATGCCAGGGATCATACCTAGGTCAATCATGTGCAAGGCAAACAACCTATCTGCTAAACTATCTCTCCAACCCTTGAATCAGGGTGTTTTGACCACCTGTCCAAAGGCTGGTGCTGGTCTACTGGTCTGCTCTCCTGGCATTGGTTATAACTGCTGTCTGTAGACTGTTATGCAGGACAGGTGCTGCCTGGAGGTAAAGGACTGAAAAGCTACTGTTCTAAACCTATGTACATGGATACTTTCTTTTTTTTTTTAAGAAAAATGTTTAATTTTTGGACCACACTCGGCCATGTTCAGGGGTTATTCCTGGTTTTGCACTCAGGAATTACTCCTAGTGATGCTTAGGGGACCATATGGGATGCCACAGATCAAGTCCAGGTGATCGTGTGCAAGGCGAGCGCCCTGTAGGATAACATTGGGTTTGTCCTTTCAGCCTTGCCGCAGGCAACTTAGTTTACCTTAAAGCAATGTCCTTTCTGTATGGACACTGGAAGACAGTTAATATTATGCTTTGTAACTTGGGAGCTGATTGACTCGAATAATATTTACTCCAGGGCATCTACTTTCTCAACTCAGTTGCCCTTAGTTCCTAGCACCCCCAAAGCAGGGTCCTGATGAGGGACAGAATGGACCCAGGGCAAGCTGTGAGCTACCCTGGCATCAAAATGGGCCAGGCCAAAGCGTCACAATACTTAAATATAAGTTGAGAGCATGGTCATAGACAAATGCTGTCATGATCTAAAAGTAATAACGAGACTAGGACCCTGCTGGGGTTAGGAAGACTAACCTGGCCTGAGGACTGTGGTCTGGAATATACAGTGAATGTCCTCAGGAAGAACCAAACTTTAAGTTTGACGTATCTCTTATTGTGCTAATACAGAATGACATTGCTAGAAATATTAGAAGTAGATTTACTACAACTAATTAAGTGGATTACTAGCTGAAGAAAGAAGAAAGCAACACACCCTGGATGGGATCCTGCCCTTAAGCGGATCTCCTAGTAATCTGGAGTAATCTCCTTAGATGAGATTTTGTTAATCTCCTGGAGGAGTGGTCTTACCACTCTTTGTTGCTTTGTTAATGTTCAGCCCACCTTTCTGTCACCACCCTATGTGATTGCTTTATAAACTAAGACTGTAACAGAAGTAGGGGAGAAGACACAGAAGCAGAGCACAGGTGAAAGAGAATCAGGGAGTCATCGGAGCCAGAAGCAGGGGAAATAAAGAGCACAAAGTGAGTGAGAATCAGAGTCAGAGGCAGAGGCAGAAGGGAGAGCGAGTGGGCTCCAGAGACTGAAGCAGAAGGGCTCCAGAGAGAGGTCAGAAGAAGAGAGATCGGAAGAGACCAGAGGAGAGACTACAGAGACAGAGTTAGACAGAGAGACAGACAGAAGGCACACAGGGGCACACACAGAAGCAGAGTACAAGGAGGAGCCATCCCAATCCGGTCCATACACAGCGGCTCGAGAGCACTGAACTCTCGAGTGGGGGGGGCGCAGAAAGAGAGAGAGAGAGAGAGAGAGAGAGAGAGACCGACCCCAGGAGCCCATGAACACACATCACTTCACCCCTTCCGAGCACGTGCATTTGTATTTTTTACTGTGCCCTACCTACTTTACTCTTTCTGCCCCTATTATTTATTTTTGGGCCACACCCACCAGTGGTCAGGGCTTACTTGTGGCTCTGCACTCAGGAATTACTCCTGGCAGTGCTCAGGGGAGCATATGAGATGTGGGGATCGAATCTAGGGTCAGCCATGTGCAAGGCAAGTTCCCTACCCACTGTACTACCTCTCCAGTCCCTGTACTTGGCTATTTTAACAACTATGCTGTAATCCATTAGCAGTCAAAAGCAACAAGCAAACATTTCCATAAAGTCATTAGTGTATGGTTTTCATTCTTAACACACTTTTGTTGTGTATAATTAAAATAGAGAGGGGAACAAAGAATACCTGAAAATGAGAGGCATATTATACTGAACAAGTTCTGGTAAAAACACTATTCACTGACTTTAATACTCATTTAAATAATAAATTGTTCAGTTTTTTTTGGTGTGTGTCTATCTGGGCTGGGAATCAAACCCAGGTCCTCAAATATGCAAGGCAATTGCTGAGCCACATCTTTAGATCCTCTAATTACTAAATCTTAACAACCATTTTTTTGAGGGTTGGGGGAGCTTTGAGCACTTGTAGTGGTATTTGGGCAGTTCTGGCCTTGGTTGTTGGATGACCCATGCTGTGCCAGAGATCGAACCCAGGCTGCAAAGCATCTGCTCGGCCTTGAGCCTTCCCTCTTGCCCAACATAATGGCTTTTAACCACTAAATTATTCAGCATGTATATCTTTTTTTATTGAATCACTGTGAGATAGAGCATTATAAAATGGTTCATGATTGCATTTCAGTCACACAATGTTCCAATACCCATCCCTCCACCAGAGTAATTTCCCTGTACAAATGTCCCCAGTTTCCCTCCCACACCTACAAGCCATACCCCTCCCCAGCCCCAGCCTGCCAGTATGGCAGGCACCTCCCTTCTCTCTCTCTCTCTCCCTCTCTCTCTCTCTCTCTTTTTCTCTCTCTCACTTGAGGCATTATGGTTTGCAATACAGATGCTGAAATGTTATCTGTATCCCTTTACCTGCTTTCAACATGCAAAGGACACTTGTACAAGGATTTAATTCTGTTATCACTGAGAGAAATGAATTAAAGAGTTAACTCTTTAATAGTTAAGTTTTCATGGTTATTTTTTAAAGTACTCAATATATACGTGTATGTGCCATAAACAAATAATACATCACTTTTAAAGTTAGTATCCATCTAGATTTGTATATCAACTTGTTTGATTCTTGTAGTCTCTTAGAAATGAGCAGCTCCCACCTGCTATCCTCTGTGCCTTATTTTCCATATTTACAACATTAACACTGTGAATGTTAATGTTGTGTATAATTAAAATAGAGAGGGGAACAAAGAATAAGAACAAAAGAACAAAGCAGGTATATGTTCATTCTGCCTTGCAGAATGTAGACTATCGCAATCTGGATTTGTCTAATTGTATTTTGGGGGTTTGGGGGCTGTGCTGGCAGTGCTAGGGCACTACTCCTCTCTCAGTACCAGGGAGCCATGCATTGCTGGGGATCGAACCCGAGGCTCCAGTGTGCAAGGTCTGTTCCAACCCCTTGGAGTCATCTCTTCAACCCTCTGTTGTCTTGAGAGTGATTCACTTCCTTTATCCTTTTAATTTTATATAAATAGGAAGTCATGTCTAAAGGCAGAGAGGTTAAACATTTTTGTTAAGACTGTGTCATAGTTTTGTAAACTTCATTGTGTACCACAGCAGGTGGCAGGTAATATCAGGATGTCCTGCTATTTGTGATGCTAAATTGGGGTATCTGCTGAGGATAGCTAGTAGCTCTCCACCTTGTAAATATGCATTTGAACCTTGCATTAGTAATTTCTGGAAGCTTTGGCATCATGTACTTTCCTAAAACTTTTCACATGGAAGTTTTTGATTTAAGGAATCCTTACTGAAATGTTGTATGCTGGTAATGACATAGTTTGATGAGAGTTTTTAAAGCCCCATCTGTCTGCTGTTGAAGAATTGATTGGAGGAGAAGGTAAAAGAGGTGGGAAAGAGAACAGGTTGGATAAAGTTGTAATTGTGCTTTTTTTTTTTTTTGGTTTTTGGATCACACCCAGCAATGCACAGGGGTTACTCCTGGCTCTGCACTCAGGAATTACTCCTGGCGGTGCTCAGGGGACCATATGGGATGCTGGGATTCGAACCTGGGTCGGCCTTGTGCAAGGCAAACGCCCTACCCACTGTGCTATCACTCCAGCCCATAATTGTGCTTTTAAGGTGAGGTGATTTGGAGTAGATGGGCAGCCTAGTGGAGAAGCTAGATGGATTTGGCATTTGTCCTGGAGGTGGAGCTGAGAAAACTAGAAATTAAGTGGTAAGGAATGGCTTCCAGTTTGACCTCAGGAATGGTTCACAGAATAAGCAAGTAGGTCAATAGAGGTGTTCATTTACTGATAAATGATTGTTCTGGGGTCTAGAAATGCAGAAAATAAATTTTGTTTTTGAGATGTGTTTTGTAAGAGATTGGAATTTAGAAGAAAAGGTAGAACTGGAAATGATAAATGCAGATGCTGTTAGACTGTCACTGACATTTGAAAACATGCTAATAGAAATGATCTTTTGGTTCTCAACAGGTATGGTGTTCATGTTTTTTTTTCTGAATTACTTTCCCCCCAATATTTTTTAGCTCAGTGATTCAAATAAGCAAAACTCTAGTGATGTATGGATGGAGAAAGGAGCAAATTTTCTGATTCTTCTAGAGCTCCCTTTCTAACAGCTTAATTTTCTACTGATCTGAAGACCAGAAGTATGGTTCAAGGGAACCCTTGCAATAGACTCAGGGCCCTTTACAAACTCAACTTATTTTAGTTCTTTGTACCAATGATTCGTACTGAAAATCAAAATCAAGACCTACTGCTGCATGGGAGATTTCTGTCCTCCCTGAGCTCGCCTTAAGACACCTTCGCTACCCTTTGACAGGTGTACCACCCCAGTCAAACTCCCCGCCTGGCACTGTCCCCGGAAGTGAGACCCCCCCGAGGGGCTCGCTCTCCTCCCCCGCTCACCGGGTCAGTGAAAAAATGACTGGACTGGAGCAATAGCACAGCGGGTAGAGCGTTTGCCTTGCACACAGCAGACCTGGTTCGATTCTTCCATCTTTCTCGAAGAGCCCGGCAAGCTACTGAGAGTATCTCGCCCTCATGGCAGAGCCTGGCAAGCTACCCATGGCGTATTTGATATGCCAAAAACAGTAACAAGTCTCACAATGGAGACATTACTGGTGCCCGCTTGAGCAAATCGATGAACAACTGGATGACAGTGCTACAGTGCTACAGTACCAATGATTATGCTGTAGTGCTGTCTGGTATTCATTTGTCACACATTAGTCCTCCGGAACTGCTCTGTCATTTACACAAAACTCCTTACATTCTTAGAAGCATCTTGGTCCTGCATCTTTTTTTGGTCTAAGAAACAATATCAGCTGCTGCCAAGGAACTAGAGAAAAAGTTACGGATGGCAGCTTGTGAGAGTGGGTAGGGGGCGGTTGACTGCGTCCACTGTCAGATGCTTATGTATTATGCTTATGAGTTCACATGGATTTTTCTAACTACTTCAATTGGAAGGTAAATCAGATACTTGCAAAAGCGGTGGAAAAAAGAAAATTGTTATTTGCTTCCCTGCTGGCCTGTCTGTCCCGAGCCTGTCCTCTGAGCCGTGGTGCGTGGCCTGCATGTGGCTCTACTTCTTGGGCTCCACCTGCTGGGAGGCAGTGAAGGATGGATTCTTCCTATTCAGACAATGACAGAGAGTTGTTTCCACAAGTTGGGACAGTTAGGCTTTTTCAGCATTTAATAGAACCTTTTACAATGAGAAAATTGCCCTGCAAAAGCCTCATCCATAGAGTTTTTCTTGCCCAAGTGATTTACTGTAGGCTAGCCAACTCTGAGATCTTATCTCCATCATTGACGAAAATTTAGTAAGCGTCTCTGACTATGCCATTAGAGCTTAGTTTTTTTGTTTATTTGTTTTCGTTTTATACTGTGACTTCACTCAACTTTGGAAATAGCAGCAATTTTTTTTTGAGTGATAATAAGAGCAACCCACCCTTCATAGGCAGATATAACTTTGGGCTGGAGTGATAATACAGTAGGTAAGGCCGACCCTGGTTTGATAGTTGGCATTCCATATGGACCTCAAGCACCACCAGGAGTAATTTCTGAGTGCAGAGCTGGTAGTAAGCCTGAAACTTGGCTCAAAAAAGAACAACAACAACAAAATCCCAACTTCTATTACTTTATGTTTCATTTATTGTCACCTAAGAAATTGTTACCTAAGAACTTTATTGAGTATGTTTTATATTTTCTTTTCCAGCAAGTAAACTGAGGTTTAGAGATTAGCTTGCCTGAACCACTGTACTTTAGTAAGCCCAAAATCATGATTTCAGTCCAGATAGGATTTTCAGAAAGGGGTTCTCTATCTTTCTTGCCCATTACAATCTCTTGGGAAGTTACAAAAGCTGTGGGGGCTCTGATTGAGTTGCTGTTTTGGGACCCAGGTGTCTATGAGCCCACATAAGTATTGTGTCCTCTTAGAACCGAGAGCTCAGTTGTCTCATACCCTAGCCACTAGCATTGCAGTTAAAATGAAGGAAATTGAAAAAAAACAATCCCACAGACATACCAGCACATTTAGCCTTTCAGTTGCCACAAATAAGCTCACTGGACAGCCCAGCTGTAGAAAATGTCTGTTATCAAAGAAAATTTTGCAGGACAAATTTGCCGAGCCTGTACATCCCCGTTCTACCTTGATATGTCTTTCTTCCCTTTGGGAAAAAAAGGGAGGGAGCTAAACTACAGTCTACGTTTTATAAATATGTGCTTAGGAGAGCCATCTGCCTATAGTTCTCAAAGTGTGTAATTAGGTTTATTTATTCTGCATCTTCTTTAACTTCTTCAAAATGAGGGAAAACAGAAACCTCCTTTGCTTTAGAGATGGGCTGATGGGCTCTAGAGCATTTTGCTAAAATATTGAGATTATAAGCTTTACGTGGTCAATATTTCATGTTAGTTTCTCAGAATACATTACTAAAAGAATTAACTGGAATTCTTCTAGTAACTAAAAGGAATATAATTCTCTATTGAGTCCCCCACCCGCAGGAATTCTGGGACCCACTAGAGCTATTCCTGATAGTGCTCAGGAGACCATGAGGTACAAAGATCAAACCTGAGGCCCCACATGTGTTGGGTCAGTGTGCTAGCCCTTTGAACAGTGTCTTGGGACCTAATTATTTCTCTGTTTTTGAGAGATGTATTAGTTTGTGCTTTCATTACTTACTATTTGAAAATGCTCTTCCTTCTGCTTCTTTGACAAGACTTGATTACCATTTTGAAACTTTGGCTACTTTGAAAGGAAAAAGTACGGTATTTTGTTTTCATTTCTGTTTTCACTGGAATGTCCAAAGTTTTTTTTTTTTTTCATTTAAATTATTTATTTTGTTGAATCACCACGTGGAAAGTTACAAAGTTCTCAGGCTTATGTCTCAGTTATACAATACTCAAAAACCTGTCCCTTCACCAGTGCCCATATTCCACCACCAAAAACCCCAGTATACCTCCCACCCCCACCCCCCACCCCTGCTTGCGTAACTGATAAATTTCACTTCATTTTCTCTTTACCTTGGTTACATTCCATATTTCAACACAAAACTCACTATTGTTGTTGGAGTTTCCTCCCCCCCAAAAAAAAACAGCCCTACTGACAAGGAAGCATTTGATAATTAGTTTTCCATTGCTGAGAATGAAGAGATAGATATGAAGGTTTAGGATTTCTGTATTTTAGTAATTAAGTCTAGGGAGATTTATGTTAGAAATTGCATCATTTCTCTTCCTGGGGCAGTATTGGGCAATGACTGGGACCAAAAGTAGTCTAGCTGGCCTCCGGATTATGGTCGATCAGCAGCAAAGCGGCCGCACAAAAGTGTGGCCACCCGAGTCAAAACTCGGCAGAGCTCGAGCCCATATCAGCCCTGGACTGAGACTGCCCAAGTGTCCTGCTGTTTCAAGTTCATAACTTTTTTTTTTCTCCTTCCTGCGCCACCAAGTTCATACCTGCTTAATAGTCCTCATAATATGGGGGACACCAGGCTGCTTCTCCCCAAAAAGGAAAAAAAAAACCGAGAAAGAAGGGTATTTCCCCTCCTCAGCCGGTGTGGGGCAACGGCTTAGTTCACAGTATGGAGATATGGCTGCAAGCAGTTGCTGGGACCAAAAGTAGTCTAGCTTGGAGTGTCCAAAGTTTTAACTGTATTTGCTGAAAGTTTCTTCATCCTTGTGATCACAGAACATAATAAATAGCTCAAGGCAAACCAGTAGTTTTTGGTTGGATGTGTGTTTACTTTATGAAAATCGTTGAAGTATTACTCTTATAATTAAAAAATTATAAGAGTTTTGTAACTCTTATAATTATTATTTTAATTTATGCTCTAGTATAACATTACCTTTATTCTTAGTGAGTCTGCTGTAATTTTAGAGGAAAATTCTTATCATTATGTACTCAGTAACCATAATAGTAATTTTACAGCTAATAGAGGCGCTACTATTTTTATCCTATAATCCTTGTTATTTGTGTTAAAAAATTTCTATAAGATGAACAGATGCTGTTCTAATAACATAGTATAGTATTTTTTTGGAGTGCACACTGGTAATTGATTGGGGGATGGGGCCATTCCTGACAGAGTATGGGGTTAGGGTGCCAGCCCAGGACTTCACACATGCAAGGCAATGCTCTACCACTTGAGTCACATTCCTTTCCCAGATTTTATATAAGGCAGTAAGTTAAATTAATTAGTTACTATTTTTGGTTTTGGGGATACACCCAGCTATGCTCAAAGTTTATTTCTGTCTTTGTGCTCAGGGATCATTCTTGGAAAGCTCAGAGAATTAAAGAGGGTACAGGGGATTGAACCCAGTTCAGTCAATGTAGGGCAAGTTTTTAACCCACTGTACTATTTCTCTGGCCCCTATGGATTGCAGTTTTAAATGCCATGTGAAATAGTCACACATGATAAGTATTATAACACAGTGCTTACAGATGTACCTAAATATACTTCTTAGGGAAAGTGAGATTTCCCCCTTCCTATTATGATTCCTTAATGAAGGAATAAGTGTAATCTAGAGGTAGTATTGCAATTCCCCAGTACTGATTGAATTCATGCACGTAGTTAATGCTAGCTAGAACCTAGTTTCCAGTCCCCTTGTCAAGTTCCTTTCCACTTTGGAAATCTCAAATCAGTAGCATAAACATTAGCATTAGAATAGAAGTGGGATCAATTTAAGCACAATATCCTTATGTATCATCGTTGTATAAAGTCAATCTATCCAGAAAATAACAGCTGCTGTATTTGATGGATAGCTTGCATATTGATGGAGGTGGGAAGGCGGAAGGTCTTTGGAGATGATGGCACAGTAAAGACCACTCCGTGTTTCCATGTGCCCTCAGTCATCCCAGGATGGGTGGGTAATGGACTCGCACACATTTGCCCCCATTAGCCTAGCCCAGTTTGCCTGTCATTCTAGATAAACAAGACTGGAAACTTTCTGTAAGAGGAGACTCTTTTCCCCTCTCACAAACTAGAGTTTACAAGTATTAGTAATGACTAATATCCAAGCTAGGTAAGAGGGTATACTATAGCAGGATATCCTATACTAGGTGTATTATATAGCTGGAGACATGCTTGGCTCTTGAGAGTTTTGTCTAGACTCGCCTGATTTCATACACAGGAGTGTGGTCCTATTCAAAGTCCTGTCCTTCAGTGGTATATCACAATATCTTGCTTATTGTGTGTGCTGAGTAGTTGTGGAATTAAGATTTCTTAGCAGTGAGTCAATAGATCATTTCTATTTGAAAATGATCTATGGAGTAAGATGAGCCAGGATATCGAAAGCAGTGTTTCTCCGTGTTTGATCAATCAGTATTGACCTTCTGACCTCTTTTTCTTGTGGTCCCTCTGCTTCAACCATTGGCTTTCTCCTAGTCTCATACTGTGGTCCCCACTTATCCTATTTCGTATGTCTGGCCCCTGGAATAAAATGACCCAGATAGGTCATTAGAGGAACATATGGGAGGTTAAGTGACTTAGAAAATTTATTTGTCTATGATTCTTTTAAACCCCATTAATTAATTGCTTTTTTTCTTCTAGGAAGCTTATGTGTATGTTACAGCCCAAAGTTTGACTCTTGGGAACAAATCACGTATTCACTATTTTACTTTCATAAAGGTACTTTTCATTTATTCTTATGTATTTTTACTTTTGCATAATTACTTTTACTAAGCAATAGAAAAATATTTTTATCACTAGTAACTTTTATTGGCCAAAGAATACCAATGGATAAGGCTCAAACACCAAAACAGACAAGACTAGACACATATCCATGTTTTAATGTCTAAGTTTGGGATTTTGTGGAAAGTCTTTGCTTGGTTTTCTAATGATTAAAATGAATAAATAAAACTTTTCTGAAGATTAAGAGTGAGAAAAGTGAAGAAGGAAACCTAGGAGAGAGTTTAATTGGTGGTCTAACCCTCTTTCTAACTCAAAAGGTGACTTTGGAAAACTCAGAGTGTCAATGGTGACAGGAGTGTAGCAGTGAGCCTTAAAGTTTAAATCAGCTGCCTTCATTGCTTCAATCCTCAAGTAGTTTCCCTCAAATTCTTTCCTCCCAGCACAATCTAAAAAATCTTAAAGTCTAAGGTTGTATAAAAATATCTGATCTATTCAAGGCAATCCACTTTTTTGGGGGGGAGGGTCATACCCGGCGATGCTCAGGGGTTACTCCTGGCTCTGCACTCAGGAATTACTCCTGGTGGTGCTCAGGGGACCATATGAGATGCTGGGAATCAAACCTGGGTCAGCCTTGTGCAGGGCAAACACCCTACCTGCGATTACTCCAGCCCCAGGCAATCCACTTTTTTTTTTCTTTTGGGTCACACCCTTCGATGCACAGGGGTTACTACTGTTTTATGCACTCAGGAATCACTCCTGGTGGTGCTCAGGGAACTATATGGGATGCTGAGAATTGAGCCTGGTTCTGCTGCATGCAAGGCAAATGCCCTACTCGCTGTGTTATCACTCCAGCCCCACAATCCACTTTTAATGCTAGCTTTTGGAAACTTTTGGAGAACCATGAAATCAGCAAGTCAGGAGATCCTTGCTTTGTTGGTTCACAACTAGTAAAACTGACAGTATTATATAGTCACCGCCTTGGGTGAAATTCCAGCTTGGTTTCTTAACCTCCTTTTCCTGACGTCATGTTCTTGTTCCACAGGGCATAGTAAGACCTTCACGGTGGCTCTTGGGAATGCTGACTCACAGGTGACAAAGGGCATTACTTTTCTCAATCTTGGTGAGTGAGAGAAAGAGGCATTTCTTGTTTCTGATTCACGGCACACCTTAGCCTTTTATAGCTCACTTTTTTCTCTGACCACCCCATCTTCTTAAGCCTCTTGGGGCTCAGATTGTGAGGACATTCAAGCCTGAGAAGGAAAGATTTTCTCTAGAAGCACCCACCTCCCACACTAACAGCCTTTGATGAGTGTGGGGAGATTTATCTCTCTGTGTAGAGAACCCACACAGGGAGTTTTCCTCTGGCTTTATTAGTAATCCTAAATAAGCATTTGCTGATGAAAAAATGATGACAGTAAATGAGATACTTCATAACATAGTAGAAGTAATGTATCGTGCTACTCTTTGTTTGCAGAGAGCATAAAGGCCATTGGGAAATTGCCCATTCTCTGTTGCTAATTGCTAAAAGCTTCCAACTCCCATAAATGATTTATTGGATTAGCTTGAGTGAGTTTTTCATTGAGTAAATATGATTTAAGGGCGCATGAGTATTAAGTTTGAGCATATCAAGGGCCTCTGAGGAAGAAAATAAAGAAGGGGTTTATTGTAACTCCTGAAAGCTGCTTTACAAAGGTGCTAATTGGCGTGTGGAGCACAGACAGGTTAGCACAAGAATCAACAATAAAATAGTTGCTTACCTTCAGAGGGGCAGGCACAATATTTTTAAAAAGAAAAGCTGGAGAGGATATTCAGGTAAAGTGCCTGCCTTGCATATGGCCGATCTGGGTTCAGTTCCTGGTACCGCATATGGTCCCCTGAGCCCTGCCAGCAGTGGTCCCTGAGCTCATCAGAGCCAGGAGTAAGCTCTGAGTTCCACAGGCCCAAACAAACTCTCTTTTCCTCATGAAAAAAAGAGGAAAGAAGGAAGGGCTGCTCTGAACAAAGTGATGTGAGGGAGCTGAGCAAACTGAGATACCAAATGATAGTTTATTAAATAACTATTTTTGATTGATGTTCTTGATGAGGTGAGATATCTTATCCCAAGCAAACCAGCACACGGCAAATTTTTTCCTTTCTCTTTTTTAAAAAAAATTTTTATTCTTTTTTAATTAGTGAATCACCATGAGGGTACAGATACAGATTTACATATTTTCGTGCTTGTGTTTCAGTCATACACTGCTTGAGTACCCATCCCTCCACCAGTGCCCATTCTCCACCGATGACCCCAGCATCCCTCCCTCCTCCCCATCCTATCCCCCCTACCCCGCCTCTGTGGGAGGGCATTCCCTTTTGTTCTCTCTCTCCTGTTGGGTGTTGTGGTTTGCAGTGGAGGTATTGGGTGGCCATCGGCACATGGCAGATTTTAATGTGAGTTCTGAACCTGTGTGAATTTGCTCCCAGTGTAAGAGAGAGAAATAGGTTTCCCGGGTCTGGAACTCGATTCTTATCATCAGTTCTCTGTCAATATCTTATCTCAAAAATGATGTGGGAAACTTTCCACTAAAGAAAACATTTGTGAGGTCAACGCTAGCCCTTACTTTTTTTAAATCCCTGGGAATATATCTTGGAAAGGGTAGGCCTGATCTAATCTGTGGTCTTCAAAGGATGGAAAGGGCAGAAATCCTCATTAGGGCTTTGTGAAAACAGATCATCTTATATCATTCATCTTTCCTTCTCAAACATATTTTTATTTCTAGGCCCCAAACTATATCTAAGGTTAAAACTGTTCTAGAGTCATTTTTATGATAGTAACATTGCATTTTTGAGTGCTGTTTTGGTTTGTTGTTTTTGCTATAAGTTGCACGCAATTTCCCTGTTAAAAAGGACTTAATAGTGGCTGAAATACCAAAGAAGGAAGTTTTGGGGAAATTTTTCATAAACAAATTTCTTTAGATAAGAAAGATTTGCTTATAGAAAAAAAATCATTTTTGGGGGCATGGTGCCATGGACTAAACCCAGGGCCCCACACTTGCAACGTAAGTATTCTAGAGCTGAGCTACAAACCCATATCCAGAAAGCTAACATTTTCAAATGAATGCTACGTGCTAATTAAATTACTTCACTTCTCTTGATCTTTACAACTCTGCTTGCTGATGGTCCCATTTTAGAGATAAATAAACTGAGAATCAGAAATAATGATGTGGGTGCCCACTTTTCTTTTAGTGTATGTTGTCAGGAGTATTCATTTTGTCTCTTATTGCCACCTTAATGGCAATATTTGGATCTCAGACAAAACTCAAGGTAAGGATAGGATTGTGGTGTTTCCAGGGCAGAATTCATTCTTTGTCTTCTCTAGCTCCTGGAGACTAGTATTTCTTGGCTTGTTATCACATCACTCTCATCTCTTTTGTTCCCTTATTTCCCTTTTTATCTCTGTGCCCAAATCTCGATCTGCCTCTTCACAGACACTTGTGATTAAATCAAGTCCACCTGGACAATCCAAAATTCTCTCCCATTTTAAGATTCTTAATACCAATAAAGTTCTCTTTTTCACCTAAGGTAAAATTCACAGACTCTGGGGATTAGTACAAGAAAGTCTTTCTTTTTTTTTTTTTAATTAAAAAAGTTTTTTTTTTAATTGAATCACTGTGAGATACAGTTACAAAGCTTTCATGTTTGAGTTTCAGCCACACAATGATCAAACACCCATCCCTCCACCAGTGCACATTTTCACCACTAATGTCCCCCTGTCCCACCCCTCCCCCTGCCTCTATGGTAGACAATTTCCCCCATACTCTGTCTAGTTTTGGTCATTATGGATTGTAATACAGATACTGAGACGCTGTCACATTTATCTACTTTCAGTACACATCTTCCATCCCGAACGATACCTCCAACCATCATTGACTTAATGATCCCATCTCTATCCCAAATGCCTTTCCCCAAAGCTCATGAGGCAGGCTGTCAACCATGAAGCATATTACTGGCTCTTGTCTCTACTGTCCTTGGTTATTAGTCTCCTATTATGTTATTTTATATTCCACAAAAGCGTATAATCATTATATGTCTGTCCCTCTCTTTCTGACTCATTTCACTTAGCATGATATACTCTCCATGAATATCCACTTGCTAGAAAACTTTATGACTATCTTCCCTAACAGCTGAACATCATTCCATTGTGTAGATGTACCAAAGTTTCTTTATAACCAGTCATCTGTTCTTGGACACTCAGGTTTCCAGATTTTGGCTATTGTAAACAGTGCTGCAATGAACATATAGGTGCAGATGTCATTTCTACTGTGCTTTTTTGCACCCTCGGGATATGTTTCCAGAAGTAGTATTGCAGGGTCACATGGAAGCTCAATTTCTAGTTTTTGAAGGAATGCCCATATTGTTTTCCAGAATGCTGGACCTGTTGGCATTCCCACCAACAGTGAAAGAGTGTCCCTTTTTCCCCACATCCACACCAGCACTGGTTGCTTTTGCTCTTTTGAATGTGTGCTAGTCTTTGTGGTGTGAGATGATATCTCATTGTTGTTTTGATTTGTGTATCCCTGATGATTAGTGATGTGGAACATTTTTTCATGTGCCTTTTGGCCATTTGTAGTTCTTTTTTGAGGAAGCTTCTCTTCATTTCGTTCTATTTTTTGATGGGGTTGAAGTTTTGTCTTTTTTTTCCTTTGTACAATTCTACTCGTGTCTTGTATATCCTGGATATTAACTCCTTATCATATGAGTGTTGGGGAAATATTTTTTCCCATTCGTGGGCTCACTTTGTATTTTGGTCACTGTTTCTTTTGAGGTGCAGAAGCTTCTTAGTTTGATGTAATCCCATTTGTTTATGTTTGTTTCCATTTGTTTGGACAGTGGTGTTTCATCCTTAAAGATGCTTTTAGTTTCAATGTCATGGAGGGTTCTGCCTACATTTTCGTCCACGTAAGCATAGTAAAGTTTTAGCCGTCACTCTGCCTCTGTGACAGACAGCTTTAGTAAGGGCTTAGAGTTCTTTGTGTGAGGTGTCTGGCACATGAGCAATTTAACATGCTCAGACTCACCAGAGAACAGGAAAACAGGAACCCCCCCTCCTTCCTCACTGCTTCAGTGATTTTGGTAATCTGAAACACCCTCAGATGCTCTAAAAGCACCACTCAAGACTGTGGTCCTACCTTCCACAGCTGCTTAAGGGATGGGAATAGGATTGAATATAGGTTATTAGATGGCTAAAATCATACCATTTTGCTCAACTATAAGGTTATTAGTACTTTTCCACTTAAATGTCGTAATAATATTGCAAACAGTTGGACTATGCTCTTTTGCATGATTTAGAACGTGGTACAACTGAAAGTACAATTTTTTCCTCATTACTTTCCCCTCTCCCTCCCCTCTCATCAGAACACCTGCTATTAGTATGTATTTCTTTGCTTCTTGGGGGGAAAAAAAGGCTGACTGACTCACAATCTAAGTGTCTCATCCATATCAAACTATTGCTATCATGTGGAGGTCTGTTTTCTAAGATCGTGGGAATATTAATGATAAGAGCTACTCTATGCTCATTCTCCAGAAATCTGTTTTTCACACTTTTGTTTTTCACAATATGTGTACAAATGTTCTTGCTACAAAAGTAGTGCAGAGACTGTGAAGGTGTGAAGTTTGGCAGCTCGGTCTGTGAGGGAATAAATCAGTACTCCACACAGCGCTGGGATGCCTCCAGGGATTGTCCTGATGAATATCAGTTGAAAGTTTCTATAAACAAAATGAAGATGATGATGACAACAGTGATGATGATGATGATGGACTATGATGTTAACAATAGTGAACAAATAGGGGAAATGAAAGAAGCTCCCTAAATTAGCAGGAAGTAGGAAGAAAAGCCCCAGTAGGAGATTTTCCCAGCTATTCCCAGACTGTCAGATTAAGGAATGATGTGTCTTGATTTTTTTTTTTGTCATTGGCTCTCAGAGATCATTTAGATTTATATAAAGTCACCATGCATTAGAAAGAAACCATCACTGTAAATTTTAATTATGGCTAAATATATGGGAAAAGCTAACATGGTCAGAAATATATGAGACGTGGCTAAAAAGATGGAAAGAGCATCTCATTGCTGATTATTGTATTTGTAAAAACTTTTGTATTTTATTTTATTTTATTTTTTTGCTTTTATTTTGGGTCACACCTGGCAATCCACAGGGGTTACTCCTGCTCTGCGCTCAGGAATTACTCCTGGTGGTGCTCAGGGGACCATATGGGATGCTAGGAATCGAACCCGGGTCGGCTGCGTGCAAGGCAAACACCCTACCCGCTGTGCTATCGCTCCAGCTCCAAAGCTTTTGTATTTTAAAAGGGTCAGAGAAGCAGGGCTTCTACGACGTTCCAGGCTTTACCTGCACTTGGATAGCTCTTCCATTTCCCCACGAAAATGACTTCAGTCTTTTTCTTCCACAGACTATTATGTGGCGGTTTACTTACCCGGTCATTTCTTTCATTTGCTTAACATTCAGCATCCAGACCTGGTGTGCCACAGTCTGTTTCTGACAGGTATGGCTGTAGTTTCCCCCCAGGAATGCGGGCTGCTTGGGTTTGTTTTGACTTTAGTTTCTATGGGTGAGTGGGCGGGGAGGGGTGTGTTCTTTCTATTTGCTGATTTTTGTTTTGTTTCGCTTTCTGTTTTTGGCCAGGAAACAATGCTGCGATTGATAAGTTACCTCATAGTTTTCTACAGTCCCTGTCAACGTCCCTGGTCTTGGATTGCTCCTCTGGGAAGCTGTGTAGAGTGCTGCTCGATCAGTCATATTTATTACAGTTCCTATGGAATGCTCAGCTCGACTGTGAGAAGGTGGCCACGTTGCACTGTGTGCTCTCATGTGGCCGAGATGCACAGCTCCTGGAAACCAAGGTGGGGCGATGGCTGATGTTGGAAAATTGGGTAGGAGCTGGGGAGGGAGTTCAGAAGGGTAGAGCATATGTTTTTGCATACTTGAGGCCTCAAGTTTGATCCCTGGCACCATAGCAGGCGCCCTCTCTGCCCCTCTGCCCACAGCAGTGCAGGATGTGGTCCTAGTGGCCTTTGCACATCTCTCGGGTGGCTCTGGGGGCCTACAGCATCACGGAGCTTGAGCAACATGGCAGCCCTGGCCTGGGGGTCGAGTCTCCTTGGGAAGGGTCTTCGAGCACTGGTGAAGAGGCCCCCAAAGAAACATCATAAAAAATGCTTGGCAAATAGGCAATGCCATCTGTAGGTAATTAGTTATTGAAAATGAACAAAAGTTACTTTTATTTGGTAGGATTTGATTGAGGTTTGTGGTCTCTGTTCTGACTTGAACATGTTCTTCTCTGGCCTTTTTTTTTTTTTTTCTTTAATGGATGCCAAGCAGACCTCAGACAGTAAAGAAGGCCTGTTTGTTCTGTTCCTTTGAGAACTTTCATCTCCATATTGTAAACACATATTTAGCTCAATCAGTAACATTTCAAGAAAGTTCTTGGTAGATAGTGAGCTGCTCAAATCATCGACATTTCCCCCTGGTTTGAACTTGGTATTTATCATCCAGAAAAACAAACAAAAAAACACCACACACAACACCCCAAACTGGAAGCATGTATTTATGACATGTTCAATAAGGAAAACTATACATTTATATCACACACTATAGCTTACAAAATTTTTTCACACATTTATCTATTTTATTTAGGGATTTAAAAAAATTCTTATGGGGCCACAACCAGTGATGCTTGAGGCTACATGGGCACAGCTAGTGTTGCCTGTGGACTGTGAGGAGGATTGAGCCCAGAGCCTCACTTGCAAGGAGTGTGCTGTACTGCCAGAGCCATGTACCCGACCCATTATTTGAAAAAAAATATATATATATAAATATATATATTTATATATAAAATTGGTGGTACTCAGGGTTTACTCCTGGTTCTGTGCTCAGGAATCCTGATAGGACTTGGGGGGACTTCATGCAGCTGGAAATTGAAACAGAGACAGTTGTATGCAAGTTTGCAAAGGCAAGTTCCTTAACCCCTGTATTATCTCTTTGGCTTTTAATTTTAAAGCTCTTCCAATACCACACACACACACACGCACACACACAAGTTAGACCTGGAGCAAATGTTGTCAGATACCTTTTGATATAACTTAAAGATGGGTTTTTTTTTTTTTGGCTTTTTGGATCACATCCGGTGTTGCACAGGGGTTACTCCTGGCTCATGCACTCAGGAACTACTCCTGGCGGTGCCCATGGGACCATATGGGATGCTGGGAATTGAACCAGGGTTGGCTTCATGCAAGGCAAACACCCTACCAGCTGTGCTATCGCTCCAGCCCCAAGGATGCTTTTCTTTTTTTCTTTTTCTTTTTTTTATAGTTGAAACCATAACTTAGTTTATTTTTATTTATTTAATTTTTTATTGAATCACCATGTGGAAAGTTAGAAAGCTTTCAGGCTTAAGTCTCAGTTACACAATGTTCAAACACCCATCCCTTCACCAGTGCCACTATTGTAGCCACACGACCTCATATCTCTTCATTCTCAGCAATGGGAAACAAATTATCAAATGCTTCCTTTCCAGCAGAATGCTTTTCATATCAGCTAATTGGAGTTAAAAAAGTGTTCCTTACATAAAACCATGAGAAATGCGCTATCTCTGAATTCCTGTTACGTTCTTTGTATTTCTTTTCTCTTTTTATGAGATCAGTAATTTCAAAGCAATATTTGTTTGTTAGTCAATGTTTTTCAGTCATTTGTAATTATTTCATCTGTTCACCTACACTTAGTTTTGTGGGAGAGGGGACTACCCAGAGGTCCGGATCAAACTTGGGGCTCTTTGAGCAATCTCACCAACCCAATAAATGTTTGAGAGAGATCTTTCCATTTCTTGGAGCATCAACTTTGGTTGCCCCAACAACGCTTTTCACACCCATTGTTGGTCTATAGTAATACTTTATTGAGTGACCTAATTGTTAAAACAGATACAGCTAGCATGAATAGGTCTGGAAATAAAAATAAGTCATTACCAGAGCAGATCTGAACATTCACAGGCTGGTTAAGCCTGACAGCGTGGATTCTACGGCAGGAATAGGGAGCTGCGTGCCCCTAGCGGTGAGGCTGGGCAGAGAAGCTATTGAGGTAGCTGCTGAGACAGGAAGCAGGTTTGGTTTTGTTTTCTCTCGTATCCCTGTAACTCTTCACTCTGGTATTTTGCTATAATATGACCTACTCCCGTGAGAACAAACAAGTTGAAGAAGGCTTATTTGCATTCCAGCCAGTGGCACTTACATTTAAAGTAAAGAATAAAAAGGATCTCAATTAAAGTACTGTTTGCATGCATTCTGTCTTATGTAACTTGAAGATCATTTCAGAGTATAGTCTTCAGCATTTCAGGACTGATCCAGAACAAGAAACATTTGTGGATTTTTTTTGGGTAACGGGGGCAGGGTATAGATTTAAATGCCCATAGTATTGTCTTCTTACTTTTTAAAGATCGTCCGGTGGATTTCTGAGAATGTCTCTGTCTGCCATTCCTTCGACCTCCTTCAGGAATTCATAATTGGTAGGTGTTGCTGATGTAGCATGTTAAGTTGAATCTTTGACTCTTGCTTGAGGGAAAGCCGTAAAATGATAATGCCTCAGTCTGTCAACATGCTGCATAGGAGGTTTTTGTTTTGTTTTTCTCTTTTTCTTTCACAGTCAGCAGCTAATTAAATTTCATTCTCTTGTGGTTTTGTGAGAAGCTGTGATTGTTCAGAGACTGATAAGATATAATCATGATTCTATAACCTTATTAGTGATTTTTTTCCCCTCCTTTAATATGTACCTTTCTTAGCTCCGCTTTGTGCTGATTGGTTCTGTGTGCAAGTAGCACACTGTCACTTGGATAGATAGAACTTTCAAATAAAATATTTAAAGTAATTTCCCATGTAAAAAGGTAGAACCTAGGCATTTTAATCAGCAGGTAGGGTCATAATAATCAGTCGTTGAGGATGAAAATGAAGGCAGTGAAAACTTTGGTTGTTTATTTTGGTCTGTTGAAAAAAGCCTACCTTATTCTTTTAAAGAATGTTTCAATTTTATGTAATTTTTTTCTTTTTCAAAAAAATCTACCAGCATCTTCCTACTGGAGCATTTACCCAGAGACCAGTAACATGGACCAGCTGTTGCCATATTCCTCCGTGCTCATGTGGAATACAGTAAGTCAACTTTGTATTCCTCAGGGGATAGAGAGGGATTTCCAGTTGTGGGGCAGTGGTGAGAGGTCCCTGTCACAATTATCAGGCTTTTATATTGTGTCTGCCTTGACTGATAAGAAACTGAGTTGAAGTTTCTGGTTGAAAAGAAAAAAAGAAAAATAAACCCTTTCACAAAGATGATGCTGAAAGACTAGAAAGAAGCTATGGCCTCTTCCAGAGTTGAAGCCAAAGCTCTGAAGGCCAAGTAAGCAGCGCTGAAAGGTGCTTAGAGCCACCAAAAGAAGATCTGCACGTCACCCATCTTCCAAAGACCCAAAATGCGCGCTGAAAAGGCAGTCCAGATAGAATAAGAAGAGTGCCTCCAGGAGAAACAAGTTTGGCTGTCATGCCATCCTCAAGTTCCCTCTGACCATAGAGTCAGCCAGCAAGAAGACAGAAGATAACAACACTCTTGTGTTTGCTGTGGAGGTCGAGGTCAGCAGCACCAGATTTAACAGGCTATGAAGCAGCTCAGTGACACTGATGTGGCCGCAGTCAGCACCCTGGTCAGACCTGATGGAGAGAAGAAGGCGTATGTTCCCTTGTGGAGAGCCTCCACGGGACCGTGCTTTGCAACAACAGTTGCACTGTGCTTGTAAATTGCACCTTTCTTGGTAAACAACACCTGTGTGCTTCGAAAACCATTCCTAATAAGGAACAGGATGTCTTGCCACGCCCATAAGCTGTAACTAACCTATCAGATGCAGACACGTGGGCGAAAACAAGCAGCGAGAGGTATATAAGGAGGGAAGCTGCCTAGGTAGGGCCCCCTGGTTCCTTTTCCTTAGTTCGTCCTTAGTCCATGCTTCGTTCGTCCTTTTTCCTGTTTGCATGAGAAGGTTTCTTAATAAATAGCTGGAAGAAGAATCTCCGGGTTGCGTGTTCTCTTACATTCCCTGGCTCCTGACTAGGATGCCTGGGATGTTGCTAGCAACATTGGGATCATCTAAACTGCCCACCTGTCTAATCTAAATATAAGTTTTTCACCGTAAAAAATAGTCATGTATGCTTGCTTTTGGCCACGGTTTTTATGTAACAAGGTAGAGTTGAAGTAGAGAATATCTGCCACTGGTCCTCGCGATCAAGCATAACTAAGCCTCTGTGGAATTTATTTTCGCTTAGAGAATAGGGTGGGTGGTTTCGAGGTGTTTATAGATGAGGACTTATGGGTACACTGCTGTTGTGGCATTCTCCTGTTCAGTAGTGTAGCACCTTCACCACTCCTCTCCCAGCCTCCTGAAGGAAATCTGTAGTCAGAGCTGTCAGCTTAGTAAAAGTCTCTTATCCACAGCAGACCTACTCCACCCAGAGATTTCTTCCCATGGTCAGGAGGCCTTTCTTTTCTTTTCCTTCCTTCCTTTCTTTCTTTCTTTCTTTCTTTCTTTCTTTCTTTCTTTCTTTCTTTCTTTCTTTCTTTCTTTCTTTCTTTCTTTCTTTCTTTCTTTCTTTCTTTTTTCTTTCTTTCTTTCTTTCTTTCTTTCTTTCTTTCTTTCTTTCTTTCTTTCTTTCTTTCTTTCTTTCTTCCTTCCTTCCTTCCTTCCTTCCTTCCTTTCTTTTTCCTTTTTTCCTGTTTGTCTGGTTTTTATTTTTGCATACACTCAGTAGTCCTTTGGGGTTACTCCTAGCTCAGTGCTCAAGATCACACTAGGCAATGCTCAGGGAGAAACATTCATCAGCTCAGCAGCCAAAGCATGTGCTCCTGCCCATTGGGCTATCTCTCTGGCCCTAGAGTTTCTTCTTTCATATTAGGAAGTGCCAAGCTAAATCTTTATTCATTTACCTTTTTTTAGTGGAGGGTGGCCCTCCAGATGGTACTCAGAAAGCTTGAGGGCCTCTCCTGACAAAACTCTGCCAACCAGCCAAGCAGGTTCATGTGAAGAACTGAAAGTTCAGTGCTGCTCAGGCCCTGTGGTGCCTGGACCACCAGGGCTGCCCTTTGGGTGCTTGTGGTCCCCAGGACTGCCTCCAGTCACACTCAGGACACCATGTGGTGGTGGGGATCAAAGCTATGCTGGGCACTGCCAGGACACGTGCCTTAACCACTGTTCTATCTTCCTGGCCCCCCATTGTTTATCTTTCTTGAATGTAGCATAATAAATTGAACTTTATTGGATCAGAAAATGGGAACCATGTACAGTTTGTTCTCAGAAACGGTTCTGTCTCTTACCTCTTCAGTTTTGGGTGATAGAGCTTGTATACTTGGTCTAGAGGTAGAGATTTGTTATCCAAAAGGCCTTGAGGAAAAAAAAATTAAATCACAAGTGCAGATGTTGGAAAATTGGGACTAGGATATTCTGATGCTTCCCATTTTGTGCTTAAGTTATGTAAACAGTCCTGTAAAAAGGGCACATCCCATGTGTCTAATTTCTAATTTTTCTGTAGCTAGGAGGCCATACCTGGTTGTGTTCAAGGCCTTCTCATGCCTCTGTGCTCAGGGATCACTCTTGGTATGGCTGGAGGGTCCGTATGTGGTGTCAGGGATCCAACCAGGCTCAGCTCTTTGTAAAGCAAGTGCTGTAACCTGGGGACCATCACTCTGACCTCTAAGTTTTTTGTGTACACAGTGAGAACATTTCCTCCAAGGTTATTCTTTTTGTTTTTACCATTATCAAAACGCTGTAGAGTTACAAGGCAAAGATCTGAGAGTGTCCCCTCTCCAGACCTGCGCTTTTTCCTTTGACGCCCGCTGTGAACGTCAAGTACAGACTGTGGTGGTAATGTGGCCGGAAGTTTGCAGGTTCAGCAGTCTGGACTCAGGAAATGCTTGGCTTCCTCCCCTCACCACCCCCCTGCTGTGAGAGTTGTCTCCTGCCCCAGGCAAAGGTGTGCCCTATAGTTCCCAGGGTTGTGTTGGGATGGAGCACAATTTTAGACAGAACACGAGTTTTCAGTGTCCAGGAATATTCTCCTGATGGCAGTTCTTCACTATTGCATTTCTCATGACTTGGGGGCACAGTAGCTGAGTTGGTGGCCGGCGGGGCGTGGGGGGATGGGGTGTCCTATAGAGTGACACCAGGAAGTCCTAGAGACAGTATGAAAACCTCCAACCGCTGCCAAGGGTTAACCAGCTTGTTTTAAGCTTTTTGTGGCTAAAGTTATCATCGCAATCTTTTCTAATCCTGCAATTCTCTGAGTTTTAGCTTATCTTCAGCAACGATGTAAATTATTTACTTTTCCTCTCTTCTAATCTGTGAGTGCCCTTAAGGCTATCTGCTTAGTCAACTCGTGCCATAGTCGGAAATAGGAGTTTCACACTTCTGCACAGAGATAGATTATTTCTGTAGATGACTAGATTTTTTAAAAAAAAGATTCTAGGGAACACAGGACTTGTGCATATAAGTAATATTGTACTGTACCTTGCTATAGCTGTCTTATACTTATTTTAAGGTGATGTTCCTCAAAGTCTAAAGCTTTAGTGATATTTTAATACCTTTCTTTTTCTTTTTGACAGATGCTCTGTTATGAGTAAAGCACACCCTAGATTCTCATCATAGACTTTCTACTGTCATAATGGAGAACTCAAATGCTTAAATGTTTTGAAAATTCATTTCCCCAAAGTTGTGATGCTCCTTTCTACAGGAACATTGCATATGATACAGCCTAGGAAATTTAAAATCTAAACAAATACCAGATCTTATTTCTTCATAGTACTTTCTAATTTTTTGTTTTGAGGAAACATAACATGAATTGACTAATTGAGAGACCAATAAACATATTTAATGTAGAAATACACCTTTAAAAACAGCAACAAATAAAAGATATTTGGGGACATTTTATTAAATTTGCTTTTTACTTTATTCCTATTATTTAAATATATGTTTTAATGTTTACTGTTAGCAGGAGTGTATTTTTAAGTCAAAAAAAATTTTTTTTTTCATTTGTGGGCCATAACCAGCAGTGCTCAGGACTTACTCCTGGCTCTGCGCTCAGGTTTAGGGGACCATATGAGCTGCCAAGGATCTAATCTAGGTCTGCAGCTTGCAAGGCAAGTGACCTACCCACAGTACTATTTCTCTGGTCTCTAAGTCAAAGTTTTATTTATACTCAGACTCTCAATCTGTCTCCAGACCCCTCTTTTTCTTTCCCTTCGGTAACCTTAGTTTTAGGGTTAGTGTCCACTAAAAACTCAACTTAAAAAAAAACAACATTATCTAAACACCCTGGTTTACAAAGTTGTCCATAATACAATTATGGGCTTTCAATGTTCCAACACCAATCTCACCATCTGAATGACCTTCGCACCATAATTGTTCCCATTTTTCCAATTTATTTTTTAGAACTATTTAGAACTTTAGACTTCCTGATATGAATGGCATGACTTTCCCCTTTCCCTTGTGGCAATGGTGCTTAAATTCTTTTGTTGGGGCAGTGAGGGAGATGGGGGTGTTGGGAGTTGGTCCATATCTGTAGGTTCTCAGGGATCACTCAGGGTGATCATATGCAGTATGGGGGATTGGCCAGGGTTGGCCTTTTGCAAGCTAAGTGCCTTAACCTCTTAATGTCACTCTGGTGCTGCTTTAACTCCTGATTGGACTCTTTCATCTCTGGAAACTTGGTGGAGGAAAATTTTTTCACTAAAGTCATAGAAGAATCCCATAAATGTTGGTTCCTACTAGTGAGATGAAGGCCAACTATAATACCTCTGATTGCAAGAGAAGAGGAAAAGGAGGAGTCGGGAATATAGAAAGGGACTCTATATCTTCCTGTCATACATAGTAGTGCAAATGTAATTTGCCTTTTTTGGACTGAAATATATGCACAAAATGCTATTTGCTCTGTACCTTTTCAGGTAGTTTAATCCTTTTTAAAAGAGACTCTAAAGGATATTTCTCTTTTTGAGGGAGTAATTTGTGTTTACTGTCATTTAAAAAAAATTTTTGATTGGTTTTTGTTTTGAAACCACCCCCAGTCATGCCCAGTGGTTACTCCCAGGTCTGTGGTTGGATTTGCTTGTGGTGGTACTCAGGGGACCTTCAGTGCTGGGAATCAGGCTCATGCTTCCCTCATGCAAAACGTATGCAGCTGTTTGAGTAGTATCTCTGGGACCCTATTTGTCTTTTTCTTTCTTTCTTTCTTTCTTTCTTTCTTTCTTTCTTTCTTTCTTTCTTTCTTTCTTTCTTTCTTTCTTTCTTTCTTTCTTTCTTTCTTTCTTTCTTTCTTTCTCTCTCTCTTTCTCTTTCTTTCTTTCTTTCTTTCTTTCTTTCTTTCTTTCTTTCTTTCTTTCTTTCTTTCTTTCTTTCTTTCTTTCTTTCTTTCTTTCTTTCTTTCTTTCTTTCGGGATGTGTGGGCACACCAGCTGTATTTAGAGCTTAATCCTGACTCTTTGCTTAGGGATTATTATTGCTTAGGGGACCATATGAAGTGCCGGGGATCAAATAGGTGCTCTACCCACTGTCTTTTTTTTTTTTTTTTAGCGTTTTGGGTCACACCTGACAATGCGCAGGGGTTACTCCTGGTTCATGCACCCAGGAATGACTCCTGACAATGCTCAGGGGACCATATGGGATGCTGGGATTGAATCCGGTTTGGCCACATGCAAGGCAAATGCCCTACCCGCTGTGCTATCACTCCAGCCCCTCTACCCACTTTCTTATCTTTGGCCCCAGCCCCCTGTTTCAAACTGACAGATACAGAATGATCTCACTCATATGTAGGATATAAAGAGACACAGTAGGGGATAACTAATGCCCACAGGCAATAGTGCTGAAGAACAGGGGAACTTGCCCTGAGTAGGAGTCCTGTCAGGTCAGGGAAGGGACCACTACAGCAATGATAGAGGGAAGTGGTTAGTCTAGGAGGTAAAGTGACATGCATGATACCCTAGCCATAGCAGTACTATAAACCACAGTCCCTAAAAGGAAAACAAGAAGAAAATGCCTGCCATAGAGGCAGGCTGAGGGGCAGGCAAGAAACTGGGAATATTGGCGGAGGGAAGTAGACACTGGTGAAGTGATTGGTGTTGGAACATTGTACACCTGAAACTCAATCCTGAATAACTTTGTAACATTGTAATTCACTAAAATATTTTAAATAAAGTAGAAGCTGGTACACATTTAAGCTGCCCTCTGCTTCTGTATGAAGAAACACTTCCTGATGCTCGGAGCCTGTTGCCGTTGATACATTCAACAGTGTGTATGTTTTCCCAACAGTTGTGTGTATGTTTTTTCCCCATAGGAAATTCCTGGAATAACTGTTGTGACAGAGGAAATTGCGTTGCCTCTTATGAAGGTAAGCTCCTTCCAGTGAGAGACATACCCGGGCAGGAATGGCTTCCTTGCTGGCCGCCACATGGTGCTGAGGGAACCCCAAGTGTGGTGGTGATTCCAGAAGAGACTGTCGGGGAGGTGGAGGTTAGGGCTAGAGTCAACTCTCTAGAAAATTCTTCCTAAGTGTCTGGGTGGTTACTGAGGGTGATATTTAGCCAGGTCTTAGACATGCACTTTGAAAGAGGATGTTTTCTGAGAACAGAGAGTTCCAGGCTCACACAGTGTGAAACCACAGAGAACTAGCTCTGGTGAAACTTGTTGCTGTGCCTCAGGCCTTTCCAGACGGGAGTCCTGTAAGTTATTTCCCAAGGCCTCACAACTATTTTTGTTGCTGTTGTTTTATTTCATCTGTGCTGTCATCTCCTCAAAAGACACACATTGACATAGGGATCATTTCAAAGCCCGCAGGTGAGCGAGGCTGGGACCACCTCACTTCCTTCTGGTTCTGAGAAGAGCTATTCTGGCTCCGAGTGAGAGTGTGGGAGCTCAGACCAGTCTCTCCACCTCTTCTCTGGCCTGAGCCGCAGCCATGAGTGTTTCTCTTCATTCTGCTGGTGTCAGGAGAGTTTCTTCAGGACCTTGGGCAGAAGGGGGTGGGCTGAGGGCGAGGAACAAAGACTGCCTGTAGTTAAAAATGGGAGATTTTTGTTTTTTTAAGCACCATTTTCTTCGGGCTGTCTTGTTGTTCTTGGCAATGGCCCCTGTTAATTATAGCTTGGTGTGCCCTGGGAAAACTCAGATTTTGGCAGCAGGCTGGTCAGTGTACTGCTGCCTTTTATTTCCACTTGGTTCTCTTGCATCCTCAGCGGGCAGGGCAGGCCTGGGCCGCTGCGGGAGAGCGGTGGGTGTTGGGCAGGGAGGCTCCGGGAATGAGACGGGCCCGCAAGGGCTGGTCCAGACTTTTGAGTCTAAGAAGGGTCCTGAAAGCGGGGGGGCTGATAAGCAATGTTCTAGGCAAACTGTGAGACTACCATGAAGTGCAGGGAAAAGGAATGGGTCATCATCAATTCCAAAGGTCTTGTGAAGAGAACCCTTTATTTTTATTTATTTTTATTGTTTCTGCTCCTACTCTTGTCCTACCAGAGCCATTATAGGTTTATTGTACAGATGAAAATCTAATGAAAACAATTTGGGGGGGACAGGGGTGGGGATGGGGTGTTTGGGCCACACCGAGTAGTGCACAGGGATTTCTCCTGGTGGTTTTGGGGAATGGGCAGATGCTTTTTCCTGGCAGTAATTTGCACATTTGCACATGAACCAGTACCATAGTTAGTTCTCTCTCTCTCTCTCTCTCTCTCTCTCTCTCCCCCTTCCTCCCCTCCCTTCTTCCCTCTTTCTTCCCCCTCCCTTCTTCCCTCCTTCCCTTCCTTCCTTTCCTTCCTTCCTTCCTTCCTTCCTTCCTTCCTTCCTTCCTTCCTTCCTTCCTTCCTTCCTTCCTTCCTTCCTTCCTTCCTTCCTTCCTTCCTTCTTCCTTCCTCCTTTCCTTCCTTCCTTCCTTCCTTCCTTCCTTCCTTCCTTCCTTCCTTCCTTCCTTCCTTCCTTCCTTCCTTCCTTCTTTCTTTCTTTCTTTCTTTCTTTCTTTCTTTCTTTCTTTCTTTCTTCTTTCTTTCTTTCTTTCTTTCTTTCTTCCTCCCTTCCTCCCTTCTCCCCTCTTCCTCCTTCCCTCTTTCTTTCTTTTCCTCCCATTTTCCCTTCTTTCCCTCCCTTCCTTCCTTTCTTATCCTAAATAAGAAACAAGCCCTTAATAGAACCTTTGAGTACTTTTGTTCATTTTATAGTTGCGATAGGCTGCATTTGTAAATTATTTCATGTTATCCTAAGAGACAATATGAGATTTCATTTTTAGGACAGGATTTGGAATAATTTGCTTTTTTCACATAAAATATCTGAAACTCCTGTTTTTATTGAAGAAAAAGCTCCCAGATCATTTCTTTATCTAATAAGTTCTAACACCAGGGGTTCCCCCAGGTAACTAGATATATCTTTTTTTTTTTTTGCTTTTTTGGGTCACCTGGCATTGCACAGGGGTTACTCCTGGCTCTGCACTCAGGAATTATTCCTGGCAGTGCTCAGGGGACCATATGGGATGCTGGGAATTGAACCCGGGTCAGCCGTATGCAAGGCAAACGCGCTACTTGCTGTGCAATTGCTCCAGCCCCCACGATATATCTTTTTTTTTAAAAAAAAATTGGATAATGGTTTACAAGCATGTAAATGTTTGTTTTAGGGGTTAAGTATTACTATCCCATATCCAAGGGTTAATTTTCCAAAGCCACCAGTTTGTTGGACCCTTTCTCACACTCCTCCCCCTTTTCAACTCTTGAAACATCAGTTCTGTGGTCAGAGTCTGGGGTTTGTTTTCACTGGTCACTGTTCATTTTCTTGATTGCTTTCCCCATAGAATGATTAGGAGTGGGACCCTTGGTGTTTGTTTATCTTCTTCTGACTTATTTGTCATAATGCCCACTAGTTCCAGATGGGTATTGTATCATAAAGTGTGTGTGTGTGTGTGTGTGTGTGTAAACCATTTTTAAAGGTTCTGAACTATGTCCAAGTAGCCTGGTGATTTACTTCTTAGGCTAATGAGCCGTTCACTGTGTATTGCTGGTGTCATTCCCAATGAGCACAGTATCTGGTTCTCATCTTGTGACCTAAGCACCTAAGTTTCAGAGTTGACTGAGAAGAGCGGTTTTCTTGGTACTCAGTTTGACTCTTAGGTTGACTTTTTTTGGTGATTTTTATACGTTTTATTTTCATAAAGTAGTTCACAATAGTTCATTACAGGTAATATTCAAACACCCACCCCACCAGCGACATCTTCCCACCACAATAAAAGGAAAGTGTGTGAAAGTTGTATTTCATTCTGGAGCCATTTAAGCCTGTATATAAGAGAATACAACCAAGTATGTTAAACTCTTAGGTTGATTTCTTAGTATGTGATCATGAGCTTCTATTTCCCCCATGCTGTGCTGCAACCTTAAACTTGATATGTGACTTTCTTCTACACTCTGGGTTAAGGAACAGACCAGTGTTAACTTGGCATTGAAAGTCCTCTGCAGCTCTGGCTTTGACCTCCCCTTTAGCCCTGTTATTCAACAACATAATCATGAATCTTTGGACAGTGGGTTCCTCAGATGCCTATAAACTGGAAGTGAAGATTGAGGAAGGGTTGGGGGCTCAGGGAAGAGATTGGCATGACCTGGTCACGTTCAAACTAAAGCCCTGCTTGTATGTGAGAATCACTGGACAGCTGCTAGGACTTGCCTGGCTCAGGTCATACCTGCACCAACGTTATCTCCAGAGTTCAGAACCCAGGAGGTTGTGGAGAGCTAGGAATCACGTTCCAGAGGCAGATTTCCTCAGCCAGGTGGTTCTCTCTGATTTCATGCTGTGACTCCAAGCTGCATCCACGACCTCTGATCTGTGCTTTGCTCACTCCCTGAGGATATCACCTGGAACATCCTTTCTTTCCCTTGGTTCCATTTACTCAGTCCGTCATTCTCTCGGCCTCATCTGTTTCTCGGGCTTCCAAATAGACTTTCCATTTTGCGGTGATCTCTCTGAGATTTCATCACCCAAAACAAAAACAAAAACCACATCTCTTACATAGCAGATACCAAGTAGTGCCACAGGTCTATTGGCAGTATACAACATGCTAATTACTGTTTTAAAAGTCCATAGTTCGGGGCTGGAGCCATAGCACAGCGGGTAGGGCATTTGCCTTGCACGCGGCCAACCCGGGTTCGAATCCCAGCATCCCATATGGTCCCCTGAGCACCGCCAGGGGTAATTCCTGAGTGAAGAGCCAGGAGTAACCCCTGTGCATCGCCAGGTGTGACCCAAAAACCAAAAAAAAAAAAAAAAAAGTCCATAGTTCATTCATAGTTCATATGAATATATTTCTGGAATGTTTGGCTAGTCATTATCTCTTAGTTACATTTAAATTGCATATTATTTGCTATTTGGGCCATATGTAGCAATATGCAGGAGTCATTCCTGACTCTGTACTCGAGTATCACTCCTGGGATAGTACAGGGGACCACATTGTATGCTAGGGATCAAACCTGGTGGGCCACATGTAAGGCCTTACCCACTGTACTCTCTCTCTCCAGTTCTGGAAGTCATCTTATTATTTAAAAGAAAATCCAGATACTTTTACCAACTCATTAGTTTTGAACTATTTTATGTTCTAGATTTCTTTGAAAATTGAGTACACGCTTTCAGTCTCCAGGAAAGCACTGATGTGAACATGCATGCCCATTTATACATACTCAGTGAGTGCTGGAGCCTCGTAGAAGCCTATCTATGGGCCTGTTTTCTCTTTACTCTCTGCTGACAAAAGAGAATGAGGAAATGATTATTTTGGTCACTGTCACTGTCATCTCGTTGTTCATCGATTTGCTCGAGCGGGCACCAGTAATGTCTCCATTATGAGACTTGTTGTTATTGTTTTTGGCATATCAAATATGCCACAGGTAGCTTGCCAGGCTCTGCTGTGCGGGCAGGATACTCTTGGTAGCTTGCCAGGCTCTCCAAGAGGGGTGGAGGAAGCGAACCTAGGTCGGCCAGATATTTTTGGTAATGGTAGTAATTACCATTACCAAAAGTAGAAAGGAAGAAAGGTAGAAAGGAAGGTAATTTGGGGAAAATCCTTTCTTCGGAGCCAGTGTTGGTGTGTGAAGGAAGCCCTCTGACAGGAAGGTTGCATTTAGTCCCAGAGGAAGAGACCAGACAAAGTTGTAGGCCCACCCTTCCTCCTCAGTATCACGTCAGTCAGGGTCTGTGGGATTGAGGATTCTGTGACAGAGGACTGAATGCTTCGCTTCAACATTAATGACCACTAGATGTCGCCACAACACAATTTGTTTACAGGCAGTTGTCACTAGTGTGACTGAACCCAGCGTTAAATGGCAGGAAAGCTTGGGGACTTCCTTCCTCTCAGGGGTCATTATTGACAAATAGCTTTTAAAAAAAATTATTATTATTATTATTATTATTAATTTCCAGTAAAAGGAAGAACATCAGGTAAATACAAGCTCATTCATTGTGCATTGTGTTCAAAAGGGAAAGAAATGATAAACTAGTCACTTTATTGAGGAGTGGAACCTGATGCCAGTGTTCTGATTTCCACCAGAAATGAAATTTCCCAGGCACATATTTTCCTGTTTCTGGTAGAAGGGATGTTGGACGGACTGCATTCTTCCAGGCTTCTAAAACAGCAAATTAATATTATGCAATTTACCCATACTCCAAATTAATTCATGTTGAACAAATTTGGACTATGATTTCAGTAAGAATTTCAATTGTGTGCTGCTATTTAATGTGAGAACTTTTGGGGGGGGCATGGGGGACACACCTGACTCAGGGTTGACTCTTGGCTCTGTGCTCAAGGATAACTCCTGGCAATGCTCAGGGGACCCTATGTGGTGCTGAGGCTCAAACCTAGGCTGGCTGCACCCAATGCAAACATATTATCCTCTGTACTATTTCTTTGACTTCAAGAGCATTTATTTTGATTGAGGCATATTTTATTCAGATTATCTTTTTTTCTTACAATACAATCTTTTAACATAGTAGGTCTGAGCTCACTTTGTTTCATTATCAGGTTTTTATAAATGAATCTGTTTTGACAGAAAAGTGTGTCATAAATCTGTCTTCATTGATTTGTTTCAGTCTGTTCTTCAACAGTGAAATATAAGAATACTTCACTTTATTTTAAAATTTACCCATGAATATGTTCTTGATGTAGGAACATAATCATATCATCAGTTCAAAGATGGGACTAGGATATGGATATTTCTCAAAAACATAAGACTAGAGTTCCCATATAACCCAGAAATTCCATTTATCAGCATCCATCCCCAAAAAACAAATTAAACAAGATATGCATACCTGTGTTTATTGCAGCACTTAGTACAGGAGCCAAGATAGGAAAACAATGCAAATAAGCAACAATAGGTGAATGGATCCAGAAGTTGTGGTATATATACACAGTGGAATGCATGTAGTGTAAACATGAAATAATGCATTTGGCAGTAACATGGATGGAGCTGGAAGGCATCATGTTGAATAAAATAAGTCAGGACAAACACAGGATGATCTGTTGCATCTTGAAATTTGAGAGTCAAAACAAGAACACAGACAGTCCTAAACATTGACAAGCCTTTGATACTGGAATTCAGCACCAGGCATCATACAGAGGAGAGAGGGACAGGAGGAGGAGGAAGACCGGACTAGGAGAGATGTAAAGACAGTGGTGGAGAGTCCTGGGCACTTTGCTGGTGGTGGTGGGGAAAGCAGTAAACTTGTATATCAATACCATATATTTTATCTCTATTGTTAACCTCATGAACAATAATTAATATAAATATATATATATATATTTATCAAGAAGAAGGGGTTAGGATGCCAACTAATTCTGTTTTAGAATATTTTAACAACTGAATGTGAAACTTCATGTTTTCTGATTCTTAGATTTTGTGAGAAAAGATCATATTTGGGAGCAAACGCTTGGTGGGAAAATAAGCCTCCTCACCTCTCCCGAATCCAGTGCACATTCTCTGAGCCTGGCATTCTAGACGCAGCCCCAGCGACATGGCTCTCTGGGGAGGAAATGATATGTTTAGTAGTGGTTTCCCGCTTAGCCTTAACCTAAGCAGGCCCCAGGGGCTTTGTGAACTGACCCCTGGCATTCTCCCTCAGCTAAGGGTTGAGAGGAGGGAGTGGGGAACAGAAGACTCTGGGCGTTTCTATTTTAGAATTCCCCTTCATCCTTGGTGGAAATTTTTGGTTTGCCAGAAATGCCACACAAGACCCAGGGGAGAAAGGCCAGCCCAGCCCAGCTTGGCAGCATGGCTTTTGTGGGTCTTGCTGGGCAGTTTGGCCACAGGGGCTGCTTCTCCAGCACATCACATTTTTTTTTGGGGGGGGGGTCTCTTTCAGGTGCACAGTTTTAAGGGCTACTGGGAAAAACTGAACTCCAATATGGAATATGTAAAGTACTCTGAGCCACACCTCCACTATCACAACGATGTGGTCTGGAAAGAGTGGCTCAATCTGATCTCAGAAGAGGTACGTGTGGGTCCTTTTTTAAAAAATGTTTATAATCACCGTGTATGACAGAGTTACAGAGTTATTCATTATGAAGTTTCAAGCATACAGTGTTTAGTACCAGTGCCTTCCTGGTGTCTACTCCACACCAGTGTCCCCAGTTTCCCTCCCACCCTGCACCCCCAGCCTGGTCCTGAGGCACTGGCCCCTTCCATCATTGTCCTGATGTTGTCTTCTCTAACTGACCACCCTCAACCCCACTCCAGTGCCAAGTTCCTGCTGAAGAACAATTCTCCTGCTCCTCATTCCTGCTGCCTTTGGCGCTTTGTTATTCCCTTTCAGATTTTCTGTCTATGTCACATCTGAGAGAGATCATTCTGTGCCCCTCTCCCTCCGACTAACATCACTCAGCATGACACTTTCCAGGTCCATCCACATAGCAGCAAATTGCATGACTTTTATCTTTTCTTACGGCTGAGTAGAATTCTACGGTGTAAATGTATCATAGTTCCTTTATCCAATCATCTGTTGTTGTCCCACTTCTAGAAATATACCTCAGGACTCCAGAAGCACAATCCAGAAGGATATCTGCACTCCTACGTTCATTGTAGCACTGTTCACAGTAGCTCAAATCTGGAAACACGAGAGTTTTTGAGGAGAAGTTAGGCAGCGGAGGTGGAGTGCTTGAGAACCTAGTGGGACCCTGCGGTCACAGGCTGGCTGCCATTAGCAACCCTGTCCCCAATTGGCAGATGCACTCACACCCATAGGCCAGAGATGGGAACTTTTTTTTTTTTTTTTTGCCAAGGGCCCTTTGACACATCATTTGCAAGCATACAGTATTGGCAGATTGGCAGCAGACAACTGATCAAAAAACATAGGTGTCTCTCCTGTCATGTTCTAGGGTCAGACCACATGATTTCCACATGGTTCATGGACTGGATATTTCTCACCCCTTTGTGGATGTAGAGATGCATCTTGGTTCTCTGTTTTCCTCTGGAGGAAACCCAAGGGCCCAGAGGTTAAGGGACATACAAAGTAGCAGTGTGTAGTAGAGTAGGACCAGTCAGTACTCAGCTCTACAATGTGTTCTTGTATTATTTACATGCTTGAAAGATGTTTTTTTAAAAATCTGATACTGGTTCTGAAGAAATAGTACAGTGGGTAAGGTACCTGCCTTGGCGTGCAGGTGACTTGGTCCCATCCCCAGCACTGCATAGGGTACCCTGAGCCTCACCAGGAGTGAGCCCTGAGCACAGAGGTATAAGCCTCGAGTACCGACAGGCGTGGCCCTGCATCCCACCCCCAATCTAGGTGTTCCTAATTTAGTGGTTGTTAGAAGTCAGGGATGGTTGAAAGGAGACAGGTGAATGTGACAAAGGGATAATGTGAGGGTGATCTTTGGGGTGATAAATGAGCTGTTGTGTCTTGACTGTGGTAGGATATAATTATGGATTCTGAGTCTACACATATGATAAAATGACGTAGAACCATGTAGTCACCAGTGTTGGTTTTCTGATATTATGCTGTAGTTATGGCAAACTATCCGTGGCGTATTCGATATGCCAAAAACAGTAACAACAAGTCTCCACAATGGAGACATTACTGGTGCCCGCTTGAGCAAAATCGATGAGCAACGGGATGACAGTGATAGAGTGATTTATGTAAGCTGTAACATTGAGGAGACTGGGTGAAGAGTACATTAGATCTCTGTAGCATTGTTCTATATAGTATACAGCTGACGTGCAACTTCCTATAAGTCTCTTAACAGTTATAGAACAGAACACATTTAAAAAATATTTTTCGGGTTTTTGTTTTTGTACTTTTGTTTTTTGTGCCATACTTCACAGTGCTTAGGGGGCCACATGTGGTAGTGTGGATCAAACCTGGCTTGACTGCTTGCAAGGCTAGCCCCCCACCCACTGTACCCCAGCCTCAGGTTTTTTTTTAAACTTGCATTACATTTATTTATGTTTTACTTATTTGTTGTAATTGCTTGAAAGGATATTTCTTTTCTTTTTTTCTTTTCTGTGCCACATCCAGAGGTGCTCAGGGCTTACTCCTGATTCTGCACTCAGGAATTACTCCTGACAGTGCTTAGGGGACCATACCATATGCAGGGATCAGACCGAGGTTGGCCATTCTACCCACTGTATAGACCTATCTTTCTAAAACTCTTAGCTCAATTACATGATGTCCTTGTATAAAATATCATCCAGTAAATCTTCATCTTCCACAACTCTGTCATGTTCTTACTCCTAGAAAACAGGAAAAAGAAGGTCTGTGGCCTATGTACGGAATATTGTTGATAATGCAATGAAGTAAGTACATTTAGAGGGTACTGTATTTGTAAGATAGTGATCTTTCACAGTGACTTTACTACCTTCCACACAGGTTGTTTACTTGTATGTCCATATAAAATAATGCTCATAGTTAGAACAGTTTCTGCACTGGTTTTATGGTTGTTTTGTTTCATGTTTTTAAATGGAAGGTATCAGTGTATGACAGTATGTTTCTAACACCTAAAAAAAAAATAACAACAATGCTTCCTGTGTGAATAACACTGGCTAATGTTTTGTTTTTTTTTTTTTGGTAGGGTGATTTCTAACCTAGAAGCAAGAAATTTGGGTAAGAAAAGACCTGTGGGGGGGAGGAGAGGGGAAAGCGTTCTGTATTATAGCCAGCATTGTGTTTGCAACACTGTTTTATTTCTTTTTTAAAAATTTTTAAAATTTTATTGAATCACCATGACATAGTTACAAGCTTTCATGTTTGGGTTACAATATCACAATGATCAAAAACCCATCCCTCCACCAGTGCATGTTCCCCACCACCAATATCCCGAGTATACCCCCCCCTTCCCACCCTCCCCTGCCTCTAAGGCAGACAATATTCCCCATACTCTCTCTCTACTTTTGGGCATTATGGCTTGCAACACAGACACTGAGAAGTCATCATGTTTGGTCCATTATCTACTTTAGGCATGCATCTCCCATCCCAAGTGGTTCCTCCAGCCATCATTTTCTTAGTGATCCCTTCTCTATTCCAGCTGCCTTCTCCCCTCTACTCATGAAGCAGGCTTCTAGCTATGGGGCAATTCCCCTGGCCCTTGTATCTACTGTCCTTGGGTGTCAGCCTCACGTGATGTTATTCTATACTCCACAAATGAGTGCAGTCCTTCTGTGTCAGTCCCTCTCTTTCTGACTCATTTCACTTAGCATGATACTCTCCATGCTTATCCATTTATAAGCAAATTTCATGACTTCATCTCTCCTAACAGCTGCATAGTGTAGATGTAGCAAAGTTTCTTTAATCAGTCATCTGTTTTAGGGCACTCGGGTTGCAACACTGTTTTCTTTGCCTTGGGTTGCAAGCAAATGGCTTGCTAAAGTATAAAGGAGACTGTATCTCCCTTCATGGCTCCCAGCTTCTTCTGAGTCTGACCCAGCAGGACCTGTGGACAAGTGCTGGATGTACTTTTCAGAAGTTTCCGGTGTCCACCCTTCAGCCCTTCGGTCTTCATTGTTTTTCCTTCTAGAGTTGATTTATGTGCCCCTCCCCCCAGCTCTGCTCACAGATGCACTTCCGCTGATCCTGCTCCTAGGGCTACTTTCTCTCCAACCTCCTCATCACCCCAGCACTTTGTACACGCCTCTCATTTTGGTTAGGAAGAAGAGTACAAAGATGAGAAAATGCTAGGCGGGCAAAAATGAAAAAAATCTAGGTATGGCAGGGTTGACAGAGCAGGTGTGTGGGGGGAGAGGTGGGGGGGAACCTGGGCTTGGGACAGGCAGAACTTGACTCAATCTCAGCGTGGCCTCTTGCTAGTCCTGTGCTAGTAGGTGTGTATTCATTTCCTGCATTGCCCTCCTCAGGACCAGGGGCAGCTGGGTAAAGCCGGGGATGAGAATGCTCATCAGCATATTCAGGTCACAAGGTTTTTCATGGTTTTGTCTGCGGAAAGATCAGCTTCCAGTTTTGAAATGCTGCCTTTTCTTTCTATCCCACGTATGTTGTATGGGCATGGGTGTCTGTTATTGTTGGGTGACCCCAGCAGAAAGTGTTTCATAGGGTATGTTGCTGCATATCCTGTCCCCGTGCACATAGTTGTGCACACAGCGCCACCCCCCCACCCTCCTTCCCGTGAACCATGATGGGGAACATGTCCAGCCTGACCTGGACTCATTGCGCAGCCGTAGCCTGACTCTAGACGTTTCCAGCCGTCCACACCGAAGCCACCACTCTGCCACTAGCCCCCAAGCAGGAGTCTGGCCCAGGAGATGGGGACACAGATGTGGGGCCTTCAGGCTGACCCTGCTCACCTTGGTAGGGGTGTTGCAACAGGGGGAACTAGCGAGGTTTCTGCTGTCTGTTCCCCTTCCGTTTCCACCAGACCTCCGTATGCTCCTGCTTCCGAGGCTGTGCTGCCTGTGTCTGGTTCCAGTGACTCTCTGGATGCACTCCAGGGAAACAGCCCCTTCCTCTCACCTGCTTGCTCCGTCTCATTTCCTTGTGAAAACGCAGTCGCTGCCAAAACAGAATGCTCTGTCAAGTTCAGGATTGCGTGATCAGGTTTTGAATTCTTTTGTCTCAGTCGTGGAGGTTGCAGAGGATCTGGGATTCTGGGTGTGCCCCATGAAGAGTCATTTGTCCACTGACTAGGGCGTTCTGCCTTCTTGATCAGCCCTATGCCCTGGCTGCAGAAAGGGCAGGGCACAGAGATCTTGCATATAGTGCCCAGTGTGGCGGTTGGCACCTGAGGTGGTTGTTTGGGGTGAGAGCAGATTTTCCTCCGAGACAGTGTTTGTCTATCTGTCATGTTGGCTCAGTGCCAGTTATGGAGGAAGTGATGAGAACCGCCGCTGGGTTAACCTGATATTGCACATTTTCTTCTTGGCTGAGCTACCTCTTCCATCCCTAAAAGTGTGCCAGTTCGTATGATTTAACCACAGTAACGCCCCAGTTCCTTCAGCTAAGTATCTTGCAAAGTCACTGAACTGTGTGGGGTCAGGACAAAGGGCTTCAGGAGATGCACTAGTCCCATGCGCTCTTCTCAGGAAGCAGCCTCCTCTCAGCCTCTTCTCAGGAAGCAGCCTCCTCTCAGCCTCTTCTCAGGAAGCAGCCTCCTCTCAGCCTCTTCTCAGGAAGCAGCCTCCTCTCAGAGCGCTTTCTTGCTGAGGAGAAATCCCAACTGGAACCCAGTAGTATTGGGAAGCCCTTGTTCTCTTTCTACCTTCGTCTCTACCTCTTTGTTTTGCGCGCTCTCTGCAGATCCCCTAAGTGATAAATTCATCCTAGAGAACCAGGTCATGTTCTCAAAAGAAAAGTTTTCATTCTGCCAGGGATGTTTTCTCTTTTCCTAGTGGCTCAGAGGAGGGGAAACCCAAGCCGATTCCCTTCCTTCTAGCTCGTTTCCTGAAAACCACCCTGCATGTCTATTTGCCATTTCATTTTAGAGCCAAGATTCATACCCCTCTTCCAGGAGGAGGACAAACACCAGAGGCTGCTCATAGGACTGGTAAGTTGGGTGAAGGCTGTGTAGGTGGGTTCCAGGAGAAGGGGAAAGGTGCGACTGCATTTCACATACTGATCTCATTTTCCATCAGTTCTTTCCCTGGAACACATGTTCCCAGCTACTCCTAGCAGACCCTGTGTGTTCATGTTGAGGATGTATGCTGTCTGGTAATTGGTAGTGTAGCAGAGGACACACATGTCAATCAGGTACTCTAGTAAATACACAGTTACACAATATTGTAAGGAAGTGTGAAGTACTGAGAGTGTTTAGAATAAGCGTATCCTCTTAGTGGCTTCTGTGTTTGGGATGAAAATACAAGAGAACCAAGCATTCTTTCTCAAGAAGTTCCTTTACTAGAAAGACCAAAGAAATAAAGAAATATAAGCAAATACAACAAATTCCATTTTTGAAACTAGTCTGACAGAAATTATGAGGACATGGCAAACAAGCTTTATATTCTCTTACACATATGAAGAAGATTTAAATAAGCAAATCAGCGATAGTAATTGAATAAATTTAAATAACATGCAGCCATCATAGCTAGTGTGTTAAAAAATAATGATAAATTAGGCAGTTTCTCAAATCATTAGAAAATAGAGTGAGTGTACCTTAGAGTAATAGCCTCTCAGTATCTATATTGCAAACCATAATGCTCCAAAGTAGAGAGAAAGTATGGGTGAAATTGTCAGCCATAGAGGCAGGGGGAGGGCTAGGAAGGCAGGTGGATACTGGGGACATTGGTGGCAGAAAATGTGCACTGGTGGAGGGATGGGTGTTTGATTATTGTGTGGCTGAAACTCAAACATGAAACCTTTGTAACTATCTCATGGTAATTCAATAAAAAAAATTTTAAAAAAGAAAGCATAATATCTTCAAACAGAAGTGAAAAAAAATTTAAGTCAAATCAATTAAAAACTTCAGGAGACTGAACTGAAATAATAGACCTTGATTCAGAAGGCCACAGGCCATTTAACCCAGGTTACTGTATAGTCAGACCTGCTGAAATAGAAGTCAGGAACACGTGTGTGTGTGATGGCAGATGTAGTTCTTGCAGGCTGTCGGTGCCAAGATCTTGTAGCTGGGAGACTAATTGAGCAGACATATAGGAAGAGGGGATGGGGGAAAGGAGAAAGGAGAAGAAAGCAGTCAGGTAGGGATGGGAATACCCCAGAGAAGAGAAGCAGAGAAACCCAAGATTAGAACAGGGCAGTCTCAACCCTGCCTGACAGGCACACTGCGCTCTTGTTCCACCTGGGGCCAGAGCCATTGGCCATCCTTCCATAGGTCCCAAAGCCTCTGATATTCAGCTCCTCAAAGGGGATTTGGAGGAAACTGCAGTAATTTCTTTTTTGCGGTAGTGTCGGGAGGGGGGCACGGTGTACACACCTAATCGTGATCAGGGTTTATTCCTGGCTCTGCACTCAGAGATTACTTATTCCTGGCAATGCTCGGGCGACCTTATGAGGTGATAGAGATTGAATTTGGGTTGGCTGTGTGCAAGGCAAACACCCTGCCCACTGTCACTCTGCCCCCTGCAATAGTTTGTTTTGAGGAAAATGTTAATACCTTTGATTTAGGCCCATCAGAGTTAACATGGTGGGTTTTGTACATGCTGGTAGAATCTCTGAATCCATTCCCTCTGATCCCCATCAAGGTTCTGGAGGTCAGAACCCGGACCTCACACATATAAGACATGTGCGCTATCACTGAGATACTTACCTGGGCCATCAATATTTTTGTATTAATAAAAAATGTTGTAGGTATAAGTGACTAGGATGTGACTTGTTTAATCCGTATCATTTTTTTCAGATGGTGTCTGAGTTAAAAGACCATCTTTTACGACACCTACTGGGTATAGAAAAGAAAAAAATAGAACAAATGGTTCTTGACTACATTGCAAAAATGGTAAGTTTTGCTTTCTGCTGTCTACCCTGTTGGTCCCATGCATGGTTTTTGAGATGTGGTTTAGTGTGTTTTTTTGTATTAGGATTTTGGAAGTCTGTTACTCTCAAGCTGGCATATTTTGAGAGTAATATACACTCTTCTGGTGTATATATATTCAAGGAAAGGAATGAAAGAACCAACAAAAAATCTTGGGTTTGAGCCACAACTTACTGTGCTCCCTGCAAATAGTGATTACATGCTCAGGAAGCATGGACAAATGAAGACTTTTAGCACATTTGCCAAATGTTCACATTTCTCTTGGCATGGTCTAGCTTTTTATGAAATAGTAGGTAATACTTTCAGTACGTGGAGGTTTATGCAGACATGAGATAACTTGAACTTCGATTCTCAGTTCCAACTGCTCAATTAGGCTAGATTCCAACTTACTTGTATAAATACAACTACCTTTGTTACCAGAGAGTCTGCCGATGAGACTGGTAGCTCATCTACCTCGAAACCAAGTTAAATGTGTAAATAGAAGTGATGGGTGGCTAGATTAAATTTTGAGGTTATTTCAAGTCTTCAAAAGCATGTGGAATTAGGGCTAGGTCCTGCTTAGAACCCAGAAATTATATGCTGAGCAAAAAATTTAAAGTACTAAAATATACTGTGACTGGAGTGATAGTACAGTGGTTGGGGCATTTACTTTGCATTGGCCGACCAGGGTTTAATTCCTGGCACCCTGTATGGTATCCAGAGCCCTTCCAGGAGTAAGAGCATGAATGCAGAACCAGGAGTAAGCTCTGAGCACCTCTGGGTATAGCCCAAAAAACAATAAATAATATGAAATATACAGATGGAATAAGAATTCTATTATTTCTCCAAATTTGTACAAGGCAAATGATCCAGTATGCAGCAACGACTATTATTATAGTTTAGGAAACATAGTTGCAGTGGTGTTAAAGTTTAGAATGTTATGTACAAGTTATTGCAGCCTACCCCCATCAAATTGCCCAAGACCCTTCCCCCTTGTCCCTGTACCATTTGTAGTTTGCTTTTTCCTGCCGCCTGACTGCTCACTCAGTCATCTCTGTTTTGTGATTCAAAGCTAGTTTGTCACTATTTTATACTATCTATTTCCTTGGCAAACATGTATTTTTGCATCAAAAGTTGAAAGACAAACTTAATTAGATATGACTCTGAATTTTCATGTTTAATTTAAAAGTTTTCTTTCTTTGTTGCATTCATTATTATCTGTTTTAAGTATCTTCAAATTTCTATAGTAGTTATTTCTACTATTCTTGGTTGTTAGTCTCCTACTCTGCTATTATATATTCCACAGATGAGTGCAATCTTTCTATGTCTGTCTCTCTCTGACTCATTTCACTTAAAATGATACTTTCCATGTTGATCCACTTATATGCAAAATTCATGACTTCATTTTTTCTAACAGCTGCATACTATTCCATTGTATAGATGTACCAAAGTTTCCTTAACCAGTCATCTGTTCTCGGGCACTTGGGCTTTTTCCAGGTTTGGCTATTGTAAACAGTGCTGCGATGAACATATAAGTGCAGATGTCATTTCGGCTATACACTTTTGCTTCTCTGGGATATATTTCCAGCAGTGGTATTGCTGGGTCAAATAGGAGCTCAATTTCTAATTTTTTGAGGGGCGTCCATATTGTTTTCCAGAAGGGCTGAACAAGTCAGCATTCCCACCAACAGTGTAGAAGGGTCCTTTTCTCCCCATATCCATGCCAACAGTGGTTGCTTTTGTTCTTTTGGATGTGTGCCATTCTCTGTGGTGTGAGGTGGTATCTCATAGTTGTTTTGATCTGCATCTCCCTGATGATTAGTGACGAAGAACATTTTTTATGTTCCTTTTGGCCATTCATATCTCTTCCTTGGGAAAGTTTCTGTTCATTTCTTCGCCCCATTTTCTGATGGGGTTGGATGTTTTCTTCTTGTTGAGTTCAACCAGTGCCTTATATACCCTTGATATCAACCCCTTATTGGATGGGTATTGGGTGAATATCCTTTCCCATTCTGTAGATTGTCTTTGTATTCTGGTCACTGTATCTTTTGTGGTACAGAAGCTTCTTAGTTTAAGATAGTCCCATTTGTTTATCTCTGTTTTTACTTGCTTGGCCAGGAGGTTGGCTCCATGGCTTGGAAGCTGGCCTCACATGCTAGGGGAAAAGGCAGTTCAGATTGTGAAGGGAATATCAAGTAAACTGTGGATGGAGGACCCACTTGGGAGGGGAGATGCGTGCTGAAAGTAGACTATAGATTGAACATGATGGCCACTCAATACCCCTACTACAGACCACAGCACCCAAAAGGAGAGAGAGAACAAAAGGGAATGCCCTTCCACATAGGTGGGGGGGAGGAGGGATGGGATTGGGAGGTGGGAGGGATACTGGGTTCACTGGTGGTGGAGAATGAACACTGGTGGAGGGATGTGTTTGCAAACATTGTATGAGGGAAACACAAGTACGAAAATGTGTAAATCTGTTACTGTACCTTCATGGTGATTCACTAATTAAAAAATAAAATAAAAATAAAAATAAAAAATAAATTAAAAAAACAACTCGCATTAATTGTTGAAAATTTTATATGTAGAGAAAGACTAATGGATTTAATAGATGGCAAATAAAATATTTGTATTAATAAATCTAATATGAACAAATGAAAAAAATTTCTATAGTAGTATTTGAGTTTCCTTCTTACTTATTTTTTATGGGACCAAGAGTTGAATCCAGGTCTCATGCACACAAGGTATGTACTTTACCATTTAACCAACTTCTGATTCAGTCAGTATTCAGAAGAAACTGGTATTCTCATATACTGTTATTTGTGGTTGTGTGCTTAAAACTTTCTTAAGTCTGCTTTGCAGTAAAGTTTTCTGACTTGATGGTTGCGTAACTGGTCTTCCCTCTGTTGATATTCACTTGTTTTCTTAGTCCTTGAGTAACAGCCACTTACCACATCTACCTGATATCTTTCTGTTGACTTTAGGCTTCATCTTCTAGGTGGAGACATAGCGCAGGGCCAGAGGTGCATGACTTGCACATCCAGGCCCCGAGTCCCATACCTGCTACCTCAGGGCTCCCTGATCCCTGCCAGGGTGTTGCTGGTGGCCCCTAGCACCACTGGGCCAGAGCTGCGTCCCAGTGCCTTGCCCTAGTATTGAACCACTCAACCTGAGCGGCCAAGTATTGCTAGGAGTAGCCCTCCTGAGCTCTGCTTGGAGGGCCCTCAAAATAAATAAGAGTAAGTTTCTCCATCCAACATTTTTAGGATTTTTGTTCAAGCACTCTTCTTCCCTGTAAACCACTTAGAATGTGGTTAACCACTTAGAAAACAGTTTTTCTGTGTGTCTTGTTTTGGTTTTGGGCCACACCCAGCAATGTTCAGAGTTACTCCTGGCTCTGCACACAGGGATTACTCTTGGTTGTGCTTGAGGGGGCCATCTGGGATGCCTAAGATGGGATCAGGATGGCATCCCATATGGTGCTTCGCTGATGGATGAGGGCCTGTGATTGTGAGCCTGGGGCCAGGCGAGGGCAGCTGCCCCCACAGACAGAGGGACTCTGTTACATCCTGATGTACACTTTCACTCTTTCCATTTTGGATTCCAGGGCCTTGAAATTGACCTCAGAGAAGCGGGTTCTGTGTCAGGGCACTGCCTGCATGCCAGCTGCCCTGAAATGTGCATGGCAGGCCCCCTAGGGGAATAGTTGTAGGGGCAACGAAGAAGGAGTGTTAGTGAAAGTTCATGCACCATTTTTATCTTCTAGCTGGAGTCTAAAATGTGAGCCACGTAAAGCAAATGCCCTGCCCTCTGTTGCTATCACTCTGGCCACCCACCTAGAAGTTTTTTTAACACTAGTTTGTTTTATCAACCCTGGAGAGTCTAGGACCAGAAATGACATTGATGTATCATCCCAGAAAACTCAGTGCTCCTGATTTTCTCTCTCAGCAGGTCACTTGGGCCACCTTTGCTGGCTCTGCCCAAGACCAACCCGCCACAGCCCACAGTCCCTCTCAGGAGGGGGATTCACTGAAACAAACACATGGATGTTGCTGCATAATCTGACTCTATTGTTCATATGTTACCTTACTCGACTTCAGCCATAGGGAAGCCAGTGTTCTGAGTCATAGAGAATAAGTAGCAGTGGTCTGTCCCAGTGTGGAGACACTTCTGATCCGCCAACTCTCCTGAGCCTACACATACAGTGCTTATGGTCACTGCTGCTAACAGCACCGGGAACCACTAGGAGCAGTTATCAGTTAGCTAACTGCTAACACCACCCTGCAGCCAACAGATGAATCCAAAATGTACACCCTGCACTGAAACCCATCTTCCCTCTATTGCCCAGGCTCGGAAACCCCGTTTGACCATGCCCTCTTTCTGTCAGCTGCTGACCTTTGCCAGATAGAGCCAGCTTAGAGCAAACCCTTGCACTTGACCTTCACTACTGGACATATGAGGGCCTGTGATTGTGAGGCTGGGGCCAGGCGAGGGCAGCTGCCCCCACAGACAGAGGGACTCTGTTACACCCTGATGTACACTTTCTTTCCATTTTGGATTCCAGGGTCTTGAACAACCCTCAGCAAAACGGGTTCTGTGTCAGGGCACTGCCTGCATGCCAGTTGCCCTGAACTGTGCATGTCAGGCCCCATAGGGGGATAGTTGTAGGGGCAAGAGAGGAAAGAGTGTTAGTGAAGGTTCATGGACCATCTTTGTCTTCTAGCTGGATCTCGTTTGCCAGATACTGGAAGCCAGCTGGAGAAAACACAATCTTCATCCCTGGATTTTCCACCCGTATGCAAGTATTTCTCTCTCATCTTGGTGTGCCAGGAGCCAACTCAGCTCTGGTTGATGCCTGTTGAAAGCAACTCTCACCAGCCCCCAAACTGCCTATCTGGGGCCTGTCGTGAGAACTTTTAAGTTATGTCCCTGAGACTCCACAGACCTTGTTCCTGGCATAGGGTTGATGAGGAGGGAGGCACAAGCGCACTCCCTACTGCCTAGGGCTGAAGTTCAGGCAACTTGTCATATATGTGCCCACGGTCTAGGCAGCAGGCCGACGGGCACCGCCCTGCTCAGGAAGCATTCTCTAGGGAACACACTCCTCCATGCTGAGTACTCGCCTGGTTGGCTGGGACACTCAGAGCCCTTGATCGGAACACACAGGCGAGAGATCGGCTCCCGAGGTGACGTGCTCTTTTTGTTATCTTGCCCAGCAACAAGAAGGCTTGTGCTGCCGAGTTTGCAGTCTTTCGCCTCATGACCCGGATTTTGGAAGCTACTCACAGCTTGTTTCTACCTCTGCCCCCTGGTAAGTCTTGGCACTTTCGTCCTCTGCCATAACACATATACTTCCTTTGCCACATGATCCCTTGGCTTTGGCACATGGTGAATTTAAGGGGGGAGAACCCCTGTGTGAGTGAAATTGTGCGTCTGGCTTCTCCGAGAGCTGCTCTGTCAGGTCAGTCTGTTCTGAGCACTTCTCCCCTCATTGTGGAACTCTGGCGAGCTCCTTTTTTCACTTTGGGTGTGAAGAGTGCTGCCCTTGCAATTTTCTCAAATAATTCTGGCCTGGGGCATGGATCCAGGAAGATGGTGCTCTGATGTCTCCAGACCTCGTTTATCTGATGATGATGTCTGAAAGTTAACGCTCAGAAGGAAGTGGGTTTGGCTGGATGCCAAGCAGTGAGCAGAGTCTTAAGTCCTTAGAAGCAAAAAATTTCCCTGAGGATTTGAAATAGGACCAAGTCAAGCCTCATGATGCCTTGGCACATGCGTATGCAGTTATTCATTTAGTTTGTCATTTGTTCATTCAGTCACCAACGTGGGTGGATCCAGTGTTGCATGCCAGACACTTCACTGGAAATTAGGGCAGTTACAGAGATCTCATCATTCTTGGAAACAGCCTCATTCCCATTTGCTATGAATAACTGCCTTGCATTTGTTATGTGTAAATTCTGAGCATGTTAAAGTTGATATGATAGTAGGCTGGGGAGACATCGCAAAGGGCTGGGGTACAGGCCAGGCATGCATAGGGCCCCAGGTCTTATGCCCTTCCTGCATGACCTCCCAAGCACTGCCAGCATCATAACCCTGTTGGCCCTCAGAACCTCGAGGAAGGGCCCCCTAAACCAAAACTTGAGAGCTATCATAGCATAACTTGTTTAGTCAGTTTTATTTATTTTTTCACAGCCACTTGCCCACCAATCTATCCATCATTATGTCATTCCTTTTATACTAACATGTATATGTCTATTGTTTTGGTTTCTGGGCCACACCCTACTCTGCTCAGGACTTACTCCTGCTTTTGTGCTCAGGGGCCACTCTGGTGGTGCTCAGGGGATCCTGTGTGGCACTAGAGATCAAACTGGGGGTGCAAAGCAAGTGCCTTAAACCCAACTCTCTCTCACTCTCTCTCTGAACCCAAATTAACATGTATGGTTCCAATTTTGCAACTTCATAAAAATTAGCACATTTGATTTTCATGAGTCTTAGTGGTAGAAGCTGAAATTGAACCACATAAGCTTATAACTATCCAACTAGGTTTTGAATAGCACAAATGGTTTTGAATAACTATCCAACTAGGTTTTGAATAGCACTTTCAGATGGTTTCACTTTTTAGTATTCCCCTCTTATTGATGGCAAAATTGAGACACAGAGGGATTAATTAGCTTGCCTAAAGTCACATAGCAACAGAGTTAGTATTACAGAGCCACATAATATGATTCCAAAAATCTGTGCCATTAACTACCTTTCTGTGCTGTCACTTGAATCTTTTCTCCAGTTGAGTTGGTTGATGTTGAGACATCGGTTATCTGTGGATCCACCACAGAGCGCAGCTTCTCTGCATCTATAATAGTCTGTAATTCGATGCTTTCTGTAGTCAGACATCTTATTTTCTAAGGTCTGCTTGTAGAGAACACTCAAAAGAGTTTGACTTTGTAGGGATTTGGAAGTTCTGAATTGGGAGGCAAATGAGCGGCTTTAAATTATTCCAGTAGAATAAAAATTATGATCCCAGAAGGAAGATATTTTATTTTTTCCTCATTTCCCCCCAACTATTGGTTTCCTTCACATGACCTGAAAATAGAAATGAGGCAAAGCTGGCCCAGGTGTGCACACACATGTGTCTGTGCAGTACACTTGTAGGTGTGCTTGTGTTAAGCGTGCTTGCTTTTCAGACCGACTGGAGTAGTGCGAACTGGTACAAAATGTTTGAGTTCCAAACACCAGAATTTTGTTCCAGGCCTCAGAAACACTCCCCGCTTTCAGCCAAAAGGTCCCAACTCACGAGGCTTTTAGTCTCAGCAGGTGGAGTTGTTCTGTACTCTCTTCCTCCTTTGCCATTTCTGTGTAGAATTGCAAATTCCTCACCACAACACTGTTCTCTCAGTGCATGTGGCTGAGGAAAGGTAAAGGGAGAACCCATTCCTGGGAACTCACCCATCTCCAGAACCTTCCCTACGGGCAGAGGAGCCGGGCCATGGACTGGTAGCAGCTTTGCTGTGTGCAGGAGCTCAGCTCCGCCCAAGTGCATCCTTGCTTAGGTTCAGTCCTTCCTCAGAAGGAGTCACATATCCATCCTGCTGGGGTGCTGCTTGCCCTGCTGACCCTTGGCTTCCTCCTGCAGGTTTTCACACTCTGCACACCATCCTGGGTGTCCACTGCCTCCCTCTGCACAACCTGCTGCATTACGTCGATCATGGTGTGTTGCGCCTCACAGAGACCGCTGTCACCAGGCTCATGAAGGGTAAGAGCCCCCTCCTGTCCCCGCCCTGTGTGCCAGAGGTGCTACCAGGGGTTTGCCATCTGCAAGGCTATGCTACACCCCCCCACACACACACACCGGCCACCCATTTGATCAATGCAGATGCTCTCCATTCAGTATCAAGGTCAGTGTTTGGAACAGGAGCCCCTCAGTTTCATTTTGTACCAGGTGCCACAAATTATGCCTCTGGTCCTGCAGAGTCGAATTCATGCATAAATGATCCTTTGGGCCAGTTTGAAGGGCTAGGGCTCAAAAAGCATCTCAGTCCAAAGACAGTTGTTTCGTCCCTTTTCTGTACATGAGGACACTTGAGGATAGGAAGCCCTGAAAGCCCGTGTCTTGAGAAAAATGCCAGGAATGGACTTACTTTCTGCTAATTCAAGTTCTCCTCTCAAAGATAGATGGAGAAGAGTGATGCAGTGCTTTTGTGAATCAGAACTTTATAAGTAGTCTGTTGGATAGCCAGTCTCATGCAGACTCTTCCATTGTGGTATTTCATAGATGGGTTTGTGTCCTTTGTTAAAGTAGTGGCCGCTCCTCGGGTACCTGTTGCTTTAAGTCACCTGGTACAATTGGTTTGTGACTTGCAGCCTGTGAGGGCCATGTTACACAACAAAGACAGCTTGGGGGTTGAGGGAGGGAAATATGTTCAAGACAGACAGAAGCTAAGGGTTTCAAAGCTTTGATAGGCTGAACTGGAAATGAAAGGCTGGGACATGTGCTCAATGGGATGAACCTCTCAAGTATACTGTTCACTTAATCAAGTGTTGTTTGTTCTGGCAACTTTCTTGTAGATTTGGACAATACAGAAAAAAACGAAAAATTGAAATTCAGTATCATTGTGCGGCTCCCTCCGGTAATCCTGAATTAAATCTTCCCATCTTCCCATGCCTTGTCATGCACTGCCTTCAATTTGCTCTTGCAGGAAAAGTGTCTAGTTGCTTTGGGCAAGGGTCAATCGAATTCTTTCACTTTCCAGCCTTTCCAAGAAATTCCATCCACCACTGCACCTCTGTTGCGTGCTCCTCACTGCGCCTGCTCCTCTGGCCTTGCTGCCTCAGCCAAAACCGTTTTTTTCTTTCCTCCTCGTAAGAGACCACACTAATATTTGCATCTGGACATGAGGGGAGGCAGAGGGGAAGCAGGTGCTCTGGGAATGTAAGCTGATAAGAAGTTGAAATGCAGGTGAAGTCAGAAGGTTCTGGAACCGTGTTTCCACCCACTGTCATTTCCCCCACAGCAGGAAAGCATTCCTGGGTCAAAGGAAGAATGAGAAACGGGAAAGGGTTATACAGACACTCCTTGTTTTTGTTGGGGAGATTGGCTCTTTGTCAGAAATACTATGAAAAAAACAAAATTCCACAGCAAGGGCTGCTGGGCCTCTGAGTCCATGAATTTCCAACTCTGGACACCCATTTTTTCACCCCCAGCCTCCTTGAAACTCACAACTCCTTCACAGACATTGAGCATCTGTTCCGCTGGCACTCTCCTCCCTGAGGGAATGTCTTTTTTTGCCTTTTCTGGACAGAATCCTCTTGCTTAATGACACCAATTCCCCTTCAGACACAGCTTCACTGAAGCAATACAAGGGCAGGAGGAGGGGGATGGAGCGTGTTTTCCATGAGTCCATCTCTCTGGGGGAAGGTCCCTGAGCATTTAATGAGCTTTCCAAATTTGATTTCTTTGCCTTGTGCCCTTAGGAATTCACATTTATTTTGGACAAGACACTGGCAGAAAAGTGGACATAAACACGTCTGCAATCTTTTGTTTCCTATCAGAATTCCACTCAAGATTGGTATGCAAAAGCCTACGCATGTTTGCAGAGTAGCAGACGAACTCCATGTCAGAAAAGGAATTTGGCAGCATCAGTGTACAAATTACTGTTTTTCAGGGGTGCATTGAAGGGAGTATTCAAAATGCAGAAGCTTGACTCCTGGAAATGGCCTTTCTCCAAGGGTCATTAACGATAAAGGCAGGTCTAAGCGATGGCCTGGTAACATTGGAATACTACGTTAACTTTACTGATTTTTCTGGTTTTGGGGGCACACCTGGAGGTGCTTGAGGGCTGTACCTGGTGATGCTCAGGGACCATGTAGTATGGGGAAGAGGGCTGGAAACTGGTCTGTCTGATTTGCATGCACTCAATCCATTGAGCTATCTCTCAAGCCCTCCAATAATATTTTTTAAACTATGAATACACTTGAGGTACAGTTACTTCATGCTGTATGAGCTTATTCTCTTCTTAATACTCATTTAAAAAACTGATGATTTTTTTAGAGTAGTTTAAGTTCATAGAAAAATTGAGTGGAAGGTACAGAGGTTCCCATATGCTTTCTGTCTGCACACGTGCACAAGCTTTCTCATTATCATTCTGCCCCACTAGAATACTCTGTGAGCTGCTCTTGACAACTGAATGCTGACATGGTATCATTGCCCAGAGTCCATAGTTAACATTGTGGCTCATTCTCAGTGGTGTTCATTCTGTGTTTGGATGAATGTATAATGTAAAAGTTGTCCATAAGTACAATATCTCATAGAATATTTTTGTGAGATAAAAATATTTTTTTATCTCTTAAAGTTTTAAGCCATATTTTTCATGGCTCTAAAAATCCTTCTCTAAGTATTTTTCACTTTATATAATAGCTTATTGGTCAGAAGATCTGTCGGCTTTGGGATCATCCTTTGAGTTCTAACATTATTTCACGGAACCATGTGAAGCGACTGCTTCAGCACTACAAGAAGCAGGTGAGTCTGTGGGAAATCATAGCCCCACTCAATTGTGATTTTTATTTTTTTAATTCTATTTACCCATTTAACTTATCCATATAGATAGCAAGTCTTGTTCTCACCACTCACAGTTTGTGCTGGTTTTATTTATTTATTTATTAAATGAACCACCATAAAGTACAGTTACAGACTTACAAACTTTCGTGCTTGCATTTCAGTCCTGCAGTGATTGAGTACCCATCCCTCCACCAGTGCCCATTCTCCACCACCAATGATCCCAGTATCCCTCCCACCACCCCACCCCATCCCCCCACCCCACCCAGACTCTGTGGCAGGGCATTCCTTTTTGCACTCTCTCTCCTTTGGGGTGTTGTAGTTTGCAATAGAAGTATTGAGTGGCAATTGTGATGGTTTTTGAGAATCAACCAGTACCATATGTGATTTGCCTTTTAGCCATGGAGTTCTCTGATTGACAAGTCATCCCATAGTATAGAATTTCTGCCTCTGAATTACTTCATTGAAATACTGACAGATATTGAAACTTCCAATCAAGGTAATTCACATCTTGCTCTCTGGGTTGTCGTGCTCTACCCTTGACACATCAGCTAATTCCTACTTACCTCTATGAACGCTTTTCTTTCCAAAATACACCAGAATTTTAAGGATGCCCTTTTTGTACCTGTGTTTTATTAGCAACCCATAACTGACCCCCTAGAATAAATTGCCAAAGGAACAAATCACCTTGATGGTTTTAAGAGTTTTAAAGGGTTTCCAACTATTTGGTTGATATGATCAGTGTTGAGGTTAAGTTTTAATACTACAGCCTCAAAATAATGTATTTTGCTAAATTATAAAATGTTTTTTATTTCAATTATTAGAACAAATGTTTCTTGGCTTCATAATGACATCTTTTCTTTCTCATTTTTATTTTTCAGTTCCATATTCTTTTGAAGGCCATGACAATGTGGATGCAAAGTTTGTAGAGGAAGCGGCTCTGAAACATACCACAATGCTCTTAGGCTTGTGAAAGAGGAAATGCAATTCGATAGGCTGCCAGTATTTCAGTCTTCCCTGGCCATCTGTATTTCAGTTTGGTGCTTGTTCATACAGAATTCATATAGCTTGTCCTAATTTTGAATAGCAGATGAGCAGTTAAGTGTAAAGAAATGACCAACAGTCTCAGGAAGCATGCTAGGGACTAACTGACATTTGGTGTAGCAGCTTCTCAGTCCCAGAACTAGTTTCTCTCGCACTCTGAAATAGCATATGCTTTAAAAATGTAGGGGTGACCAGGGAGATAGCATTTGCCTCTCAGATGGGTTTCTTCTCCAGTATCACAAAAAAAGAAAGAAAAAAGAAAAATACAACGTGGGGAATGGTGTTCAGAAAAGCAAAAATTAGACATGTCATTGGAAATAACATTTACAAGTACGAAAAATATTGCATAAAAACCGTGTGGAGAGAGAATGTATTTGGACAAACTGAATTTGGATTGAGCCAAACCTGCTGTTTCCAGTGCAGAATTACTGGTAACATCCAGGAGCTTACATGTGAAGTGCTGAAAGTAGGGGGTTTGTCTTTGTGATGGTTCAGATGGAACTGTATTTAATTTTTTTAAGTTTAAAAATATTTATGAAAACTTAAAGTATCTTGTAATTAAAAAAACTGTTAACTTTGACCTCTGTTGTTTTGTGAGCATGGCCATTTTCTTTCTGCAAGGGTTCTTGAGTTTGTGAACATGTCCCTTGAAAGGCCAGAAGACACATAGGAGGGCAGTGCCCCCACTTCTCTTTCCTCTTTCTTCTACAGTGTCTTAAAGGTGGTCCTGATAATACGCCTTGGAAATAAGGTATAAATTTGGTTACCAGTAGATACCCATGAATTCAAGATGCTCTTAGGACACCACACCTGAGTCCTGGCTTGCTGCCTTTTTTGGAAAGAAGCATGGGGGACTATCATTTGGGAGAAAAGGGCCCTCCCTGTGACAGAACAGCTGTGACGACATCAGGTCCTCCATTGCTTTTAGACAGTAAGGCTGTCTCCTGAACTTCTCCACCTTACATGGTGTGTATCCCCTCCTTCCACCCGCTACTGCTCATTGAATTCTGAGCCAGTATTGCTGCCATGGCAGACTCCTCCAGCAAAACTGTTATATGCAGTTGACAAGAGTCTTAAGGTGAGAACTTCCACGTAAAGGTAGAGGGTAGAGCAGTCTTGGGGCTGAGCTTACCAATTGCACCACCCTCCTCTGAACTTTTTTTTTCCCCCACACCCGGAAATGCACAGGGGTTACTCCTGGCTCTGAACTCAGGAATTACTCCTGGCGGTGCTCAGGAAACTTTATGGGATGCTGGGAATCAAACCCAGTTGACTTTGTGCAAGGCAAACACCCTATCTGCTGTGCTATTGCTCTAGCCCCCTCTGAACTTTTAACGGGTGGTATAATAAGGCAACCACACTTTGCAATATTCTAAAATTATTTTTCTATTCTTTTTTTTGGGGGGGTCACATCCGGTGATGCACAGAGGTTACTTCTGGCTCTGCACTCAAGAAATAGTCCTGGCAGTGCTCAAGGGTCCATATGGGATGCTGGGAATCGAACCCAGGTCAGCAGCATGCAAGGCAAACACCTCACCCACTGTGCTATTGCTCCAGCCCCTATTTTTCTATTTTTTAAAAATTTTTATTGAATCACCATGTGGAAAGTTACAAAGTCCTAAGGTTTATGTCTCAGTTATGCAATATTCAAACACCCATCCCTTCACCAGTGCCCATATTCCACCACCAAAAACCCCAGTATACACCCCGCCCTTGTCCCCCCACCCCCAACTGTATAACTGATGAATTTCACTTCATTTTCTCTTTACCTTGACTACGTTCCATATTTCAACACAAAACTCACTATTGTTGTTGGAGTTTCCCCCCAAGAAAGACAGCCCTACTACCAAGGAAGCATTTGATATTTAGTTTTCCATTGCTGAGAATAAAGAGATATGTAGCCCCACTGCTCCAAGTACATAACTTTTTTTTTCCTTTTTACTTTTCCTTTTTTTTTCCCCCCGCTCATCCCCCTTCCCGCGCCTCATAGTATGGTGGACGCCACGCCGAGTTTCTCCCTGAAAATGGGAAACAACCGGGAAAGAGGGATATTTCCTCTTCTTGGCTGGTGTGGGGCTGTTGTTTAGTTCACAGTCCAGAGAAGTGGCTGCTACTTTAATAACCTTCAATATTTCAACAAAAACTCACTGTTATTATTTGGAGTTTCCCTCCCAAGTCAGACCTGTTAAAAAGGAACCATTTCACATTGCTGACAATTATAGATGTTAAGTCGCGTGGACGCTGCCGTGTCTGGGCGGTTTTGGGTTTCTGTATAAAGTCCAGGGAAAGTTCTGCCAGAAATTGCATAGCCCAGCTCACAGTCCCAGTGCATTGCTGTAAGAAGTCTCTGGAATCAAAGTCTTTAGGTGCAGAGGGTCCATTTCACTCTCAGCAGCTCCGAATTTATCTGGGTCGAGGGCGTGCCGGTTACACCCACTTCCCATGATTCCCTAGGAGCCCCAAGTGTAAAAATCTTATACCTCTGGGTTAGGAGTCTTAGAATATGGCTCCTGCCATGTGGATGCTGCTGCCGCCGCCATTTTCCGTGCAGGAAGACAGGATGGGGAGGAAAGATCCACCCCCGGGCAGTACAGAGTTGTAGCCCAGTTCACAGTCCCAGTGCATTGCTATTAGAGGTTGTGCTGGATGCCTGAATGTGTTAGGTCTCTGGAATCAAAGTCTTTAGGCGCAGAGGGTCCCCTGTTTTTCTATTCTTATGTTGTAAAACTTACCAGTCCAGTTTTGGAATCCTTGATGCAATGTTTCTTTGCATTAATGTTTCTTTGCATTCTGGTTTATAAAGAGTTACCTTTGGGCACTGTCAAGCAGTGGTTTCAGAATGACCTCATAAAGGAATAAAATTAGATTCAGTACTCTTAGAGAGGGGATAAGATTAAATTTCCCTCCAATCTGGCAAGATGAAGACTTGGAACAGATTTTGTTTGATTTAGCAAAATTAAAGTATGTGATATTTCTCACATTCAGCTTTGTGAGGTAGCTTGAGGATACTATTGTGAAATTACACGTCCAATCTCTTTGTGTAGTCTCACACATGAGAAACATAAACACAAAATCTGGAAAGCATACTTGGGTGAAATGTCATAAAATTAGAGTAATGAATAGATGAAAATTGCCTTATTTTCAACTCTTTCTCATGCAAAGTGTAAATATTTTTATTTTTACATTGAAAAATGTTGGTATCTGAACTTAATTATCAATTCACTTGCGTATAATATTGTGGAAAAATCAAGATTTATAAGAAAGATAAGTTAGAGCATAGTTTTTTTTTCTTTTTGGGTCACACCCGGCGATGCATAGGGGTTACTCCTGGCTCATGCACTCAGGAATTACTCCTGGCGGTGCTGGGGAGACCATATGGGATGCCGGGGATTGAACCCAGGCTGGTGGCGTGTATCGCTCCAGCCTGAGAGCATAGTGATTTTGCTGTAAAAGCATTCTTAAAAAAAATTACCCTAGCTTTAATTTAAAAATGACACGTTGGGTTGAGAGATAGCTAAGGCAGTGTGATGCCCTGGGTTTGATCCCTGATCCTACAGCATACCTCCCCACAGCACCACCAGGAGTGGAGTCAAGAGAGTATTTTGAGTAGTAATGTGTTTAAACAAAGTGAACACTGTCAATTTCTGTACTTTATTGTAAGTTGATTTTAATGCATTTTACAACATCTTGTATATCACATACTTCTTAAATTCAATGTAGTGAAAAAAGAAAGAAATGAATAATGCAAATCATTCTTGATATTTATCTTGATATAATTGTAGAACAATTCTATGTCATAGTTCAACACCATGTAAAATATAGTAGTTGGTAAATGAAAGGAAGTAAGGCTATACTCTATTGATTAGTTGTGGTTATGGGGTTTGTAATTTGGAGCTATTATGATGATATTTTCCAGCTAGGGGTGTAAGGAAGCCAGTTGACGTGTTTTCCTTGAGAAACATGGATTGGTTCACAGACTCAGATTTCAATTGGCTTTATAACAGGCTTCCTAATATGCCTCATATTGGACCCAGGTTCACTAGGCTTAAAAGGGGCTAAAGCACCATATGGTTTAGGCAAAGGAAGAGTGGCTTCTCCCTCTGGGAGGTATGCATTTGGACGCAGCTCTGCAGTTGTGTAAACCCCATTGGGCATCTGGCGATTTTCTATTTCCATAAACTCCTGCAAAGAAAAAAAAATTTGCTTTTTACTTTGTCTGAAAACAGTGTGAGATCATTTCATCCTTCAGACCCAGCAGACACACAGCCTGTTCTGAGCAGCCATAGTCTGTGCTGGCTGATATTCCATAAGGGACAAAAGGGCAAGTGGGTGGAGTTAGTTACCCCCCCCCACACACACACACGACACACGTTGAGTCTCATTACTCAAGCATCACTTGTTCATAAATGAGTGGGTCTCTGCAAGTCACTAAATTCTAACTTCAAGATCTTTAATTCAGCACTAATGATTTCCATGTTTTGACAGTCACTGTCACTGTCATCCCATTGCTTATCGATTTGCTCGAGTGGGCACCAGTAACATCTCTATTGTGAGACTTGTTACTGTTTTTGGCATATTGAATATGCCATGGGTATTCGATATGCCAAAAACGGGTAGCTTGCCAGGCTCTGCCATGTGGGTGAGATATCGGTAGCTTGCCAGGCTCTCCGAGAGGGACGGAGGAATTGAACCTGGGTTGGCTGCATGCAAGGCAAACGCCCTACCACTGTGCTATCGCTCCCTTTTTTCCTTTGGTAAGTTATTGGTAAGCAAATGTGATATAAATGAAGAGATAAGGAACGAAGTGGAATCAGAGGAAAGAAGTGGTCATTTGCTTACTTTGAGCCTCAAGGTCCACAAAATCACAAGATTCTGCCTGTGTTTCTGATAAACATAATCCCTCTCTCTTCTCTCTCTCTCTCTCTCTCTCTCTCTCTCTCTCTCTCTCTCTCTGTTGGCACAGAGGGTGAGCTCAGGGCTTATTCCTGGCTCTGCACTCATGAATTACTCCTGGAGGGCTCTTATAGCACTTTCCCCACTGTACTATTTGCTCTGGCAAAAACAATATCTCTCATGTTGACAGGAACTCTATATAAGGGAGGTAGGTGAATGACAGTCGGAATTCCATGGATAAAACCTGAACGCTCTAAGGAATACAGTCCCAGGCAATATGATGATTACAAATCCAATCCTTTCAGGTATTTCTTGTGTGCTTGAAATGCACCTTTGCCTTGGATGAGGGAGTGAACATTGATTTTTTGCAGCATGCTGACTTGACAGTGAGTTTTATACTCTCAGGATGTCGTTTCCTTGGAAGGAGGTGCTCAATTCCAGTCTAATAATATCGAAGCATCATAGGGAGCAGTAAAAGAACTGGGCACCCAACTTTCAGGTGGATTAATCAAAGGGCGAGACTTAGACCCAGTGATGGAGGAAAGTGTTGGCATGGAGACCCAATGTATGCCCAGCAAGTTCAGAGTGTACAGAAGTAGAGACCGTGGTGGCTACGCTGGAGGCCCCACACTGCAGCAATAGCCCTGGCAGATGCACATGGAAGCATCAGGTGAGGTCCGAGCAGAATTCAAGGTCAAATATTGGAGACTTTGTGAGGTCATGGTGTTCAGGACTGGATGGAAGACTAGAGTACGGTTTGGTGTTCTCTAGGAAATGTGGACTATTGCCTTCTACTCTATTTACATAAAATTTTGAAGTAGTGAAACTGATGACTTTCAGGATTATGTGGTGCAGTAGGAAGTTTTTCATATAGTTTGGAAGCATTGACACCCCCCTCCCCCCAAAAAAAATAGCTCTTGCTGGCACACCTTCCAAATACAATGTAGAAGCCAAAGCGTACCTGAGACCTTTCAGCAACAGCCAAGGCATACATATCTTCATCCCGAAGTACCTTTAACCATTCTCTCTCAATATCTTTATTGAGTGGCAGACCCTTTTCCATCCTGGAACTGCAGGAGAAGAGAAAATCTTCTTTGTCTCTGACTTCCTTTTGGAGTTCAATGGCCAGGGCTTGTTTCATGGACAGCTCAGCAACAAGGGCCATCAACTTTTCAGTGGCATCTTTGATCTTTCTCTGGTAACTATTCATCTAGAATTAAAAAGTTCAAGGTTGAGCCTAAATGCACATTTTATGAAGATTTGACAGAAATGCACAGCTGCAGGGTATATGTAATGCCGTCACGTTTCAGTGGGAATAAAAGTAGGAAATAATAATTAGAGAAAACTTCAGAGATTGCCCCCAACATCCTGGTTGCATTAATAAAAACTTGGAGGGAAAAGAAAGTTCATTTAGTTATTAGATTTCCCAAGAAATATCACTGAGAATAGACCATGTCATTTTTCAGAGGTGACGAAGAGAAGGGGAAAGTTGTGCTTAATGTCTAATTTACGTCTAAATTTTGCCATATTATAATTTCCAGTTTAGTGGGGGGAAACCTGGTAGAATAAACTATTTAAATGTAACTCTTTGGTTACATAAGATAATAACCCAGGGCCTGCATCTAAAATGAATTTTAATGGAGAAATCACAGTATCATTGTTTTTAATCTTCTGATATGTAGCCCATGAGGCCATAAAACAAGCATGAGCTGAAATGAGGGACTCTGATAATTTGAAATGAAAGAGTCCTAGCTACCTTTTCTTATCATCAAGGAAATAAAAGATAGGATCAAATAGAACAGCTGATTTTGAAAAAGAAGTAAAATTGGAATTATTGTTCCTGAAAGTATTTTGGCCCAGAGTGCACTGCCCTGGGTGACCACATCCCACACCTCTATATTTATGGCCATTATTTATCTTGCATTATTTTCCCCTTCTTGTTCTGTTTCACTATTGCATTGTACCCTTTGAGCAAGAAGACATGAATGTTGGGCTTCTGTTACCTGATCTCAGGTACCTCCCTCTCTCTAGTCAGGTCTGCCAACACCTGCCCTAGAGGAAGGTGACTGGTGAGTCCCCTGCTTGAAAATGGAAAGTCTGGGGCCAGAGAAACAGAGGAGAGGGTGCTTATTTTGCATACAGTTAACCCAGGTTATGCCACGTGATGCCCCAATACTCTCAGGAGTGACCCCTGAGTGCACAGCCAGGAGCAAGCCCTGAGCACCTTTGGGTGTGACCCACAAACGAACCCCCCAAACAAAAACAACAAAAAACAAAAATGGAAATACTGCTTATTATCTAAAATACTTTCCATATGGAAATGGAATATGCTTTTGAAACTGGCACCATAGTGGGTTTCCCGAGCTCCACTAGGAGTGATCACTGAGTTCAGAGCCAGGAGTAAGTCCTGAGCACTGCCAGGCGTGATTCCCCAAAAACCCAATAAAACAAACAAAAATGACCACCACTTAAAGTTTCAATCATGAGTTGTGTGTTCTTCCCTGAACGTTATGAATCAGCCACCATCTGTTTCAGTGTCACATGGATGTGTATGGAACTAGCCATCCTCCCATTTCTTCTACAAATCAAAAAGAGAGTGGTGTTATTCGGGATTACTCTAAGTCTTTTTTGCCGATATTTACCATTTTCTGTTCAGTTTTGAAAACTTGTAAGACAATCTAAAAGCTAGATAAAGAGATGAGGGGCTGGAGCGATAGCACAGCAGGTAGGGCGTTTGCCTTGCACGCGACCGACCTGGGTTCAATTCCCAGCATCCCATATGGTCCTCCAAGCACCGCCAGGAGTAATTCCTTAGTACATGAGCCAGGAGTAACCCCTGTGCATCGCAAGGTGTGACCCAAAAAGAAAAAAAAAAGAGAACTCGTTCTGCTGAGTACCTGCAAGGCATTAGGTGATTTTGTGATCAACTGTTAGGAGAAAATTTCAGCTGTTGTCACTCATATTTCACAGATCAGGAAAGTCTGTTTTAGGATAATGTATTTATCTTTCTCTAGGTCATTTGCTAGAACTAGTATATCAGAGATTAAGTATCTGACTGTCTTTCTACTTCTCTTTTTTTGGTGGGGGGGGGTGGGGAGAGGCGTCATACCCAGAGATGCTCAGGGGTTTCTCCTGGCTGTGCACTCAGGAATTAATCCTGGTGATGCTTGGTGGACTGTGGAGAGCCGCCACAGGGACCGTGCTTCGTGGACACCTGTTTCTTGTTAATTACACCGTGCTTCGTAGATAACACCTGATAAGGAATCAGGATGTCTTGTCACGCCAGAGCTGTAACTAGTTTATCAGCTGCAGACACTTGGGCGTAAGCAGGCAGCGAGGGGTAGATAAGGAGGGAAGCTGCCTAGCTAGGTGTGGTTCCTCCTCGTTCGTCCCTCGTTCCTCTTCTTTCCCGTTTTGCATGAGAAGGTCTCTGAATAAATCGCTGCCAGAAGAATCTCCGGGTTGCGTGATTTCTTACAGCGGACCATATGGGATGCCGGGAATCAAACCTGGGTCGGCTGTGTGGAAGGCAAATGCCCTACCCTACCGCTGTAATATCTCTCTGGCCTGCTTTACTTACTTTGAGATTTTAATTTGGTTGTTTTGTTTTTTGTTTTGAGGCCACACCCAGCAGTGTTTAGGGCTTACTCTTGGCTCTGAGCTCAGGGATCATTTCTGATGGTGTTCAGGGAACCATATACAGTGCTGAAGACTGAACTGGGATCAGCCACATGGAAGGCAGGCATCCGCTATACTATCTAGCCCAAGATTGCAATTTTCAAGCACTGTTAGCACTGTAACACTGTCGTCCTGTTGTTCATCGATTTGCTCGAGAGGGCACCAGTAATGTCTCCATTGTGAGACTTGTTATTCAATATGTTTTTGGCATATCGAATATGCCATGGGTAGCTTGCCAGGCTCTGCTGTGTGGGCGGGATACTCTCAGTAGCTTGCCAGGCTCTCCAAGAGGGATGGAGGAATCGAACCTGGGTTAGCCGCGTGCAAGGCAAATGCCCTACCCGCTGTGCTATTGCTTCAGTCCTGCAATTTTCAAATGAAGAAAAATGCAATTAGAGAACACATAAGGTGACGAAAAGACAGGTGAGGTAAAACCAGTCCTAGGTTGATCCAAGTCCTAGGCTAGGACTAGGTCAGTTATACTGGAACCTTCACCTGCTGTTTGTAGAAGCTTGAAATTGCTTAGCTCTAGCACCAAGTCTGATTTCTGTAGAGACAGTGGCAGCAACTAGGACCAGCCAGCCTTTAGCGGAAAGTAACTTCCCTCAAACAAAGAAAAATTAATTTTGCAAAAGGAATGAAGGCATCCTTTAGTGAAATGTTGGACCCATACATTAAGGTAAAGTCCATGAGCCTAAGGAGGTCTTAACGTTTCTTATTTTATGAGGTACACTGTAAGTCTATTTACTTGTTCAGAATTTTCACTAGAGTTCAGGCAAGGCAGGCCTCAGAGAAACGAAGAATGAGAAAGTCAGTGCTCTCAGGAACCCGCATTTGCATTGTGGATGTTTCTTTTTATCTGTTTCCCTGCATTAGCCAGGTGGAACAGTGTGTCATGCTTGGCACAAAGGGAGCGAGGAACAGGTTGAATTCTCAGGGCAGCAATCCCTGTGGAAGGCCAGGTGAGTAGCTCCCTGCCTGCCCAGGAATGGCTTCTCCCCCATCTGAATCACCAACCCTCCTTTCTGGGCGCATTATTGCAATTTTCTGTGGTCCTAAGCTGACCCCGCCTCCGGAATTTGAATTGGAAGCTTGTGAGGGTGCTGCAGGTACTGTCTTTTCCTCCCAAAGAAGGCCCAGCAATAACTGTACCCCATGATATAAGTTTAGGTGCTATGTGATTGCTGTTTGCTTCAGTGATCCCCCTTCCATGTCTGAGTTCTGGCTTGGGATGATTTTTTCCACAACTGCTGGAGAACTGTGGTCCTCCCTTCACAAGGAACTAGAAAGGAGTTACTGTTGCACATGAAATATGAAGATAATAAATACCATATCTGAGTAGGTGTCTCCCCAGCTCCAAAGTAAATTCTTCCTGGAACAGTTACTTGCTTAGGACACTTGTCGGAGTCATCTCTGTGTTTTAATATGTCTCTCCAGTCATAAAGCCTGGTCTTTCTAGTGCTCCTCTCAGTAAATAAAGCAGCCTGGGAGAATGAAAGAGGAGAAAGGAGAAAGGGCGGAGAAAAGGGAAGGTCGCCAACATACCTTTTTGGCTAAGACCAGCGTGTCCTCCTTTCCTGCTTGGGTTTTGCTGCTGAGTCTGTCTGTGAGTCGGGTGACTTGTTCAAAGATGAAATCCTGCTCCAGTAACTTCTCCTCCTTCTTGGCCAGCAGTAGTTCCAGCTACAGTTGAATCGGGGAGAAAATGTCAAGCGAGTCAAAAATCGTCCTTTCTCCTTAGAGCACCAGCTGATCTCCACTCCCCTTAATGAAGAGACATTGCTATGAGTTACCTATTTTATGATAGGGAAATGCAAATCAAAGCAACGAGATATTACCCTCACTCCAGAGAGACTGGCGCATGTCAAAAAGAACTACAGCAACCAGTGTTGGCGTGGGTGCAGGGAAAAGAAAACCCTTCTCCTTGCTTCTGGTAGGAGGAATGTTAACTGGTACAGCCTTTTGGGAAGACAACATGGATATTTCTCAGTAAAACTAGGAACTGAGCTTCCTTCTGACCCAACAAAATTCCACTTCTAGGAATATATCCCAAGGGTCCAAAATCACAATGCAGAAAAGACATTTGCACATTTGTGTTTATTACAGCACTATTCACAATAGCCAGAATCTGGAAACAATTGGAGAAATCAAGAACAAATAACTGTATAAAGAAGCTGTGCTGGGGCTGGAGTGATAGCACAGCGGGTAGGGCGTTTACCTTGCACGCGGCCGACCCGGGTTTGATTCCCAGCATCCCATATGGTCCCCTGAACACCACCAGGAGTAATTCCTGAGTGCAAAGCCAGGAGTAACTCCTGTGCATCGCCGGGTGTGACCCAAAAAGCAAAAAAAAAAAAAAAAAAAAGAAGCTGTGCTATATAAGCACAATGAAATACTACTTGGCCATAAGAAAAAAATGAAATCTTGCACTTTGCTGCTATGTGAATGATCTGGAGAATATCATGCTGAGTGAAGGTAGTGAGAGGGAGAGGGACAGACACAGAATAATTTCTCAGATGTTGGATATAAAGGAGCGTAACAGGAAAATAATAAATGCTCAAAGGCAGTAGTAACAAAGAGCATGAGAACTGGTTTCCAGTAGGAAGTTTGCTACTGGTGAGGGTGTGGGGGGTGGAGGGGTGGGATGGGAAGGGAATTGACCAGGGAAGGGTATAATATGACATTGGCGGAGGGAAATGGTCACACTGGAAGAAAAATAAATGCTATAAGAAAGTGAAAAGTGTCTGCGTATAGGCAGGCTGAGGGGCGGGAGGGAAGCTGGGGACACTGGTGCAGAGAAATGGACACTGATGAAGTGATTGCTATTGAAAGTTATATGCCCAATCCTCAATCACAAATAACTTTGTAACTTTGTGATTCACAGTGATTCAATTAAAAAAATGAAAAATGAAAAAAAGACTTCCCCTGACCATTTTCTCCTGAGGAGTTCTCCCTGCCTTTTTTTAAAAAATTAATTAATTTATTTTTTTTATTAGTGAATCACCGTGGGGGTACAGTTACAGATTTATACATTTTTGTGCTCATGTTTCCCCCATACAAAGTTTGAGAACCCCTCCCTTCACCAGTGTCCATTCACCACCACCAGTAAACCCAGTATCCCTCCCACCCTCCCCAGTCCCATCACCCCCCTACCCACACTGCCACTATGGCAGGGTATTCCCTTTTGTTCTCTCTCTCTGATTAGGTGTTGTGGTTTGCAATAAAGGTGTTGAGTGGCCATTGTGTTCAGTCTCTAGTCTACATTTGGCATGCATCACCCTTCCCCCGCATGACCTCCGACCACATTTTACTTGGTGTTTCCTTCTCTGAGTTACCCAGAATGAGAGACCAGCCTCCAAGCCATGAAGACAGCCTCCTGGTACTTATTTCTACTATTCTTGGGTGTTAGACTCCTTTTCTATTATTCTATATTCCACAGATGAGCGCAATCTTTCTATGTCTGTCTCTCTCTTTCTGACTCATTTCACTTAGCATGATACTTTCCATGCTGATCCACTTATATGCAAACTTCATGACCTCATTTTTTCTAACAGCTGCATAGTATTCCATTGTATAGATGTACCAAAGTTTCTTCAGCCAGTCATCTGTTCTAGGGCACTCAGGTTTCTTTCCAAATGCTGGCTCTCCCTGCCTTTTAAGTTCTCTAGAACTTCCACATCGCTGGTCCTTTGATAGGCCCCCATCAGGAAGACAATGCAAACAAGTTAAGATGCCAACCCCCCAACCCCTCAACCCTTGGCCTAGTGAGAGAAAGGAGGCCATCTTGAAAAGAGTTTGGCCAGTGTCTAAAGTCAAGCTTAGATTCTGCTATTAGATTACTATGAAAGGCCTATCTCTGTTACCAGAATAATGATGAGGCTTAGCTCTACCTACATAACATCATGGTTATCTGTGACTCATGAACTGTAAGGGAAAAATAAAAATTATTTTAAGAATGTTTACCTTATTTATTTTTTTGATCATTTCTTCTTCAGTTGGATCTTTTCCTGGAAGGAAGTGACTTCTGTTCGGACCATCAGGATTTATGAAAACTTTCTCCAGATCTCTTATTCTGTCTGTACACTGTGCAAACTATTAAAACAAGAAAAAAATATTAACTTTAAAACTCTCTTGTCTTCACAAATCTTAAAATTGGATAATGTCGGGGACTAGGGAGGAGCTCAAAGGCTGGAGTGAATGCTTACATGCCTTACATAAGTGAGGTACTGAGTTTGATCCTCAAGATACATGACCTTCTAAGTATCTTTCTGATGATGAGCCCCACCCCCTCAAAATTATCTGTAGAGAAGAATCCAGATGAAGGTGTGAAGAGGTTTATAGCAGGCCAACCTCACTTTGATACCAAAAGTAGACAAAAACTGTAATTAAATAGAATATTATAAGTATTCTTGATGAACACAGACTTAAAAATCTGCAACAAAGTCTTAATGAATTAATGTGACAAAAATTCAAAAGGATCAGACACCTTGACCAGGTGGGATTTATCCCAGGAATGCAAGGATGGCTCAACATAAAAAAATAAGTATATCATATGATATTATGATTATGACTCCACGCCAGGCTGCTTTCACTAGCGGCGCCCCAGAGGGAGGTGGGTGAGAACACTCCCCACCTTAAGGGATCCAGCGCCGGCAGCCAATTCCACTACCCAACCGCCACCACGCTCCAGGCCACTTCCAAGACTGCGCAGCCAAGCCTCACACATGAATGAAGTCCCACGGGACCCAGATAATGCGAACCGTTGTGACCTTGGACTCTGGATTCAACGGGACCCAAAAGTAGAGACCCTCTTCCTGCTATCCCCCAATCTCCAGCGACTCGGGGATAACACCCATAAGCCACACCCTGCCTCCTCATTGGCCACCCTCCATATCTCAACAGCTGCTCCTCCCAGACGGGAGTATAAAATGAGGCCCCCATAGCCATGCCACCGGACTCTGCACCAGGATGTTTTCACTCAGGGCACCCCAGAGTGGGGCGGGTGAGAACCCTCCCTGCCCCAAGGGACCCAGCCTGGCAGCCAACCTCCACTACCTAACCACTGTCACACTCCAGGCCACTTTGTGGACCGACACATTATAAGACACTTCCTACCCACTTTCCATAATTACCACACCATATTTGATGGAATTTAGACAGTAGGCAACAAATCATAGAGTAATATATATATATGATTTGTATAGAAGATAGATATATATATGCGCTACCCGTGGCGTATTTGATATGCCAAAAACAGTAACAAGTCTCACAATGGAGATGTTACTGGTGCCCGCTTGAGCAAATTGATGAGCAATGGGATGACAGTGACAGTGTACAGTGATGATTATTATATTCATATGTTATATTGATATCAGATATCAATATATTATTTCAAAAGGAAAGATTAAAATTTGTATGGTTATATCAATAGATGAGAAGAAACTTTTGATAAGATTCAATACCCGTTTATAATAAAACTTCTCACTCAACAAAACGGAGATGGAAAGGACTTAATATAGAAAAGATATAATACAAAAAATTCACAGATAATGCCATACTCCATGGCAAATAAAGCCGAAAGCTTTTCTTTCAAGATCAGGCAAAGATAAAGATATTCACTCTTACCACTATTATTCAACATAATATTATAAGTCACAGTCACAACAGTTATATTAAAAAATAAATAAATTGAAGGGATTCAACTCAGAAAGGAAAGCCTCTTCAAGAAAATGATGCTGGGATCAACATGGAAAGTATCATGCTAAGTGAAATGAGTCAGAAAGAGAGAGACAGACATAGAAAGATTGCACTCATCTGTGGAATATAGAATAATAGACTATAAGACTAACACCTAAGAATAGTAGAAATAAGTACCAGGAGGTTGTCACCATGGCTTGGAGGCTGTTCTCTCATTCTGGGCAACTCAGAGAAGGGAACACCAAGTAAAATGTGGTTGTTGGTCATGTGGGGGAAAGATGATGCGGGCCGAATATAGACTAGATACAACACAATGGCCACTCAACACCTTTATTGCAAACCACAACACCTAATCAGAGAGAGAGAACAAAAGGGAATACCCTGCCATAGTGGCAGTGTGGGGTGGGGGGAGACGGGACTGGGGAGGGGGGGAGGATGTTGGGTTTACTGGTGGTGGAGAATGGGCACTGGTGAAGGGATGGGTTATCAAACTTTGTAAGGGAGAAACATGAGCACAAAAATGTATAAATCTGTAACTGTACCCTCACGTTGACTCACTAATTAAAAATAAACTATTAATTAAAAAAAAAAGAAAATGATGCTGGGAAAACTGGTTAGCTACAGGCAAAAAGATTAAAATTAGCCCATTGTCTTAATCATACAAAAAGTTCGTTTAAGATGGATGAAAAACCTGATGTTAGACCTGAATCCATAAAATGCATCAAGGAAGACAAAGGCACAAGTCTTCAAATCACTGACTTCAGAAATGTCTCAATTAGTCCATTCCATTAGCAAAGAAAGCAAATACAAATGGGACTATATCAAACAAATAGCTTCTGTACTTGGAAGGAAGCTATGTCAAAACTATGGTCAAAACAAAAAGACGACATCCTGGGCAGGAGAAAATATGGGAACACCACACATTTGACAAATAACTATATCCAAGCTATATAAAGCACTCACAAAACGCAACAGCAAAAAGAGAGAACAACATTAAAAATTGAGGAGAGAAACTGAATAGACACTTCTCTAAAGAACACATGCAGGAGGCCGAGAGGCAGTTGAAAAAGTGTTCATCATGTCTGATTATTGGGGAAATGCAAATCAGAATGACGATATGCTATCACATCACCCCAGTGAGAACACTTTGGAAGTTCCCACCAAAAGCCAGCAAAAAACCAAACAGCGTGCCTGGAGAAATGGGAGAGAACAAGTATATTATGCTAGTGGACCAAATGAGCTCAAGTTCCAGTACTGGGTCCAGAACAAAGAATAGAAAATCTAATGAGGGTTGGGACATTTGCAGGCAACTGGCAAGAGAGTACCGAAGCAGAAATTTCAAAGCTTGTTATTTTGCAAAGCAGAGTCTGAACCAGCTCAAGGACATGAACACATTTGTCATACATTCCCGGGTAACTAAGGTTATAAAGCAAGACTCTGACTGTCTGTCTCAAGGATATCCTGAATAGACTCCAAGGTTATGTTGTGTCTCTCAGAGTCAGATACCCCTTGGCAGGTCCTGCTCTCTGGCATTAGCTTGCTTGAAGTTAGCCTGTTTGAAATGGGCTCTTTTCCTCACCAATTCTATCAAAATGGTTAACAAGGGATGGAAGGAAGGAAACTTTATTCACCATTGTTGTATTAGAAATGGGCCCAGCTTCTGTGGAAAAAAGTATGGAGATTTAAAAGAATTTTTTAAAAATAGAGCTACCCTGTGATCCCATGAATCCACTTTTGTTATTTGTTCCAAGAATGCAAACATATTAAATTGAAAAGGTACCTTTTTACACCTGTGTTAATTTCAGTATTATTTATGATACCTAAGATATGGAAACCCAAATGTCCAACTACAGATGAGAAAATATATTATGGTGAAAATACACAGTGGAATGCTACTCCACTGTAAGAAAAATAAAATCTTCCTTTTGGCTACAACATAGAACACAGGGTGTCATGTTGGCCTAAATTAGTCAGAAGGAGAAAGACAAATACAGGATGATCTCCACTCACATGGAATATAAAACAACAAGCAAGAATAGACAGTAGTCAATGAAAACTAATATTTCAACTCTGATAATAGAAATGACATTCCCAAGCAGGACATAGGGTAAGATAGGGAAGAAGAAAATGAGAAAGAAAAGACCTAGGGACAAATGGTGGTGGAGAGACATTGTCACTATGGTGATTGTGATAGTGTAATAATATATGCCTATGCATAAATATCAACATAGTGTAAACCATGTGAACTAAATAAAATGATTTACAATTAAAAAATTAAAAAAAATCTTATTAACACCCCATCAGCTGTTGCCTTGTGGTTAAGGAATGTTTTTACTTATTTATGATTATTGTGAGAATGATGCATGTAAGTGACTACATCAGACAAGTCAGTGTAATAAGTCATACAAGAAAAAGCTGATTTGAATAGCCAGAATCTGTAAAAAACATGAGTGCCCTAGAACAGAAGACTGGTTAAAGAAACTTTGTTACATCTACACAATGGAATACTATGCTGCTGTTAGAAGAGATGAAGTCATGACCTTTGCATATAAGTGGATCAACATGAAAAGTATCATGTTAAGTGAAATGAGTCAGAAAGAGAGAGACAGACATAGAAAGAGTGCACTCATCTGTGGAATATAAAATAACAGAATAGGAGACTAACACCCAAGAATAGTAGAGGTAAGTACCAGGAGGTTGGCTCCAAGGCTTGGAAGCTGGCCTCACACACTGGAGGAAGGGGCAGCTCTGATAGAGAACGAAACACCAAGTAAAGTGTGGTTTGAGGACCCACACGGGATAGGAAATAGAGGCAATGAGTGGCCATCGTGTTTGGTCTCTAGCTGAAAACAGACTATAGACCAAACACAATGGCCAGTCATTGCCTCTATTTCAAACCATAACACCCAAAAGGAGAGAGAGAACAAAAGGGAATGCCTGCCACAGAGGCAGGTGGGGTGGTGGGGGTCAGGGTGGGGATGGTGGGAGGGATACAGGGAATATTGGTGGAGGAGAATGGGCACTGGTGGAGGGATGTAAACAAAATGCAAACACGAAAGTTCATAAGTTTGTAACTGTACCTCATGGTGATTCACTAATAAAAATTTTTTAAAAAAGAAAAAGCTGATTTGGGTAATCAGATATTACTTTGAGAAGCTTTATGCCATGAAACAAGACAAACTCAAAGAAATGGATAAATTCCTGGACTCCTACAATTTCCCAAAGCTGAACCAAGAAGACTTGAGATATCTGAACAGACCTATAACTATCAAGGAAATTGAAATATTAATCAAAATTCTCCCATAAAACAAAAGCCCTGGCTCAGATGGGTTAACTAGTGAATTTTTCCAAACCTTCAAAGAGGACCTACTCCCAATCCTGTTCAAGCTGTTCCAAGAAATTGAAGAAATACTTCCAAAGAGTTTCTATGAAGCAAATATCACCCTAATAACAAAAGCAGATAGACATCACAAAAAAAGAGAGAGAATTACAGGCCAATATCCCTGATAAATACAGATGCAAAGATCCTCAACAAAATACTATCAAATAAAATTTAAGAACTCATCAAAAAGATCATACACCACAATCAAGTAGGATTCATACCAAGGATGCAAGGATGGTTTAATATTTGCAAGTCAACCAACATAATATACCATATCAGTAAAGGGAAAGATAAAAAACTACATGATCACATCAATAGATGCAGAGAAAGCATTTGACAAGATCCAGCACCCATTTATAATAAAAACTCTCAGCAAAATGGGAGTCGAAGGAACTTTGCTCAATATAGTCAAAGCCATCTATCGCAAGCCTACAGCAAGCTGTATTCTCAACAGGGAAAAATTAAAAGCTTTCCCTATAAGATCGGAAACAAGATAAGGTTGCTCACTCTCACCGCTTCTATTCAATATATTACTGGAAGTACTTGCCAGAGCAGTTAGGCAAGAAAAAAGATATCAAGGGCATCCAGATAGGAAAAGAAGAGATCATGCCCTCACTATTTGCAGTTGACATGATACTATACTTAGAGAACCTAAAGCCTCTACCAAGAAGCTCCTACAAGCAATAGGTTTATATAGTAAAGAGGCAGGTTGAAAATCAATACCCAAAAGTCTATGGCTTTCCTATATACAAATAAGGAAAAAGAAGAAAGAGGTATTGAAAAATACAATACTGTTCACAACAGTGCCTCAGGAAATCAAATACCTTTGAATCAGCTTAACTAAAGAGGTGAAGGACCTATACATTGTAGAAAACTACAAAAAGCTACTTCAAGAAATAAAAGAGGACACTAGGAAATGGAGACACATCTTCTGCTCATGGGTTGGGAAAATTAACATTGTAAAAATGGCGATACTCCCCAAAGCATTAGACAGATTCAATGCAGTCCCTGTAAGATACCCATGACAGTTTTCAAAGGAATGGACAAAATACTCCTGAAATTCATATGGAACAATAAACCTCCACAAATAGCTAAAGCAATCCTTGGGGAAAAGAGGACGAATGCATCACCTTCCTCACTTCAAACTGTACTTCAAAGCAGTAGTAATTAGAACAGCATGGTATTGGACTAGAAACAAACCTGCAGACCAATGGAACAGAGTTGAATGTTCTGACATGGCCTCTCAAGTATATGATCACTCAATCTTTGATAAATGAGCAGAAAATGTGAATTGAAGCAAGGAAAGCTCTTCATCAAGTGGTGCTGGGAAAACTGGACAACTTCATGCAGAAAAATGAACTCAGACTCCTGTGCCAAGTACAAAGGCCAGATCAAAATTATGATTTAAGACCTCAATATCAGACCTGAATCCATAAGGTACATGGAGGGAAATGTAGGTAGAACCCTCCATGATATTGAAGCTAAAAGCATATTCAAGGATGTAACACCACTGACCAAGCAAATGGAAACAAATATAAACAAATGGAATTACATTAAACTAAGAAGTTTCTGAAGAAACAGTGACTAAAGTACAGAAAGAGCCCAGGGAATGGGAAAAATTATTTACCCAATATCCATCAGATAGGGGCTTAATATCCAGGATAAACAGGACACTGGTGGAACTTTGCAAGAAAAAAACCCTCCAACCTCATAAAAAAGGGGGAGAAGAAATGAGCAGAAACTTTCTCAAAAAAGAAATTCAAGTGGGCAAAAGGCACATGAAAAAATGTTCTACATTGCTAAGCATCAGGGAGATGCAAATCAAAACAACAGTAAGATATCATCTTAGACCACAGAAACTGACATATATCAAAAAGAACAAGAACAACCAGTGCTGGTGTGGATGCAGGGAGAAAGGGACTCTCGTTCATTGTTGGAGGGAATGCCGATTGGTCCACCTTTTCAGAAAACAATATGGACATTCCTCTAAAAACTAGAAATTGAGTTCCCATATGATCCAGCAATACCACTTCTGGGAATATATCCTGGAGATGCAAAAAAAAAAAAGTTCAGTAGAAATGACACCTGCACTTGTATGTTTATTGTAGCATTGTTTACAATAGCCAGAATCTGAAAAAAATCCGAGTGTACAAGAACAGACAACTGGTTAAAGAAACTTTGGTACCCCTACACAATGGAACACTATGAAGCTGTTAGAAAAAATGAAATCATGCAATTCTCGTATAAATGGATGGACATGGAGAGTATTATGTAAGTGAAATGAGTCAGAAAGAGAGGGACAGTCATCAAGGGACTGCACTCATCTGTGGAGTATGGAATAACACCACATGAGGCTGACACCCAAGGACAGTAGATACAAGGGCCAGGAATATTTCTCCATGGTTGGAAGCCTGCCTCCTGTGCTGGGAGAGAAGACAGCTGGGATATAGAAGGGATCACTAGGTTAATGATGATTGGGGGGATCGCTTGAGTTGGGAGATATGTGCTGAAAGGAAGCTATGGACCAAATATGATGGCCTCTTAGTACCTGTATTGCAAAAAATGAGGGGGAGAGTAAGAGGGAATGTGCCTATCACAGAGGCAGGAGGTGGGAAGGGGTGGGGAATGGGAGGAGGAATACTGGGAACATTGGTGGTGGAGAATGTGTTTCTTATGCTGGATCCAAAGCATCTGGATGAATGATGCTATACACTATGAGGAAACTGAGCTTGAATTGAGTCTTGGTGTGCCAGAAAAGGCAGAATATGCTTGATGGGAATGAAATTCTTTCAGATGCCTGAAGCACAGGCTCCACCCATAGCACAGCTCATGGATGCTCAGAGGGAGTAGGAATCACCTGGTTTGACACAACCTACAATCTAATCACGGAAAGAGGAAAGCAATCTTCCTAAGAGGTGTCTCAGGAGCACCTGAATCTCTCACCTGAGTCTGGAGCACTATTAAGTCAGCCTCCAAAGACTTCTTGATCGGCACTAATTTCTGGGCGACAAGAATCTGTCTCTGCTTCTCAGAAATCTTCAGTTTTAGGAATCGAACCTTCTCATCCAGGACATGCAATTCAATTTCCCCATTTAGCCTCATCTTCTCTTGGATATTTACTTTTTCATAAAAGATGCACACTTCTTCTTCCCGCTCTATCAGCTGAACACCACTGTGGGTCAGAGAGAGAGGCAGAGGATGAGACGGTGTGGAGGCCATTGTCTCCCTAATCGTCATGGTCCCCTCTGGGTTTGGATATAAAATATATATTACCATTGCAAAGTCCTAGGATACCATTGATGATTACCATTGGTTTTTCTAGGTAAATGTCACACTCTGGAGGTTCTCTGGGGAATGGGGAGAGAGGGTTGTTTATCATCTGACTCTAGTGCTGGCCATGTGGTTGACTCTGCAAGCCTCAGAGATTTCCTGAGAGTGGGAAATAATGCCATTTCCCAAGCAAGAGCAGAATAAGCCCAGAGTCTAATTTTCTGCAGACCCTTTTCCTGGACCAAGTTTGCCACCCAAGTTCAGCCAGAAGTACACAGTCCAGAGGCCAAAGAATGTGTTTCTGTAGTGGTTCTGCTCTCTGTTACTTGCCAAGTCCATTAGGTTCTTTTATAGTTGAATGTCTCTGATTCAAATGTCTCCATAAACAGATGAAATTCTGTCCATTGTCACTATGCCAGGGGCTAGAGTCCTCCTTATGAGGAGAATTATGGGGAAGAAACAAAGCAAGAAATCTCTTAACTCCAGCCTTGAGAATCTGACCAGGGCCTGGGAGGACACTACCTACATGTTTTTGTTTGTGTCCAGAGTCAAGTTAAACTTCTCCTCTAGTGCCCTCTGCAAGAAAACATACGCCAGTTCTTTAAAAAAAAGTGGAGCTAAAATAAATTAATAAAGAAAAAATGGTGCTCTCTTCAGGGTCCTCTCTAATGCCATGAATCTCCCAGAGAATGTCTTTCATTGTTTCCATTTGCTTCTTTCTCAAATCCTGTGTGCACATGGTGACCTGGGGACTAATCACTGCTCTATATTTTGTTTTATTTGCATTTCACTGGCTCTTCATAATCCAGCTTTTTAAAAAAATTATTGAATCACCGTGAGATAGTTACAAGCTTTCATGTTTGAGTTACAATCTCACAATGATCAAACACCCATCCCTCCACCAGAGCACATTCCCCACCACCAATATCCCCGGTATACCCCCCCTTTCCCATCCTCCCCCGCCTCCATGGCAGACAATATTCCCCATACTCTCTCTCTACTTTTGGACATTATGGCTTGCAACACAGACACTGAGAGGTCATCATGTTTGGTCCATTATCTACTTTTGGCACACATCTCCCATCCCGACTGATTCCTCCAGCCATCATTTTCTTAGTGATCCTTTCTCTATTCCATCTGCCTTCTTCCCTCCACTCATGAAGCAGGCTGCCAGCTATGGGGCAATCCTCCTAGTCCTTGTATCTACTGTCCTTAGGTGTCAGCCTCATGTGATGTTATTCTATGCTCCACAAATGAGTGCAGTCCTTCTACGTCTGTCCCTCTCTTTCTAACTCATTTCACTCAGCATGATACACTCCATGTCTATCCATTTATAAGCAAATCTCATGACTTCATCTCTCCTAACAGCTGCATAGTATTCTACTGTGTAGGTGTACCAAAGTTTCTTTAACCAGTTATCTGTTCTCGGGCACTTAGGTTGTTTCCAGATTTTGGCTATTGTGAACAGTGCTGCAATGAACATATAGGTACAGATAATCCAGTTTTTTTTTTGACAACAGAAATGAGGAGCAACTGATGTAGGCAGGTAGACGGGGAAGGGCCCTCTCATGGCAACGCAATTCTTGGCAAGTAATAAAACCAATAGCCCCAAAGTTACAAAGACCCCATTTTGTGGACACAGGAACTAAGGTCTGATAAAACCACCTGGTGCCAACAGACCCAGAGAAGGCCAGACCCCCTCCAGGAGAAGCTCCAGCAGAGGAAAGGAAAGAGAACCATCAACCACTCCCAACTCTACCCCCTTGGTAACAACCCTAGCAAAGGACTCTTACCTAAGTAAAAGCCTCAAGTGGTGAAGCTTGGGAAAACTCCTATAAAATCCACCTCGAACAAAGGAAGCATGCTCATATGCTGCCCAAGCTCATGTGCTGCTTGTGTCCATGTGGACAAACACATGTGTCACCCGCATCTCCCCTCTTGAGATATGTCCCCTCCCTTTCTCCCTCTCTCCCTCCCTCCCTTCTTCTCTCCCTCCCTTCCTCCATCCCTCCTCCCTCACTCCTTCCCTCCCTCTCTCTCTCCCTCCTTCTCTACCTACCTCTCTATCTCTCCCTCCCTCCCTCTATCTCTCCATCTCCCCCCCCTCCTGTCTCCGTCCTCCCTTCAGTCCCTTTCAGCCTATTCCTGAAAGTCTTTTCTGTGGGGAGGAAAAAGACCTGGAAGCTCGGGGTAAGGCCTAGGACTGATTTTATTTTCCTGCAAAGAGCAATTCCTCGTTCCAGCCTGAGTCCACAGCTCCCTGAGAAATTGGGTAGTGGGGATTAACTCCCATGCCTGGAAGACCAAGTGGATGTCAAGTGTGGCTTAACGGCCACCTAATGGGGCTGGCGGGGCTCTGGCCTGTGCAGGGGATTATCTGAAGACTTTATCAGTCCTAGTCTTTCCAGCTGGTTGAGAGGTGCTAAAGGTGGGTCAGGAAAAAGTGACCATCTCTCTCCTCTCCACTTCATATAAGCCACCTGTGAGGGCCTGCCGACTTCACAACACCACCACCTTTTATTAGTCTGAGGGCACAGAACTCTACAGAATAACATGCAATCGAGGTTTGGCAGAAGGAAACATATGCTCTCAGGTTGTAACTACTATAAGGCTCACTTTAAGATCTCTCAGATGAAGGACATAATTGTAACTGGAAAAGACATTACTCCTAAAGATCTTACTTGCGTAGAAAATGAACTGAGAGAATTACTTAACAAATATCACAGTAAAACCAAACCCTGTCTTAAAAACAGATACGGTGTTTGAGCATTGTGAAACTGAGACTTAAGCCTGAAAGCTTTGTAACTTTCCACATGGTGATTCAATAACAACAACAACAACAGCAAACAGATACGATGATCCAAAGACTGATTTAATACTAAAAGAATAGGAAGGCATCAGAAGTATCCTAAATGGTAATCTGGAGAAGGACTTTTTATTCAATGGAAATTTCCTAAGGTGGCAGGCAGCCACCTTCGAGATGGCTCTCTAAGGCAGAATTTCTTATTGTCAAGCAAAACATGCAATCAGCATCCTGATGCTCCCTTCTCAAAGGCTCTGAAACCACTTTATAAATGCCCCCCCCCAAACACTGTTATGTTTGCAGAGAAAAAGGGGCAAGATTTCTAAAGAGGATCACTGGGTGCTCTGCCCTCATCTGCCCTCATGTTAAGTACTTCCCTTTCTTGTTTACCTTTCATTTCGATGATGAACAGCTTTTTCATACTTTTTGCGCAGCTGTACCATCTCCTCTTCAATCATTGTGATCATACTGGCAAGACTGTCAATGTTACTTAACTGGGCCTCTTTCCTTTCTTTCATTTTCTGAAGTCTGGCCACAACTTTGCACACATCATTCTGCATGCTCTGTCTGATGGTCGTATTGTTGGCATATTTTAACATGGAATTTTGCAGCTTTCTTTAAAAAATAATGAGAGAATTATGCTTTTGTTTGTTATTTTAAAAAATAGTGATGACCTGAGAAACATAAGCGGCAGCAAAGTAGCTCTGGGTTTAGTATGTCCCTTGCAATAACAGTATTGGTAGTTAGGACAACCTTCATCATGGCACACTACAGAAATTTCTGTGATCTACCTGAAACTGAATTATAAGTAACTGTGTAACTGTGATCCATGGTGATCAACTAAAAAAAGTTTATTTATTTATTTATTTATTTAAGAGCAATGTCGGATCTCAGATTTATTTAAATAAAATAAAATTTAAATAAAATAAAATGAAAACTTTCATGCTGAGTGAAATGAGTCAGAAAGAGAGAGACAGACATAGAAAGATTGCACTCATCTAGGGTATATAGAATAACAGAGTGGGAGACTAACACCCAAGAATCGTAGAAATAAGTACTAGGAGGTTGACTCCATGGCTTGGAGGCTGGCCTCACATTCTGGGGAAAGGGCAACTCAGAGAAGGGATCACCAACTATAATGTAGTCGAAGGCCATGTGGGGGAAGGGAGTTGCGGGCTGAATGAGGGCTAGAGACTGAGCACAGTGGCCACTCAACACCTTTATTGCAAACCACAACAGCTAATTAGAGAGAGAGAACAGAAGGGAATGCCCTGCCACAGTGGCAGGGTGGGGTGGGGGGAGATGGGATCGGGGAGGGTGGGAGGGATGCTGGGTTTACTGGTGGTGGAGAATGGGCACTGGTGAAGGGATGGGTTCCCGAACTTTGTATGAGGGAAGCATAAGCACAAAAGTGTATAAATCTGTAAATGTGCCCTCATGGTGATTCACTAATTAAAAATAAATTAATTAATTAAAAAAAGTTTATTTATTTATTTATTTAAGAGCAATGTCGGATCTCAGATTTATTTAAATAAAATAAAGTTTATTTTATTTATTTATTTATTTATGTATATTTTTTAAGAGAAATGTCACATCTCAATCCTCTTTCCATCCAGACTAGAACATTATCCTTTGAGGTCATAGTCTTTGCTGCCCTAAATTATCAAATCAAGAGACAGTAGCAACCGTTTTATTGCCCTGCTATTCTCAGAGTCCCAGTTCTCTTTGCTTTGTTTTATTTGGTGTTAACATCCAGAGATTCTCAGGGGTTACTCCTGGTGGTGCTTGTGGGACCACATGGGATACCAGGGATTGAACTAGGTCAGCAGTATGCAAGAAAAGTGCCCTACTCGTGTTTCACCATTGTATGGCTGAATCTCAAACATAAAAACTTTGTAACTCTATCTCACAGTGATATAATTAAAAAAAAAAGTAATGTGGAGTTCATGCCCAATTCAATCAGCTGAATCAATGCTAAACAAATAGCAGTACTCCTACATTGTTAAAAAAAAAAGGAAAGAAAAAAGAAATAAAAGTGCCCTACACACTGTATTATCACTCTGCCCCCCCACACCAAATTCTTTTAAGGGCAGAGAGACTCATAGCTTATACTATTGCTTATACTAAGTATAGTATCATAGTAAATCCTGAATGAAAGCAGGCCGTCTATAAAAGATATTCTATTCCCATGTGAGATGAGGACTTGATTAGAAAATCAAGTTTTCCTTTCACATCAATCCCTCCTCCTGCTACCTCTAACCCTCTTTTCTCTCTGAACCCCAACCCCCCATAGGATGTCATTTTGCAATATTTTAAAACTTTATTTTAATTTAAATTATTTATAATAGCGCTGTCCTCCCATTGTTCATCGATTTGCTCGAGTGGGCACCAGTAATGTCTCCATTGTAAGACTTATTACTGTTGCATATCGAACGAATATACCATGGGGAGCTTGCCAGGCTCTGCCGTGTGGGCGGGATACTCTTAGTAGCTTGCTAGGCTCTCCGAGAGGGACGAACGAATTGAACCTGGGTCGTGCCTGTGCAAGGCAAACACCCTACCTGCTGTGCTATCACTCCAACCCAAATTATTTATAATATCTATATAAAAGGAAACTGGAAAATGATAGCCATCAGAAAAAGTGCAGAGCCTCTAGCTTTAGTACATAGATAAGAAAGATAAGAAAGAGGCCAACAACTCTTGTAAATAGTGACTAAAAACAACCACTTGTGGACCACACCTGAGAGTTTTTACATAGGTTTGCTTATTCAATTAGAAAGTCCTATCCAGTGAGAGCTATTGGTATGGGTAAGGACAGTGAGACCAAAGAAGTAAACTGTCCAAGGCCACACTACTGGTAAATAGCAGGGGTGGGATTTGATGTAGAAAGTCACCTCTTTAAGCCCCTGGGCTTGACTCCCCCAGTCAGAGAACATCCAGCTATTCAAATATATAACCAGGTGATACTATTTAATAAACATTTAATTGTTCTTCTAACTTTCAATAAAAATTATAAAGTCAAGGATTATATTTATATTTTTATGATTTCATTTATATTTTTATTGGGTAAGTAAAAAATCAACATAGTAAACACGCTTGTATATTTCAGCCTTTTGTTCACTTAAATAATGGCTCCCAAACAGTAGAAGTATAAGGAATCACATCCAGATGGTTAAGTTATATCTGGAAAGTCAGGACTTTGACAAAGTACTTCTCTAGCTTTGTAAAAGATGATAATTTTTTATTTTGTTGTCTCCAAGATATTTAAGAGTTCAGTGAATCAGAAGACAAACTTTTGAAAGGGTGATAGAAAGGGTAACTTACCTTTCCTGTGTAATTGCACTGTTTCTTAAAATTTCCAATTCATTTTGTGACATTTTATACCTTTCTTTAATTTCATTTGCTTTCTGGTGAACTCTTTGAAGCAACTTAACAAACTTATTTCTTTCATTACGAACAGAGTCATACAGTTTAGCAAACTCTTTGAGTCTGTGAAAACACAAGCATTTTTAAAGCCTTTGAAATGAAAATCCTTTCCCTCCTCCCTCCCTCACATCTAACTAGAAGGTCATCAGGCAATTCTTTTACCTCCGATGAATTTCATGCTTTCTCTTCTTGTATACACTGATTTCAAGATTTTTTGCTTTGATATCTTTAGTACTACTGCTATGTTTTTGCTGAAATGTAAAAAAAATGATGTGTGACATTTTTTTTAAAAGTCTGGCATTTGTTGGAACATTATATGACTGAAACCCAATCATGCACAATTTTGTAACTGTGTATGTCATTGTTATTTAAGTAAATAAAAATTTAAAAGCCCACCATCACCAATATAAATATTGTCTTCCTCATTCTATCTCCTTGCCATGCAAGAAGAAAAAATATACCTCAGCTAATTGGGTTGCATAGACCAGTGGGGAGGATAGGGAAGGAGAATGGAAAATGGAAAATGACCTGATCTGCTAAAAATATACCTATCTGCCTTACCCTGGGGATAAAGGAATAAACAAGGGATAGAAAGAGTTAGAAAGGCAGGTGGGAAAAGCCTGTGCAACTTTGTTTGAGGGAAACTGAGGAACTTCTGAGGAAGCTAAAATGGGGCCATGGACAGCACAGCGAGCTTGGTGAATATAGTTTGTGGGCAACAGCAGAGGGAAGAGGACTTGGGGTACGTTTTAATAAATATATGAATCAAACCCTCGGTGGTATTCTTTGAGAAACTTAAGTCATGACATGAATGTGCCCATTCTCCGGGCACGTGTGTTTCTTCCATCTTGAGGCACTATGCTGAAGCTGACTGTGTGAGGTAAACACTGATTGCACACATATATTTTAAAAACCAAGTAATAGTTCTAAAACCCTTAAAATATACTGAGTGTGAAGTACTGGCTATGTTTCTCAAATGTAAAGTAACTTGATCCTTTCTCTAGGATAAGAAATATTACTCTGGCAACATATAAGCTCATTAACGGCCATGACCCAGAGACTCACAAATAAATCTTGGACAAGAGTCACAAATTGCAGAGACACATCCAGACCCCAAAGTCATCATCCAGTTAAAAATTTAACTCCACCTCTATCACCCTATTTAAATTTTAGAATTCATGGAGTGACATCTCATTCTCTAAGCAACTGATGTACCAGGAGTGGCACATCACATTTGATGGGGTATAAAGTATAAGGCAACCGACTTGATAAATATATATCTATTTATATATATATTTGCATATATATATACACATACACAAGGATCAACCTTAATGTATCCAGGCTTAGCTAGAACAATCTTCACACATTTTCCTCTAAGGAAATAGTTTTTGATCATTTTTAGCAGATGCTTCATAACAAGCAATACAAAATAAATTATTTAGGATCTGTCTTTGGGGTAGGCTTGAGTGGTGATGGTAAAATTCGAAATAATATGCCAGCCCAAGCTCCAAGTGGACCCGGCCACTGGAAGTCACGCCCTCGACCCACCCTCGGCGCCATCTTGCCACAATCAACAGAGAAGCGGCCAGGCATTCTGGTGAGCAACACGGCCCGGAAAATGCTCCGGACCCGAATTGGGGCCAACAACACCGGGGAGCCGGAAGGTGGAGGTGCAGCCACAACACCTTCTCCAGATGGAGCCCTGGCGACACTGAGCAGCAACTAACATGGCTCTGGGATTCGGGACGGGGACACATCCGAGCCGCGCGGCCTCTAACGCAGCTGCTCGACCTTTTCTAAAACCTGAAAACATACAATCTTTTAATGGAAAACTAATTATCAAATGCTTCCTTAGTAGGGCTATCTTGTTTGGGGGTATAACTCCCACAACAATAGTGAGTTTTGTGTTAAAATATGGAACGTAATCAAGGTGAAGAGAAAATGAAGTGAAATTCATCAATTATACAGTTGGGGTGGGGGGCGGGGGGTATACCGGGGATCTTGGTGGTGGAATATGGGCACTGGTGAAGGGATGGTGTTTGAATACGGTATAATTGAGACATAAACCTGAGAACTTTGTAACTTTCCACATGGTGATAAAATAAAAAAAATAAATAAAGGGAGCTAATAAAAAGAAATTCGAAATAATGGTGGTGTGAAGGTGTAATGGTGGTGGGCTTGGTGTTGAAATATTGAATGTAATAAATTATTGTGAACAACCTTATAAAAATAAAAAATACAAAACATTTAAAAATCATATTAAACAAATATTTGATGACAGAAGTCAGAGGAAATAGTTTTTTTTCCCTGTCTTCTCTCAAGGACTGTGAGAGAAAAACACAGTCAGCATAAGTAGTTAGAAAGAAGTAGGCGTCAAGAACAAAAAGACAGGGGCCAGAGTGATAGGTCAGTTGGCAGGGAGTTGCCTTACATGCAACTGACCTACGCAGGTAATTGCCAGCACTCCATTTGGACAAAATGCACTGAATCAGCTACATTACTCATAAACCTAGAAAATACTGGCGTGAACCAGTGACTTAGGGTATCATGGCTTTAATTTATTTATTATTAAAATCCTGGCATTGGATTTAAATTATACTGGCTAAAGAACTTGGTAGGGAGAGCTTTTTGAATACTATAGTTCTTCAGTTTCTCCTACTCAGAAATTTCCAAACTTATTTGAACCTATCCCACTTTATTTCTTTCATACTAGATTTTGTTGAGGTGCTTTGATTTATAATATTGTTGATGATACTTTCATGCACACATTGTTCTAATAACACATGCACCATCAGAGTACCCATTTTTTTCCATCAATGTCACAAAAGTCCTTCCCATTCACTCCTTTATCCCCCAATTTCCAACAAAACTTGATTCTATGGATCAACTTTCCAGTTCTGTTGCCTTTGGCCATTTGCTGATACCTTACTGTATATCTTTATATTCCACATAGGAACAAGAACATTCTGTGTCTCTGACTTCTACCTGACTCCACTCAGCCTGATACCCTCAAAAGCCATTGACATAGCAGAAAACTACGTGATTTCATACTTTTTCACAGCTACATTGTATTCCATTGTGTAAGCACTCCACAACTTCTTGATCCACTCATCCAGAGTTGGGCAGTTGGGTTGTTCCATGCCCTGGCCATTGATTATACTAAATGCTATAATGAACATAGGTGTGCCTATATCCTTTCCAATTAATGTTTTTGTTTTTTGAGGGGAGATGTCAAGAAATGATATAACTGGATTGTTTGGGGCCCTACTCCTCCATTTTCAGAAAAATCAAGCACTCAGCGATACAGCTTCCCTGGAAACCTATATCCTTTAAGCTAACAAAATTATAGCAATGGTAGCACTGTAGCACTGTCCCGTTGTTCATCGATTTGCTTGAGCGGGCACCAGTACCATCTCCATTGTGAGACTTGTTGTTACTGTTTTTGGCATATCGACTACACCACGGGTAGCTTGCCAGGCTCTGCCGTGAAGCTAACAAAAAGTGTCCCTAATTGATATGAGAGTACTACTGCCCCCTGGATCATTCCATGACCCACCGTGGGCCCTCTTGGGAAAGGCTGTTAGATCAAAAACTTTTCCCACTCATGACCTCTTTCCACTGAAGATCTCCAGAAAGGAGATCGGTGCCAAAGTATCTTGGATCCATAATGGGGTTGATAATCATATTGAATGGCCCCTACAGGTTAAGGAGTGAGGTCCTAGACCAATCAGAGTGAGTGGGATGGGAGGTGGTCAGACACAGATGACATGTGGCCAGGGTATATTGATAACCTCATCAATTTAGAATTTAGAATAAGGTGCTCTCATTATTTCCCCCAAATTGTCCCCGACTCAGTCTTTGCTCTTGTCATAGATCTAGTGCTCTTCCCTTGTAAATTGCTAATCTTGGGATGATTATTCAGGGAACTGCCATATTTGCCAGAACTTGAAGGGGACTTACAGAGATGAGTCTCCATGAGGACTGTGTTATGTGAAATCACCCAGAGCTCTCGAGTAAGTAATGGAGGCTACAAGCATGCAGATACCTGAGCTTTCAAGTAGTCCTTGGACTTTTGCTCCTTCTCTTCGAGTTTGACTTGAGTCATACGGATGAGGTTGAAGATCAGATCTCGTATGTGTTCTTGCTCCTTTATAAGCTGGTTTTCCTCTGAAATTTGCTTTTCTACTACCTTAGATTCAGCTTCAGAGAAGACTTTCTTTTGAAAAGCACAACATCATTTATTTATTGGAAAGAATGTATTCAAGTTAGTATCTTAGACTACATTTTAATTTTCTTCTTATAACTCATTTTTGTAAAACATAAAACAAAATCTGTATACTCCAAGTGCTATTATTATTATATAAAATAATTCATAACAGCTGTTAGGAAAAAATGAAGTAATGAAATTCACTTATAAATGTGTGGACGTGGAGAGTATCATGCTGGGTGAAATGAGTCAGAAGGAGAGGGACAGACATAGAATGATTGGATTCATTTGTGGAATATCAAAAACATAGTATGAGATTAATATCCAAAGACAGTAGAAACAAGGTCCAGGAGGACTGGTCCATGGTTGGAAACCTACCTCAGGTTCTGGGGGAGAAGGCAGTTGGGATAGAGAAGGGACCACTATGACAAAGAGTTGGAAATGACCACTCTGGATAAGAAATGCATGCTGAAAGTACGTAAAGGAACAAACATGATAACCTCTCTGTATCTATTGCAAACCATAATGCCAAAAAGAGTGGTGGGAGAGGTGGGAGGGGGGTAGGGAGAGAGAGGAGAGAGAGAAACAGAAAAGGAGAGAGAAGAGACAGAGACAGAGAGAAGTGCTCGCCATAGAGGCAGGCTGCGGGGTGGTGGGAGAGAAACTGGAGACATAGGTGGTGGGACATGTACAATGGTGGATGGATGGGTGTTGGAACATTGTATGACTGACACCCCATCATGAATAGCTTTGTAACTGTGCATTTCACGGTGATGCAATTTTTTTTAATTTTATTTTTTTTAATTTTATTGAATCACCATGAGATAGTTACAAGCTTTCATGTTTGGGTTACAGTCTCACAATGATCAAACACCCATCCCTCCACCAGTGCATGTTCCCCACCACCAATATCCCGGGTATGCCCCCCATTTCCCACCCTCCCCCTGCCTCTATGGAAGACAATATTCCCCATACTCTCTCTCTCTACTTTTGGGCATTATAGCTTGCAACACAGAGACTGAGTGGTCATGATGTTTGGTCCATTATCTACTTTCGGCACGCATCTCATCCCAACTGGTTCCTCCAGCCATCATTTTCTTAGTGAACCATTCTCTATTCCAGGTGATGCAATTTTTAAAAAAGTAAAAAAGAACATGTGAGAAACACATAACCTGCTGAATATGATAAAGCTTTTTCATATTCAGACCATATTTTCTTTTCAAGAACTTTCGAAGAGTCAAAAAAGCATGTTTAAAAATATTTTGCTAATAGTTTGACTAAAGAAAACACTTAATTAGACATTGTAAAATAAAACACTGGCTATTTAATATAACTCTCAGTGCTACTATCTGTCTTCATATTATTTATGTTACAGTTCCTTCTTCATTTTGATTATTCTGTTCGGAGCTGTTCTCACAGCTTCCTGTCATCCTACTCTACCAGTAGCTTTGTTGTTTATTTTGGGGTGGCCACACTGAGCAGTGCTCAGGGCCTGCTCCTGGTCCCGTACTCAAGAACTCATTCCTGGTGTTCCTTGGGAGAACCAAATGCATTACTGGGGATTGAAATTGGGCTCAGCTGTGTGCAAGGAAGGACGACTTCCCACTGTGCTATCTCTTAGGCCCCTGGGACCTGCCAGGGGCAAAAATAAAACAAATTCTGTTTAAGTAACTAGTAGTTTCATGGGTTCCTCTCCCCACATTCTAGAAAACGAGCAGTTTAGTCCCTCTGGGCTGACTCCTGCAGGCCTCCTCAGCTGGAGATCCTGACCAAGTCACTGTTTGGGGAGGAAGTTTCTAAACATCCCCAGCAGATGTGCCACCTTTGAAAACCCGGTAGCAACTTCTGAGCTAAAGGTCTGGATTTCTCTCCAAATGATTTCTGTAACTGCTTGTCTTGAAAAATAAAACTGCCTCTCAAAGTTTAACATGGCCATAAGATTCTTTCTGTATCCTGGACAGAAACCCACTAACTGGGAGACTGCTCAATTGCTGACCTAACCAGTGATCCCTTTTATTTTCAAATCTCTTGAGTTTGTATAATTTTGCGGGTTCAGATACGTCCTTTCCTCTCCAAGTTTAATGTGGTGCTTGCAGTGGACTTTGAGAAATCAGCCCAACCCACAATAAGTAGAAAAATATTTCATTCGATGATTCTTCTCTTCATGAAGTTTTACAGAGCACATTTAAAAACATAATGATTTGAGGTTCATCATTCTTAGACAAAGGTTTAAATGAATTGATATTAAACCTGTTGGATGAAATTTCTCCTTGCTGCTTCGACTTCTTTACGGAGTTCTCTTCTTCTATCAGAGAGTATCGAATCATCCTTAGGAATAGCTTCCAACTGGACAAAAACATCAAAAGCAGCCATTTGGATAAATAAGAAATCCTTCATACCATATTGGCACCTCTGCCACATACCTTTTGAAAATAGTGAGCAAATTTAGTCTCAATATTATAAGAACTGTCTATTTAGGCTTAATATTCCTCATAAAGCCATGGAAAATTGAAATAGAAGGATATACCAAAAGTTTATAAATTACCAGCTTTAAACTTTCCACATCTTTTTTCATCTGGGAACAAAACAAATCTTAATCATAAGCTGCTAATATTAGAAGGCATTGGCTATATGCCATGGAAGGTCCTAAGTCCTGATATGCTTGATCTTATTTAATCCTCAGAATAACTCCACACAGTGATGATTGATATTACCTCCAATTGTAATAAGGAGGAGAAGGAAGAGTAAAGACTTTAAACAGCTTGTCTCAAGGGTGCAAACTCTGATGCAAGTAGAATCAGAGCTCATGATCTTAACATGCATTTTACTTTCTAACTCATAACAACAGGCATAGTCAAATGATATTTATTACATTTTTAATTTGAAATAATTTATTTTATAAATTAATATGAATTAATTTTTAAAATCAGAATTAATTTGTAGGGTCTAGAAAGCAAATAATTGGGTTTATTTATTAACATTTGTCATTGTCATCCCATTGCTCATTGATTTGCTCAAGCGGGCACCAGTAATGTCTCCATGAATATGCCACGGGTAGTTTGCCAGGCTCTGCTATGGGAAAGTTATTGCAAAGAGAAAATTTCCTTAACTTTTTTGGAGGAAGGGGTGGGTTTAGGGCCATGTGCTCAGGGCTTGCTCCTGGCTCTGCAGCCAGGGATCTCTCCTGGTGGCTCAGGGGACCATATGGATGCCAAGGATAGAACCCAGATTGACTGAATGCAAGGATAATACTTTACCTGCTGTACTATTGCTAAGGTCTTCCTTAACTATTTTTACTGATACCTAAAATGTCACCAAATTTATATAGAGGTGGCTTGCACTCTGACCTCTGGCAAGGTATTTCAGGGAGGCTGCAACATCTCAATATTCAAGCTCTTCATCTTTGTGGCCCTATTAGGAATGAGCTTGTCATACCCTTCATGATGAAGAAGAGAGCAGAAAGCAGGGCAGTTGATGGACAGAATTCCCACACAAGGATACAGGAAGGGTTTTCTAGGGATTTAACAGTGTAACTGATCTCAGGTTTCCAGTTGGATGTTTATTCTAGAAGCATGACATAACTTGAATCTGATGTGGTTCACTTTTGACTAAAATGGCACTTACTTCTAAGGCTGAGTGCCTTCTAGGTTAAAGAGTAGCTAAAATTTTGCCCTGAGAGGGGAAGATCAGACTGCTTAGTGATTCAAAGCTCCCTTGACAGGATTATTCTGAGGATGGTGTTATGCTTTCAAAGTAGCAAAATGTGTGTGCAATGGACATATAGCATCCATGAACCAGAGCATCTTCCATAGTAGGACTCTACCTCTCAGCCACCTTCTCTCGCCCTAGTCCTGTGGCCTCTCTTACGAACAGAACTCCAGCTCCATTGTTCATAGCTGCAGCATATCTGGGTGTCCTCTGATATCTTTGCTGCCAAGAGTGATCATATGAGCCAGCAGAGATCTGTGGAATATAGTGTCTATCTGCCCAATAGGTCTTTTGGAAAAGGACTTTCCTCTTACAAAGACAGTGAAAACAAAGTCAGTTGCTTATTGTGTGATATTTGGTTTAAGAATAGTAGCTGTTTCTGTTCACAGTAGCCAGAATTTGGAAACAACCTGAGTGCCCAGGAACAGATGACTGGTTAAAGAAACTTTGGTACATCTACACAATGGAATACTATACAGCTATTAGGAAAGATGGAGTCATAAAATTTGCTTATAAGTGGATTGACATGGAAAGTATCATGCTAAGTGAAATGAGTCAGAAAGAGAGGGACAGACATAGAATGAATGCACTCATTTCTGGAATATAAAATAACATAATATTAGTCTGACACCCAAAGACAGTAGAGATAAGGGCCAGGAAGATTGCTCCATTGTTGGAAGTCTGTCTCCAACAGACTTGTTGGAAGTTGGGGAAGAAGGCAGCTGGAATACAGAAGGGATCACTAAGTCAATGATGGTTGGAGGGATTGCTCGGAATGGGAGATGTGTGCTGAAAGTAGACTAAGGACCAAACATGATGGTCTCTCACTATCTGTATTGCAAACCATAATGCCCAAAAGTAGAGAGAGCATAAAAAGGAAATTGTCTGCCATAGAGGCAGGGGGTGGGGTAGGGTGGGGGTGGCATGAGGGATACTGGGGACATTGGTGGTGTAAAATGTGCACTGGTGGAGGGATGAGTGTTTGATCATTTTATGACTGAAACTCGGTCATGAAAGCTTTGCATGTATCTCATGGTAATTCCAAAAAAAAATAGACTAGTGGCTGTCTTGTGACCCTAGAGGAAAAAAATGAGTGAAAGAAGTCAGGGAAAAGAAGCACAAGGCTCACACTGCCTTGGGTGTGCACCCAGCAGCACACCGAAGACTGCAAGCTTGATGCCCTGCACCGCTCCACATCAGTCTTCCAGTAACACCGCCCTGTGAAGCCCAGAGGCAGAGTGAGTGACAATCTCCAATGCACCACTGCCAAGTTTGTGTGCATACCACAAGGGTGTGAGCCCAGGCACTGTAACCAAATGAGGGGAAATGCTAAGAAGGTCCTGGAATTCTCACTAGATGAAACTGCCCAGGGACCCAAACTCCGGACTTTGTATTATGTGAATAAAAGAGCTCCCTAATGAATGAAGACACTGTAATTGGGTGACTGTTAATTCCTACAGCCAAATTGTAAACAGATGTGACTTTCTTTTTCTTCTTTGGAGCTATGTGTGTAGTGGTTTGGGTCACACCCAACAGTGTTCAGGAGTGACCCCTGAAGATACTCATCTGTGGTGTGAGGTTTTCGAAGGGGGGTGAAATTAAGGCAAGTGCCTTAGCACTCTGTACTTTATCTTCAGCCTTATGATACAACTCTTGGAAGGAAAACTTCCTGAGTTAATCTGGAAAATTTCTCAGATTAGAAAATTTTGTGCTTAGAATTAGCACAGTTTTCACTCAGTGTGTGTGTAGGGGAAGTGTATTAACGACATCAAAGTTCAAATTATGTTCTAATCCAGAGCTCATGTAATTTATACTTAGGAATCTTAGAGTGTATGCATCAGCAGATTAGGCAAGTTAATTTATTTCAGAGCTTTGTTTTATTTTTTTAAAGAGTAACATTATATAGTTAAAAAAAACCCTACTGGGCCAAGGGAGAGAGATCAAGTGATGTGCAAAGCCCTGGCACCATCAAGCTCCCCAAACACCACCTGGGGTGTGAACCTGGTCGCTCTCAAGCACCAGACAAGAGCACTGAGCTGCCAGACCTGACCTACTGGGCCAAGCATTGACAGAACTGGCCTTGGGTCCCATGACACTGCTGAATATAGCACTTACAAAAACTGTTTTTAATATAGCCCCACTATAAAACAAGTGTGTAAAGTAAGAAATGAAACAACTTTTGCTCTCTGTCATTATGCCAAATTCTATTCTAGGAATCACTGCTGAAAGATTGGTATTTCCAAGCGTCCAAGACATTTTGTATAAGTTGTCATTTTGTTTGGTTTTGCTCTTTTGGGGCCCCTCAAGTGGTGTGCAGATCAGAGCTGGGAGTGGTGGGGCCACTGATGATTCTTGGCCAATCTGGCAGCAGTTCAATACAAGGACCCAAAGATGCTGTGTCTCAGGCCCTGTGGTGTTGGGGATTCACAGGGCACCTGAGCGGTACTGGGGGCCTCCAGGGCTATATCTGGTGTTGGAAAGTGATCTTCAAAGCCACTCCTGGACATGTCTGGGGGGCCAAGTGGTGTTGATGCTGGGCATTAAAGTCGGCCAGGCACGAAGAGGCATGTGCTTTCACCACTGTGCCATCTCCAAGTCCCTGTTTGTTTTTGATTTTGGTTTGGGGTTCATACCCAGAGGTGCCCACTGATGCTAGTCTCAACAGTGTGTGGGGGACCATGAAGTATTAGGGATTAAACCCAGGGTTCCCTCCTGCAAAGCACATACTGCAGCCCTTTGAGCCATCTCCCAGGCCCCTTCCAGACATCTTAAACTCATGAATTGACATTAGTAACTTGAATACAAGTAATTAAACATTATTCCGTTGTTGCAAATAGCCCGATTATTTGATACCATTGAACTGCAGTCTTCCCGGTTTTGATGTTTTTCCTTACTTTCAAGTCCAAAATATTTCAAACTTTCATGAAGGTTGTGGCTTGATGCTCTGGGAGAGTCTCTGTCCAGTCAAAGGCCAGAGGAGAACCAGACACCTGTCTCTAGGGAGAAATAAATGCTGGAGAACAGGCAGAGGCCTCCATGCTCACCTTTGTCTCATTGCTTTTTGGATCATGTACAAGTTCTAGATGTTTGCTCAGGCCAGGAGAGACAGGCCTGACCCAGTTTATTTCTAGCACTGCCAGCCAGTGCAGGACTGAAGCTGGGCTCACCAGAAGTTATGAATTCAAAGTGGAAATTAGCCTCTCATTGAAATTGTGTGGACAAAAAATAGACTTTTCTTGAAATAAGTGAGGAAGATTTTATTTTTTTATTTTTTGCTCTAGTGTCTTCTTCAGGAACCACATTCCTGAGAATGTCAACAAAGATATATTTATCATTCAGTGTTTGGTTTTCTTTTATTATTATTATTATTTATTTGTGCTCATGTTTCCCTCATACAAAGTTCGAGAATCCATCCCTTCACCAGTGCCCATTCTCCACCACAAATAAACCTAGCATCCCTCCCATCCTCCCCAATCCAATCTCCCCCCACCCCACCCTGCCACTGTGGCAGGGCATTCCCTTTTGTTCTCTCTCTCTCTAATTAGGTGTTGTGGTTTGCAATAAAGGTGTTGAGTGGCCATTGTGTTCGGTCTCTAGTCTACATTCAGCATGCATCACCCTTCCCCTGCATGGCCTCCAACCACATTTTACTTGGTGTTTCCCTTCTCTATCTGAGTTGCCCTCTCCACAGAATGTGAGGCCAGCCTCCAGAAATAAGTGAGGAAGATTTTAATACATTTCTTATGCCAGTTTTATATTCTCCAGTAATATTTTGTGAACTTCACAGCCAGAAACATCCTAATACGGGTGGAGGGCTGTGGGCACTGTGATGGTGTTGAGATGTGGTAATAACCTTAGTTAGCACTGCACTGTAGCACTGTCATCTTGTTGTTCATCAATTTGCTCGAGCGGGCACCAGTAACGTCTCTATTGTGAGACTTGTTGTTACTGTTTTTGGCATATTGAATACGCCATGAATAGCTCTGCCGTGCTAGTAGCATGCTGGGCTCTCCGAGGGGGACGGAGAGATCGAACTCGGGTCGGTTGCGTGCAAGGCAAATGCCCTACCCGCTGTGCTATCACTCCAGCCAACCTAAACTAATACATTTTATTTATTTATTTTGTCTTGCGGTCATTCCCCACAGTGCTCAGGATTTACCTCTGTTTCTGCACTCTTGGAGCAAGTGGGATGCTGGGGATTGAACCTGGGTTGGCTGTGTGCAAAACAAGTGTTCTACTCACTACACTATTGCTCCAGCTTCACCAGTGCATTTTTAAAGCCTATGCTTATCAAATACTAATTTCTGGTGAGCATTCAACTACAATGTCCTCTTTGACCAAAGGCCATTGCTAATATATTTTACAACCAGACAGGTCAGCCTATAGTGACTGCCTCAGAAGTGCTACTTAATATTATGTTTATCAGTTTGTGCTGTCTGTTTTACTTCATTTGGATTTTCTAGGAGAAACAAACATATGTCTGTAAGATCACTGAGAAGTAGTTCCCAAAGTGACAAATTATCTTACTGCTTTTATTCTGATTTACATTTTTAAAGGGGACTGTTTGGATGATCCAAACATACTTAAAAATGAATTTTACTGACTACTAAAATGAGTAAAATTAGTGATTATTAAAGGCAATAATCATTTTTATTTTATTCTTTAAAAATTACTTATAGTTATCTGGTCAATATACAAGGAGTATTTATTTGGTGGGGGGAGGAGAGAGTTCTGGGTCACACCCAGTGGTGCTCAGGGCTTACTCCTCCAGGGCTCAGGGATCGAACCTGGGTCAGCCATGTGCAAGTCAACTGCTTTACCGGCTCTACTATAATTCCAGCCCCACAAAGGAGTGTTTAATTAGTTTTAGCAGCACTATCTAGTTTGGTTGCTGTTGTTGATGTTGCTTTTTGTTTTTATTTTTATTCTGGGGGGCTTTGGGGTCACTGCTCAGGGATTTTTCCTGGCTCTATGCTCAGGGATCATTCCTGGTCAGTCAGGGAACTATCTGTGGTCCTGGGGACCAAGCCAGAGTTAACAAGGAGCATGGTAAGTGCCTAACCTCGGTACTATCTCTCCAGCCCTATCACTCGCTAGCTTTACGAATCTTCCAGATGTCAACCCCCAGAAATCCCAGGTATACGGGACTTTGTGATTGAGAACTCTGGGTTCAATGGGACCGAAAACAGAGATCCTCTGCCTGTTTCCCCCCATTCCTGCCCCTCCTCCCGTCTTCAGCAAGTCAGCAGTCACTCACGCCCATAAGTTACCCCTGGCTGGCACCAGAGAATCTCGTCATCAACCACTATCCAGATCACATGTCCTTTATCATGTGATCTGGAATGAGCAACATGACGCTTGCCATAACCATGCTGCCAGACCACATGCCAGGCCGTTTCACTCAGAGCACCCCAGAGGGGAGCGGGTGAAACCCCTCCCCACCCCAAGGCACCCAGCCCCTGCAACCAAAAACATCCAGACCCCAAATGCCACCCTGCTCACAGTCGTTCTCCACACACATGGATCGAACCTCACCCACGAGTGAACCTTTCCCTGGACCACGCTGCCACAAATGCGGCTATGCAACACTTCATAAGACACACTCTACCCATAGTCCATAGTGTTGCACCACATTTGATGGGATTTGATGAAGGAGACAACCTTAGAGGGAAATAATATATTATTTAAGTTCTGTTTTGGCAGAGTCTCCTGTCCTCACACCTGGCTGTCTTCACCGGGGCCTCTTGGAGGGGGGCAGGTTGAGTTTTCCTCCCCTCCCTGAGCAGAGCCCTGGCAGCCAAAGACCTCTGGAACCCAGTCACAGCCATGCTCAAGGCCACTCTCCACATGCTTGGATGAGCCTGACGCATGAAGGAACTGGCTGAGGAACACAGGTGTGCGGGACCTGGGGCTGAGATCCTCCAAGCCTGCTAAGATCGAGACTGGGCCTCCTCCACCCAGATCCACCTTTTTTTCCAGTAGCTAGGGGGTCACACCCAGAAACTGCCCCAGTGCTGTGTAATCCCATCAATGGCCAAGATTCAGAGACTATAAAACAAAGCTCCCGGAAGAGTATTGTTTAGACCTCTTATTGTCTAGTTTTCCCTCTCAGAGAACCCAGCAAGCTACCAAGAGAATCTTGCCTGCATGGCAGAGCCTGGCAAGCTCCCTGTGGCATATTCTATATGACAAAGAACAGTAACAATGATGTGTCTCATTCCCCTGACCCTGAAACAGCCTCCAATGCGGCACTGTTGGGAAGGACGAGTAAAGAGAGGCTGCTAAAATCTCAGGGCTAGGATGAATGGAAACATTACTGGCGCCTCCTCGAGCAAATCAATGAACAACAGGATGACAGTGACAGTGATACAGTGAAGTTCTGCTTTGGGGTAGGGATTGTGGCTCAGGATGGAAACATTTGAAATATGGTGGTGGGAAGGTGTAATGATGGTGGGATTGGTGTTTGAATATTAAATGTAATCAAATACTGTGAACTACTTTATAAAATTTTAAAAAATAAAAAAAATCTTCTACTCATTGCACCTACATTTCCAGCAATAAATGGAAGATAGCTATGCTCACCATTATACCACCAAATAGCTCCAGTAGTTGGAAAAATATTATACCTGCTCTTTACTGTGACTCTTACTATAATGAAGCAAATAGTCACAGGGTCTATGCTTGTCTGAAGTTCCAACTTAACATCTTAATGTTTTAGAACTTGTGCTAATTATGGAGTAGCTTTTAGTAGACCAATATTTCCAATGAGAATAAACTTAACACCATTGAGGTTCTGACTTGCAGCTGGCAAGATGGTGGCTGTCCAGACCTCCCCTGAAGCGAACCTCTTTGCTTTTCCACAACAGGCTGATCTACCCATGATCCCTAGACCTGGCGGATGTCTGATGCATAAAAAGTGTTTCTCTAGCAAATTGGGCTAGTAAAGAGAGTGGAAAGAATAATAGGGCATAGCCTCTACATTAAGCTTGGTGCATTTTAAACTTACCTCTCTCTGTTTTTTTTCCTGTCTTCTTTACTGATAGCAAAAACAAGTCTTAAGAAGTGTTCACTTTAGGAAAAGAGCACTGAGCTCAGAGAAGGATTTACCACACCCACCTCTAACTGAAGCCTTTCGTGTAATGACTGAGTTTGAGTGAGTGCATCCAAAGACACTTTTAAGAGTAGCTCCATCTTTTTTAAGTTTCGAAGATCTCGTTCTTTCTCTCGTTGCTTACGAGAAAGTTCATCATGGTAGTTCTGTTTATCAATGAGACAGTTTCGTAAGTTGAAGTCAACGATTCCTCTGTTTCAGGTAAAGAGAGAAAAGAGAGTCCCTTGGATTTAGCTGTCTTCCCAGTTGTTCGAAAGAGCATACTAACATACAGAACCATTTTCAGGTGAAACTCTAATTGCAAGTTATGTCTAAAGCAATTTTGTCATCATTTAAAGCAACAATGTTTTAAAAATTCTTAATGCAAAAGCAGAGTGGCAGAGAGGGGGATAAAAGGAGGCTACCAGTTCCCTGACATCTTACAAATGGGAATTAATACTTCCCTAAGAGAAACACACCACCAATTTGCTTCTATAAGGAAAAAGTCCTGATTGCCTCGATGTACCATTTATTTGTGGGAAAGATGCTTCAACTGTTGCACACTCCAGAGCTATAATTTTCCAGAGATACACCAGAAATATATAAGATACAACTGATTATATATATATAATATATAATATACAACAAGGTATAAATGAATAATTTTATACTTATAGTCACAGGAAATCTATGACAGTGATTAAGAGAAGTTGAAAACAGTTATAAAAAATTCCTTACATATAGATGTATTTTAATTACCAGCAAAACTAATTTTAAATGCCAATTGAATAAGCAAATTTGTTTGATTCGGTTTTTAATTCTCAAATATTAATCTAAGATAAATTTAGATGACACAATGCCCAGAAATATAACTAACCTTTCAGTTAGTGAAGTGGCCTCATTCTCTCTGGTTAATTCTAGTTGCTTGACCAACTGGCTATGTTCTCGTTCTTTGATCTCAAGTAAGGCTCGTTTGCTTTCAACTTCCTTTATTACTTCCTCCTTCTCTTCCATTATAGCATTAATTTTGGTTTCAACTTTCTTTAGAGAGTCATTTAGTTCTTTGACTTCATGATCCAGGATTTCTTTTTTCTTTTCCATTTCTCTGTGGGGTATGTATACATAGTTATATTTATGCATAGCACTGTAGCACTGTCGTCCTGTTGTTCATCGATTTGCTTGAGTGGGCGCCAGTAACGTCTCCATTGGGAGACTTGTTACTGTTTTTGGCATATCCAATATGCCTGGGGTAGCTTGCCAGGCTCTGCCACGTGAGCAGGATACTTTTGGTAGCTTGTCCGGGCTCTCCGAGAGGGATGGAGGAATCGAACCTGGGTCAGCTGCATGCAAGGCAGACACCCTACCCACTGTGCTATCGCTCCAGTCCATGTTTATGTATAAAGATATATAAATCTATACACACACATATGTGGGCTGGAGTGATAGCACAGCGGTTGGTGTTTGCCTTTCATGCGGCTGACCCATGTTCGATTCCTCCGCCCCTCTCAGAGAGCCCGGCAAGCTACCAAGAGTATTGCGTCCGCACAGCAGAGACTGGCATGCAACCCATGGCGTATTGGATATGCCAAAAACAGTAACAATAAGTCTCACAATGAGAGATGTTACTGGTGCCCGCTCAAACAAATCAATGAGCAACGAGATGACAGTGACAGTGACAGTGACACACATATGTGCACATATGCATGAACATAAACACACTCGCATTTCCCTTATTTTGAGTCTGATCATATCTACCTATGTTTAATTCCTAATCAGGTAACAACGACTAGTCAAAAATTCAGTGATCATGAAGGGGTCAGAGAGAGCATAGATGAGAGGGATGTGAAGGCATCTGCACTGTGTGCCACTGAGAACAGTGATCTATGCAATCTCCCCAGGCTCGTCCCAGAGCTCACTGCTCCCATCTCCTGGGTTACTATCCATCCTTATCCCCACCAGCTTCTCTAAACAAATCTGAATTTATCAACTTTGGTGCAGGTAAACTTGGCTTTTAAAAGCGTTACTAAATCATATGGCTCCTCCAAAATTTTCACATTTATACAATCATTATCTTTCTGGATTCCTCTAAATTTTGAGAATTTCCTCAGTGACATCTATCTCCAACTCTACCCTCAAACTGGGGGGTGTTGAAATGGGGGTTCAGGTGGAGAGTTCCAATTATTTGGGCTTTAGAAATTTAGCTGATGGATATCCTTACAAACTATGCAATTAAATCATTTATTTAAATGAGTTTAAATTTATCCTTTGCAAAGCTCTGTTAAAGTCAACTGGAGTCCTTCATAAAGATGGAATTTATAAATTGGGAAGAAAATAATGTTCCCAAATTAAGGTATGAATAAGTTTCATGTATAGTAATAAGTTGCCCTTTCTCTTAATGAACTTAAAATACATAATCTACAAAGAGATCAATGCAGGTATTTCTAAAATTAGGACAACAATGGTTATTTTTCTTGCTTTATGTACCTGACTTAGGGGAGAGCAGACTAGATGGAATATAAAAAAAATTAAATCTCACACTTTTCTGCGTGTAATTTTTTCAATTTCTTTTCCAATTTGTACAGGAATAGACTGGTGATGAACCACATCATCCTAGTGAAGAAATTGAACCATGTTAAATTATGTAGGTAAGAGAAGCAAATAGAAGAAAATGAGCTACAGTACTGGAATTACTACAGTACCAAAATACTGGACAAATAGAATATGTAATTCCAGTATTATAGACAGATAGAATTACATGTTACATCCTCCTTTAAGCAGGTTCTATGCAGGATAATTTCATGATTTAATTACTCATGTTGACCTTATTAGACAGTCATGACTGCTACTATTTCAAAGAGGAGGGAGGTAACTGAGTCTTGCAGATACTATTGCTAAATTCCCCCAGTTTTCCTTCCTTCTATTCCAAACCCTGCAATATCTGCCCCTCGGATTAAAATTTTGAAAGGCTAAAGTTTGCAGAATTTTGAGGGGGCTCTCTACAGAAAATGACTAAAAAAATCACAAATGCTCAACTACAGACAGAACTTCAAAAGAGTCTGTGCCAGTGGGGTCTGAAATTTTAGCTTAATTGTGTTCTGGTAAACCCATTTCTGCTCCATGTCTCTGTCCCAAGAAGTTGAGACTCTTAGCTAAAAAGAGGTTGACAGGTATCATAACTATACATGAAGCCAAAAAGTTCCACTTAAAAAAATCAAAAGCAAGACACACGAATGAATCTCTGACCTGAGCAACTTGCTTAGTGATCTCTTCAAACCCTGTAGCACTGTAGCACTGTCTCACTATCCGTCCCGTTCATCGATTTGCTCGAGCAGGCACCAGTAACATCTCCATTGTGAGACTTGTTGTTACTGTTTTGGGCATATCGAATATGCCACGGGGAGCTTGCCAGGCTCTGCCGTGCGGGCGGGATACTCTCGGTGGCTTGCCGGGCTCTCCGAGAGGGATGGAGGAATCAAACCTGGATCAGCCTCATGTAAGGCAAACACCCTACCCGCTGTGCTATTGCTCCACCCTCTTCAGACCCTAATTATTAAAATTTTAGAATTCCTAGAGCATGCAGCTGCTCTCGGAGCCGTGTGACATTGTATTGCATTCGTAACAAGCAATACAAAACATATTGTCTAGCATTGCCTTTTCGGCAGGTATGAGTGGTGGTGGGGCTGGTCTCAAAATATCTAAGGTAACTAAAGTAGAGAAAGAGTATTTTGCAAATTGTCTGCCACACAGGCAGGGGGAGGTCTGGAATGGGAGGGGGTGTGGATACTGGGGATTTTGGTGTGGAAAATGTGCAATAGTGAAGGGATGGGTGTTTGATGACTGTATAATTGAAGTTCAAACATGAAAGTTTTGTTACTGTACCTCACGGTGAATCATAAAAAATAAATTAATTCCCACGCCACCAGGTCTGTTTGCTTAATGGACATCACACTATGTTTGACACCATGCCACGTTTCTTCCTGAGAAAGAAGGATATTTCTTCTCAGCCGGCGTGGGGATATAGCTTAGTTCAGTCTAGAGAGATGGCTACCATTTTGATTGCCTTCAATATTTCAACAAAATACTTACTATTCTTGTTAGGATCACCCACAAAAGTCCGACCCATTAAGAAGGAACCATTACATACTGCTGATACTAAGATGACATTAGGTCGCGCGGCCGCGGCAGCGGCCGCGCGGTTCTGGGTTTCTGTCTAAAGTCCAGGGTAAATGGGAAATAAGGGGAAAAATTAGGTACATGGACCAGCGGGACGCTGGTGGTATCTCGAGCCGGAGCCGATATCAGCGCAAGAGCTTTGGTTCCGGAAACTGCTTGCAGACACTCTACTAGACTATCAACTAAGCCAGAGCCCCACGCCGGCTGATGACGGGAAATAACCATCCTCTTCGGTTTTTTTTCCCTTTGTCAGACAGCGTGGCGATTACTAAACAGGCGTGAACTCGGTGGCGCGGGGCAAGGGGGAAAAAGAAAAGTTATGTAACAAACAGCAGGACTTAATATCTCTATATGCTTAGTAATGGAGAATTATCAAATGCCTCATTGGCAATAGGACTGTCTTTTTCTTTTTGGGGGGAAACCCCAGCAACGGTAGTGAGTTGTGTGTTGAAACTTGGAATGTAATCGAGGTAAGCGCAAATGAAGTGAAACTTATCACGTACAAGGGTGGGGACTAGGGAGGTGGGAGGGGGCGGCAGATATACTGGGGGGATTGGGGATGGAAGATGGGCACTGGTGAAGGGAGGGGTGTTTGAATATTGTATAACTGACATAATCCTGAGAACTTTGTAACCCTCCACTTGGTGATTCAATAAAAAAAAAAATAAAAAAATAAATTAATTTATTTAAAAAATTTAAAAAATTGGGGTGGAAAAAATCAACAGCTCTAGGACTGGTTTTGAGGACTAACTATAGATTCTTCAAAATGAACAAATAGGGAAGGTATAAAGTTATGAACAAGAGGTTAGGACATCTGGTTACTTTTAAGAGAAGCAGTTCTATAGGTGTCACTCATTTCTGAGAGAAATGGACTGCTGAGATCTAGAGGGACCTTTTCCTCTGGGCCATGGTTCTAAATTAGAGTGATATTACCAAACACTCTAAAAAGTCTTTTGTGAATACCCAGGGTTTAAGCTATTATAATGCAGAACATTCTGTTTGTGGCATATGCCCTCCCTTTGTCCAGCCAATGCTGACAATCTTGATACTAAGGATTTTGTGTCTATGTATGCAATGTTTCAAACCCAATAAAATAGCACACCTTTAGGTTGATCTGGAAGTCCAACAGATCTTCTAGCTCCTTTTGCTCCTTTACTGATTGCTTTTGCTTAGACACTAAGTCTTCCCGTAAACTTTTAATTTCTAATTTCTTCTGCATTGTTTCCTTACGTAACTCTTCAATGCTGTCTCTCAGTATTTTCATCCTCTTTTCCATTTCCTTTAAGTTATGAAAATGATCACATTACAAAGAAAAATTTCAGGTCATACAACAATGTTTACCTAAAATTTTGTTTTATGTTTACCTAAATTACTTAAAATATATGTCTACCTAAAAAACAAAATTAAAAACATTTTACCAATCTCTTTATTGTATATGCTGTGAGTCCCATGAGTGATTTCTTTATTCTTTTTTAAATTTGGACCACATCTGGCTGTGCTCAAAACTTATTCCTGGCTCTGTACTCAAGGATCATTCTGGGCAGGCTAGGGTAGCATATCAGGTGCCAGGGATCAAACCTGGGTCTGCCAAATGCAAGGTAAATGCCTTATTCACTGTGCTATTGCTCGAGCCCTAATTTCATAAGAAGTTAATTCATGACTTCAGATTTTTGGGGTGGGGGAGGGGGAACACCTGGCACAGCACTCGGGAATTTCTCCTGGTGGGGCACCTGGGTTGCTGTGTACAAGGCAAATGCCCTATCTGCCACCTGCTATGTTATCAGTCTGGCCCCATGATTTAAGATCTTTAATAAAAACACAATACGTGACTGCTTTATTAAGCAAATATTTTATATCAGAAGCAAACTTATTTTTTAAATGTTTTTATTAAGTTGTTGTTTCTGGATCAAATCCAGCAGTCCCCAAGGCTTATTCCTGACTATTCTCAAGGGTCAGTCCTGGTGGTACAGTGCTTGGGGCCAATATGCAGTGCTGGTGACTTAACTGGGGTCAGCAAGCATATGCAAAGCAAACTCCTTAATGCCTGTATGATCGTACGATCACTCTGGCTCAAATACTCTTTTCTATCTTACTATATCTTAAATGGTTTCCTTTATCTGAGTTAAATTTTAATGTAAATGTTTGTAAAAAATTCACCTCTTTTCTAGTAGTTTTGTAACTTGACAAAAATCAGTTGCAAAAAGTTGCCTGAGTCACACATGAAAACGAAAGATTAGGGAGTTACTTGTTTGGAATAGCCAAGCCTCTGCATTCCTTAACCCCCCACTGTCTGTTATAAACTTCTCTAACTCATGCACATTCTCCCCATCTGCCCTTCACTGAAGACGTATAACAGATCTTTGTTCCCCATGAATGATCATTTAGGGAGTGCTTGACTTATGGAAAGAATCCTTCTAACACTCAGAAAGTCTTCACATTACTCATGACTCAGTGGATGGGTATAATTAGCATGCTCGAGGTTCTCTGTATATCTACTTCCTTCCATTGCTACAAAGAGAGGGTAAAGTTAAAAATTCCATGATCTGGAACTAAAATTGAAAAATGTTTTTCCTCATAAAAATCATTGTTGAGAATGGTGGTAAAGTGTATTAGGTACTAGACATAGCCACTTCCCTTGATTCCATTGCTGGGGTTCTCTCTCTCTCTTTATGTTTTGGGACCACACCTAGCAGTTCTTAGGATTGACAACTAGCATGAAACCCAGGCCCCTAACTCAGCCCCTTAAGCTCTCTCTCTGGCCACTCCCAAAACACGTGAAGCTGAGTTTAGAGGCTTACGTGTTGCGGGGCGGGAGGATGGTCTACCCTTTCTAGAGGTTGGGAATCTTTTACCAACTAGAAACTGATGAGAACCATGGAACCACAGGCAATGAGCCTGACTGGCAGATGAAGCCAGCCTAGGCCACTCTGATCCAGCTGAGCCAGCTAGAAGAATTCAGACCTGTGAAAACTAAGGAACGGTTACTGTTTTCAGCCTCTACATTTGGGGATGGTTTGTTATGTGAGAATAGGTCAGTGACACATGTTCTTATTTATTTAAAAAATTACTTGTAACAAGCTTGAGATGGTTAGGAAGTCATAAAGTCATAGTTTTAGCAAAAATAATGTTTGTAAGTGCTAACTACAGAATCTTTTCTTTGACACAAAGCAGATATTATCCAATTCAGCCTAAATTTAATGCCAAATATCTGCAGCCTGTGAGAGGCACCACTACTGTTTAAACAGGGTTTTGCAGATACGCCTCTCAGCAGTGTCCATAGATGAGGACTGAATTTTTCCAATGCTTGAGGATATGGCTGCAATCAACTTTAATATTATCCAAAGAAACATCAGGTATTTAACAAACGTTCAATCATCGAAGACTTACTCCTGGCTTGGGTATCTTCTCAAATTCCTTCATGATAAGGCCTTTTTCTTCCATTAAACTGCAAAAACAAGGGAAAAAAATAAATCGAGTTTGGCTAAGCAGAAAAGAGTAAGCTATCGTAGCAGTTCTAACTTTTTATTCCTCCTTTTCATGCTTGTTTGCTACTCCCAGAGTTCATGCTTTAGAAAGACTTTCATAAAATCTCAGGGCCCAGTTTGATGTGCCCCTCTAGTCTTTCCATGGCACTGAGTACACACACTTGTACGCATCTATGGTTTCATGCTATCACTGTGTGGGGGCCCTAACTCCGCCCCAGGCTCCTGTACTTAGTCTTCTTTCCTGGCAAGTTCCAGATTTCTTGTTTATGTGCTTTGTAGTGAAATGTTTCTGCTTGAACCGTTGCAACAGTCTCCACTGGTTGCATCCAAAAAGCCTGGCCCGCGTGCAGTCTGTCTGGGGCAGGGAGCCACGGAGGTAGCCGACTCTCAGGGTTCTCTTGTAATGAAATTTTATTTAGCAATCGTATAAATTAAAGTTAGAATAAAAATAGTAAAAATCTGTCATGGAAGAGACAATTTGTAGAGATGGCACTTGCATTACATGAATTTGAACCCAGCACCACATATGGTCCTTTGAGCACCGCCAGCAAGCAGTGATTCCTGAGTACAGTCAAGTGTGGCCCAAATGCTCGTGTGCGCCCCCTCCTCCCCCTACATACACGTTAGGGTAAATAAAAACGTACCTATGTAAGTTACTATGGGTTAGTTCTCTGTCTGTAAACTGAAGATGAAAATTTTCAGAGTTTTGAAGGTTCCTTTCTTTGCTTCTAGGACTGGCATTAGAAATTCACAACAGTTTACTTCCAAGCTACTGATCTAGCCCCTCGGCCGTGCTGTGTGGCCACCAGGGGGTGGTAGCGCGCTGCTACCTTTTGGTTGCAAAGGCAACGAGTACCAGCGTTTGAAATGGTGGCATGAAGTTCTACCTAACATAAACTTTCCTATAAATAAGTAAAATAATCCGTTTAAGAATAATAATATTAAGAGGAACCTGGGTGATAGTACAGTGGGCAGGGTGTTTGCCTCGCATGCGGATGACCAGGATTCAACTCCTGGCACTCCAAAGAGTCTTCCAGGCCTCAGGAGTGATCCCTGAATACAGAGCCAGGAATAACCCCTAAGCATCGCTGGGTGTGACCAAAAACCTACCAAAGCATTAATTAAGAAATAAAATAAAATCTTGGGGCTGGAGCAATAGCACAGCGGGTAGGGTGTTTGCTTTGCATGCGGCCAATCCAGGTTTGATTCCCAGCATCCCATATGGTCCTCTGAGCACCGCCAGGGGTAATTTCTGAGTGCAGAGCCAGGAGTAACCCCTGTGCATCGCCAGGTGTGACTCAAAAAGAAAAAATAAGAAATAAAATTAAAATCTCAATCTAGGACATGTTAAATTTTTACCACATAGTATTTTTTTAATTGAGTCACTGACTTTCCCCCCAAGGCGTACAAATATTTTAGTTCCAGAGAAACATATTCATAATCCCAGCCCATCATTCCAGTTTATCATTTTAAGTTTTTGTTTTTATTTATCTGGGAGGGGAGGGGAGGGGAGGGAGTAAACACATCTTCTCAGGGTTTATTATGGCTTTTCACACTTGAGGGTCTTATCCCTTGTACTTTATAATATAATTATATTAAACGTGCATGTATGTATGATTGAATCCACATAATTGAAATATTTTTTGTTAAGTTGAAAAACAGATGTCATAGCAGTCAATTTAAATGCTATTTCTAAGGTTTTCTTATAGGTTGATGTATCATAATGAGAGAATCCTAAGTATTACTATTATGTATTAAAACTATTATAGAACCTTAAGTAGGTATTATTCTCCTTATTGTAGAAAAAATTGGTAATTAAGTAGGCTGTACATTGCCAAGGTCTCTGCATATCAAAACATATTGTCACCACTTGAGCCACATTTCCCAGTCTCTCTCTGTCTCTCTCTTCTCTCTGTCTCTGTCTCTCTCTGTCTCTCTGTCTCTCTCTCTCTCTCTCTCTCTCTCTCTCTCTCTCTCACACACACACACACACACACACACACACACTGTCCTTTCTCTCTCTTGTGGCATTTCTGGTATAGAAATTTTTGTGTGTGTTTTCCTTGACTTATGTTACCTCCTAACACATTGAACTTAAATGTTTGAACATTGAAACATGAAACAATGAGTGTTGAACATTTCATTGAACATTGAAATTTAAATCCTGTCAGTCATTTCAGCTGTTCGAATATTATGCTTAACTTCATCACAGCTCTATGAGAAAGCATTTTTTACCTATGTTTACCACAGTTTTTACCTATGTTTAGAAGGTATGGTTTACAGACATGCATCAATAAGGCTTAACTATAATTACAGCCATACCTCATACACAGGAGCAAACTGTTTCTTCACAGAGCTCCGGGCTCATTTTTTGCCATCCCTTATCGGCACTAGCAAGTGTAAATTCCAGGGTTTGTTAGGGATTTACACAGTCAGCATAGGTGATCGCTTTTTCATTTTTAGGGTCTGACTTTTACTGACTTTTAACCCTTCCTTAGTCTAACAGTATGTAGATGATGTTTTCTTAAACTATGTAATATTATAGCAGATTATAACAAATAACTTAAATCAGCACATAATCCTAAGGGAGTGTTTCAGAGAGTTGCTCATGCTCCTCAGCATTTACTTCTTTTCTGTAGCAAGAGAATCCTCACTGAGACCATGTTATCAAAGGCTGTGGGTTGTCAGGATATGTGGGGAAATGAAGGAAGGACCACCCTGTGTGCCGCCATGAGCATGAGGCATCATTCGCCATTTGGAGTAGAACTGGCTTGATGGAAGTGGATGGAGGTTGCAAGTGGGTTGATTCTCAGACCAAGCCAAGCAAAATCCAGTCAGCAGTCATGCCCCACATGGTCCTGGCTGCCATGGTGTTCCTTGAGGTCCTGTCACTGGTGTGTTTACTGGTTAGCAGGGTGAACACTTGGACTCAGCCTACTCTAACACACAGCACTGAGAATGTCTACGTCCAGTAAGTAACAGTGATTCAAAATTCTGACATGATTCAAAATTCCAGGAGAAACTTGTGAAAATCTAGAAGTATTGCTCAAATCATGAGCTTGGACGTCTATTTTAGGTCTGGACTTTTAAATAAATTGTTCTGATGCTTCCTTTTCAGTAGTGAGGACTATTCTCTGCAAAATATGTTCTACAAAAGCAGGAATGATTAATATATATATGTCATATGAAGGCAAAATATGCTCCTTTTGTGAGTTTCCCCCTAACTACCCATTCTAATGTTCTTGGTCATAATCTACATACAGATGCATGGCGGAAACAATTCTTCTGCTCCTTTCTTCATCAAATCTGCCAGCGTCTTGTTTTGTGGACCAAGAATAGAAAACAAATACCCCCAAGGGAGCTCCCAGGAGGATGGCAGGAAGTAGCTACAGACGGGTAGAGAGTCTCTAGGGCCAGGAGCACACTGGGACAGCCCTTCTGATATGCCTCATGATTGTCCCATTCTCCACCTCCTCATTTGCTCATGGAAGAGGTGACAGCCTTGTTTCCTTGTACTTGTTGGAATGCACCAGTCTTACCAGGAGACACAATGCACTTGCTACCCAAATCTTAGGAAATGCATAAAAGCGGAGAAGTTCCCAGAAGGTAAAAGTGTGAGGCCAGGAAAAGCTAGAATATTTTCAGAGAACGTTTGTAGAAAGATAATGACTTTATTTTATTTTATTTTAAAGATAATTACTTTATTCCCAAAATAAGTTCTAAATAATATTTAATTTTGCCCCCTTTTTGGTGTTGGGGATCAAAGCCAGGGTTTTCTACATGTGATGTGTTCGATTCCCACCCCTATCCTCCCACAATTCAAAGAAATTTACCTAATTGCTTTATTATTTATTAACAATGTGTTTATTTTACTTATTTAAGTAAACTTTTTAAAGTAAACTTTTTAAAGAACTTATTTAAGAAGTTCTTTTCTGAACCACTTATTTATCAAGAGGCCATCATTAAATATTAGTTCCCAAACTGCCATTGTAATCAGATTTAATTATAAATTGCTTACATAATAATTATATTTACACTAGCATTAACAAGAGAGTGCATATTCTGTGAAAACATGAGAAAGTCAATCAAATCATAAAGTGAAAAATCTCTCTTTAAAAAATTTGCACAATATGTTGTTCTTAGTAGTCACACACTACCAGTTCCTAGAGAACCTGGGGGCAGGGGGAGCACCAGTTATCTGGACCTCTATTGTTTGGACCTTGAATAAAATGAGTTTTATTGAGTTGATCTGAAAAATATCACTTGTATATTTGAATGAGTATATAAATGGACTTAGTCACTGTCTCCCTCTCTCTATCTTTCTGTTTTGGGGATCAAACCCAGGGCCTTTCACAAGCAAGGTAAGTTCTCTATTGTTCAAGCTATACTGTCCCCAGCTCCCTTAAATTATTCATTTTTATGTGAGGATGGAAATATCTGCTTTTGGTATCGCTTTTGGTGTCACCATATCTTTGTGAAAATAACTTTATTTGATAGATATATTAAACTTCTTCACGAAAGCTAATTCTTGAGTTACTGATATTTGAAATGCAAGGGAGTCTGTTAAAATATTAAATGTCACAAATCCCCAAATGTGCATTTGAATGTATTTGTTCATTTTAGCCCTTGACATGTGGTCCTCTCCCTTGACCAAGAAGCTACATGAACAATTTGCCTGTCACTACCAAAACGACAAGAGTTCTGGGGCTTTTTTCTCCCCCCACCATCCCCCACCGCTGCCCCTTGGCAGCAACACTTGGAAATTTTAAACAGTTTAAATAGTAACTGCCTTATGTTCTTCTTACCCTTTCATGGAAATGTCAAGCATTCATATTTTCAACACTAATGAACAACCACCAATTGTTTTATTCGATTATTTTTTCAACTGAAAGAGTGCTTACAGAGCACAGAAATAGACAGGCTTTTCTTTTTATAGAACTCATTGGTTAACCTGAAAGAAAGTTTAAATGGAAGACAAAAAGAAAAAAATAACTCAGATTTCTTCCCTTCCCCTTCCCCGAATATAATGTTCCTGGTTAAACTGGGTCTTCTTCATTGACCAGTTGCAAACATAAAATCCAAAGTGGGGATTCAAAAGCCAGGTTTTGAGAGGTTCATAAAAAACATATCACTAAGGTCACTTGCTTACCTCTGGGCCAAACTGAGTTATAGTATAGGTTTTGCCTGAAATCTACCTATACTTCAAAAGAGCCAGGGAAAGTTCTGCCACTTCAAATGGCAACAAACTCTAGGCTATGTGGTTTGCTCTTCTCTTCTGCACCCACACCACCCACAAGACAAACCACAGCCCAAAAACTTAGATGGCAATTTTTTTGCAATTCAATCTACCTTGTGTGATTTGCTGACCAAACTTCTACTGACTTGCCACTTCACGGAAGAAAATACAGAAGGAATTTTGGAAATAATATTTCCAAACCTTTCTCCTTGGAGGACTAGAGTGATAGCACAGCGGGTGGGTCGTTTGCCTTGCACGCGGCTGACCCAGGTTCAATTCCTTCATCCCTCTCAGAGAGCCCGGCAAGGTACAGAGAGTATTTCGCCCCCACAGCAGAGCCTGGCAAGCTACCCATGGTGTATTCTATGCGCCAAAAACAGTAACAACAAGTCTCACAATGGAGATGTTACTGGTGCCCGCTCGAGCAAATCGATGAACAACGGGATGACAGTGCGACAGTCCTTTTCCTCTGGAAGTTCAGTGAGTATGATCCTGTGTGGCTTTGACTCAATGCATGTGTCTTTCTAAAGGGTGTCATTTTTCTTTTTTGATCCTGAGGAACAGTTTTGTGACAGGAAAACCAGGTTGACTATCGAAATCCTTGGGCTGAGAAGAGAGTGAGCCAGATGAGGCCCTACCCTTATATGGGCCCTGGAACATTCTATGAGGGTGACTCCATGCAGAGACTGGCCTGGGCTGCAGAGAGGTTAAGAGGGCAGTGTCAGGAAGGAGAAAGAGTTTGTATCAAGTCTGTGCTCTTTGGTCAAGTCCTGTGACCACAGCTCCTAACAATGAGGGCTCTTTCCATGCCAAAACCACAGCAGGTAGCCTAATTTCCTGAGTGTCTGTCCCCTGTGTTTTTCAACGGAAGCTATGTGACCCTCTTGTCCAAGGCCTGCCAGAACCCAGCAATAAACTAAGCTGTTAACCTCTTTAACATTGCCATCTCATTCATTTGCCTTATACCAAAATGCACTTCCCAATGGAGACTGATTTTTTTTTGTTTGTTTTGTTTTGGGGGTCACATTCAGAGATGCTCAGGGGTTATTGCTAGCTCTACACTCAGGAATTACTCCAGGCGATGCACCAGGAAGGATGCCAGTGATCGAACCCAAGTTGGCTGCATGCAAGACAAGCGCCTTAGCCACTGTACTTTCGCTCCAGCCCCTGAGACTGATACATCGAACTGTTTTGTGAAAACTGTTTTGATCCTATCTGTCTTCCATGTGTTGGAGGGACGCCTGGACTTACCTATTCAGTCGGTACTGATTGTGGTAATCTCTTTCTTTTGCAGCATTGAACTCATTTTGGTACTTGAGAAGTTGTTCTCGCATTTTGGAGACCTCTGTGGTGAAGGCGTCTGGAAAATTTTCCGCTTCCTCCAAGTGGAACTGCTGCTGTCGTATTTGCTCTGTGTAATATCTGACATTCTGAAGCAGAGAGATCTCAGACTGTTGGGTGCTGGACCAATGGAAACAGAGCAGCATACTGAGTAATCTATACCTTCTACACTCTGGCCAGCTCCTGGGGGGCTGGTGGTGGAGGTCTGGTGAGGAGGGACAGGAGCGTGTCTACACTGCCTCTTCTTTCCATTCCTGGACTTAGTTCAATGCAGTGGCGTATGTGTGTATGCATACATGTACTCTAGACTAGAAGTGTTGGAAATACCCAACAAAGAGGAATAGATATAGCTACATAGCTAGAACACAAGATGACAAATTATCACTGAGGTTAGGATCAAGATGATGGAGGGTGGCAGAGAGGGGTTAAGTTGGATGAGAATTTGACTCTAAAGAACAGCTGCGGCTTCTAGGGATGGGAAAGAATCACACTGGGTCCCATATCAGCTGTACCAGTAACTCTGACTCTCTTGGATTCTTCAATTCTCCTGAACCTGATTGCAGGCAAACATTTGCCTCCGTAGCAAAATAAGAAAGGAAATTTTAGAATGATGTTGCACTAGGAAACTGGCAGAAAAAGTTCACCTATAAAATGAGAGACATGAAAAAATTGACAGATTTCTGATCCTGACTGTAATATCTGGCAAAAGCTGGATTTGAATGTCATAGTTGAAGGGATTTTTAAAACTCCATTTGTATCTGGTAACTTTGGTCCTGTCTGGGAATTAACAATCTTGTTGGAGGCATAGAAACTGGATTTTATGGGATTTTCCACATTACTTTCTAGAAATTGCTCACCTATCTTGCCATCTGGCATCAACTGCAGCCTTATCAGTAGACTTGACTCATCTTAGAAACCCCACAGTGTTACATTAACTATATCTCCTATTCACAAGCAAGCTTCTTGCCATTTCCTGTTTCAAAACCACAATCTCCTTTGTTGTGAACTCTCCCTACCCCCACCCCAGCATACCCTCACCGAGAGGAAATTTTCAGTTTCCAAGATACTTGATGTCACTTGATCAACAGCTAATAGTGAGACATTAATTATTAGAATATAATACATTCTAATAGGATGTTAGGTACCAAAGAGCAACCAAAATAGCTATAGTCATACCATTATTGAATTCTGGGTTTACTTGTTACAATTAAATTTCCTTGCATGCTAACTTATGTTGTAAATCTGGAGCTCTTGTTTTCCTTCATAGGAATCTTCAACTATGGAATTCCAGCAAACTGGCTTAGGCATACTCAAACAATGCCTGTTTCTCACAGAAAGGATGCAGACAAGGTAGCTAAGGTTCCAGTTAGAACACAGAGATAAATATCACAACATGATTTCTATCAAAAACTTGTTCAGTTCAGCATTTCCAGGTTATATGTTTCTGCCCTGCTACATCTCCTGCAGCCAAAACGGAGATGTCACTTCAACTGTGCCTTTTACACTCACCTAACAGTGGAAGAGGAGAGAGTAGTTGAGACATTGACAAGAAAGGGAATGAAAGGATCAAGAAAACATCAACTGTGGGTTGGAGAAAGCATACACAACAATCTGGAAGTAGAAAGAAATGGCGTCATAACTCAGATTCTGCATTGCTATTTGTCATCATGCCCAAGTTGCTGAGTTCTGAGGGTCAGTCATAGGGGAAGTCAGGTCAGCTCTGCTGGTCTCTAGAATAGATTATCTGGAAGGTGGGAAATGCTGTGATATTAATTGTGTTTGCAAAAGGGGTCAGAGGGATGCCCTCAGAACTGCATTGTGTTTCTGTTAAGGAGTGTGAAGTATGTTGAAAGAGATGATCTGATATTTCCCATCTAAAAATCATCCAAATTCCCAAGTACTAAAAGGTATGTGAGCCCATACCTTTTAACAGGTATTTAAAAAGGCATGTGCTTTTAACACTCGGTCACGTATGCTAATGGAGTTTCCACTGGAGGTGAGGGTGAGGATTTAGTTCAGGTCAAAGCTGAGGGCTCTGGAGGAATCTGTTCTTGTTAGGAACCTGGACGGAGCTTGGGTAAGTAGGAGGTGAAATGCATAGGGATGTGGCTCTGTTTTTATCCTGTGTGTACACTTCTCTCTCCTGCGATCATCCTCAAATGAGTCTGTGTCAGGTAAGAAGTAGGTTGGAGATTTGGAATAGGATGGAGAATAACAGGATGGTGTTTTGAGCCAATATATCCGTTGGCTTTTGATGATGACTTCATGTACAGTATGAGGAGGTGTGAAAGAGGGAAAAAGAGGACCGAGACAAGACTTTCCCTCTTTTATCACTCTACTTCTCTCGTAACTCTAAGTGGGTGACAGCAGGTGTGTAATAAATAAATCTGTTGGATCACTTTGTGATAGCTAATTCTTCTAATCTGCTACTGATTTGGACCTGGCTAAAGTGATAAGCTGGAGGTCATAGATAAAGAAGTGAAGACAGGAATTTCAGAAGACAGACTGGGATTGTAGTAGAACCTATACCCCTGAATGTAAGAGAGCTGGAAAGGATAGTTTCTGAAAGGTGTGCCTCTAGCAGATATGTCAGTGTCAAAATGCCTTTGCCCACTTGGGAGGTAGCCTGTAGCTTCTGAGAACAGTTGCCGTACATAGCCACAGTATCCATGTGCCTCTGATAGCTTGTCCTGGCTATAGGGACTTACTTGGCATCTGAGTTCAGCTAGAAGCACTGGGGAACTAATCTCCCTAGGAGCAATTCTTAACCAATAAAAGATGAAAATGAGGGTGTTCCAGATTCTTCTCCCTCCACTGGGAGTGTGCTGAAGTATGTTCCACAGTCACTGAGAGAGTACTTGGTGGGATTGAGCCTCACCTGCCTACAATGCTAACATGTAAATTAATACACCCCTAGCTGCATCCTCCCCTCCCAGTTACACCTTCCCCACTCTCTCATGGTGTTCTGTGACATCACCTGTAAAACTACTTGAACTCAAATCCCTGATTTAGGGTCTGCTTTCAGGAGAACAAAAAATAAGATATATTTCATCACAAGTAAGATAAATATGACAAGAGATGTTGGTACATTGATGAGTAGATATACCTTGCCACGGTATCATGCATCAAGGTGTACTTGGCTTTCAACTCAGCCATTCTGGTTCCAGGAAGTTTTCCCAAAGCATATAACTAACAAAGAGAAGATAAGATTGTATCAGTCATGGTTCCTTTTATAAAGGATATAAAGTGAATATATGGACCTTTTATAAAACCATTTAGATAAGCATAACAGAGGAAATACATAAGATATCATGGCATATTAGAGTGGGTGTTCGGAGAAAATAATTCCAGTTATAATCTGTTGCCTCCAGAAACTTGATGTTTTGGGGCAAAATGCTTTCCATCTCTACACTATTAATTCTTTCACTGTAAATTAAGGAAATTAAGTTAAATTATTTCTTGTACCATGATGCATATACATTTATCATCAAATATGCATGGAAGTGTATCTGTTACATAAACTGATGCTGTTTATTCTTTGTCCATTTCTGCTATTTTTTATTTTTCAATCTTTTATTGAATCACCATGAGATAGAGCATTACAAAGCTATTCATAATTGCCGTTTCAGTCCTACAATGTTCCAACACCCATCCTTCCACCAGTGTAATTTCCCAGCACCAGTGTCCCCAGTTTCCCTCCCACCCCTTCAAGCCACTCCCCAATCCAGCCTGCCTCTACAGCAGCCACCTCTCCTCTTTGTCTTTCTCTCTCATTTTAGACATTATAGTTTGAAATACAGATGTATATCCCTTTACCTACTTTCAACACTCAGTTCTTGTCCAGAGTGATTATTTCCAATTAGTATTGTCATAATGGACCCTCCTCTATCTTAATTATCTTCCATCCCCCACATTTTTGTGGTAATTCTCAACTATTGACCAGTCCTCCTGGCCTGGTTTCATATTAGTTTCATACTGTTCTTACAAATAAATGTAGTCATTCTATATCTGTCAGTCTCCTTCTGAGTCACTTTATCCAGCATGATACTCTCCAAGTCTATCCATTTATAGGCAAATTCTGCTAAAAGATTTTAAACTTTACTCTCTGAGTTACATAATAAGTAGTTCATAGATATCATAATATACACAAAATACTAACATTTTACCATCTTACCATTTGTTTTTGCTTTGACTTTAACTGAATTTCTAGTGGCATATTATGTAAAATAGAGCAGAAGGAAAGATTTTTACTTTTAATGTCTCCTGGTTCTCATCTTCAAAATATTTCTTGAGCTATGCATGAGGTTTAAATATAGAACACAGACTTGCATATGGATTATTTCTTTAATCTGATTTTGTCTTCCTTTCTTGATCCCGATAGTTCAAATTATGAGATCTCTCAGTTGGAATACTACAAAATCTCCAGCTGTCTCCCTCCCCATTATAAAGTACTTTACTATGAGATCATAAACTGCTTTAATACATATTTATGGTTAGAAACTTTAAGCTCAATTCTAGCTTTTCTTTTAGATATAAATATGGAAAAATTAGTTGCATTTTTACACTTCCCAATACAAATGGATTTAGAAATGAAACTTGTCATGTTTTAAAAATGTGCAGTCTAGGAAGTAAAGCACAATCTTATATTGTCAAAGGGTATATACAGTAAAAGGTTAAATCTAATGTCATAAGTTCATTAATATGATTTCACAATAGATGCTTGTATTACTGAATTGTCTTGATTAGTGACTGAGACTGGAAGGAAACATTTACTCTAGAGCTGAAAGTTTAACAAGAGTTCATGATTGAAAGATGACCATGTAATAATATGGAAAACATTTCAAAAATTGAAATTCTAGGACATTCCAAGAAAAGCAAGAGCTCAGTAAAAGCTTTTATCAAGTGAACTTGTCTGAAAAGGATCAGCATGAGGAACCACTTAAATATTTGTGTGGGTGTCTACAGGGCAACCAAGGTGGCCCTGATTACTAACCTATCATATTTTTGTTGTCTCTTTGATAGTCCCTCCTGGTTTGGTCTTGTCCTAAGAAACGTCTGGCATGCTTTGGAAGGGAGAACAAACCTGATAACATAAATGTTTAGGGTCTCATCTCCCTCTCACCTCTCTCACTGCTGGAAATGAACAAGAGAGCAATTTGACATAGCTTCCAACTGCAGATGAGTTCTCAAGACTGATTTATCATTCCCTTTCTCTTTAGTTGATATATCTTTAGCTTTCCCATACTCCTAACCAAAATCAGGTCGCCTATACTCATCTCCTGCAACAATGAATCTTACAGTCACAACAGCCCATAACTGTTTCCCTTAAATCTCAAAAACAAAGCCCTCCTCTCCTCCTGATTTAGACCAACTCATGAGCCCATGCACTCAAATATATATGTTACTAATTCTTCCTGGGAATTAAGGCTTCAGGCACATAATCTTTACTTTTCCCTTTAATCTGGCTCATAATGTCCTCGTTACATGTCTTAAGTACATCACAAGTGGGTACTGATTTGAATTCCAGCTGTTACTTTCTGCTATTTTTAAAAGCTATATAATGAAGCAATAACTAATCAGTGCCTCTTCTTTAGTTGTAGAAAACAAAATAATCCTCATTTCATAAATTTGTGTAATACTAAGACTAAATGAATCAATAGACATAAGGTATTTAGTGTCATTTATTTTGTTACTTTTGCTAGCATTGCTCTTAGTCTATAAATTTAAAAACTAAACAAAACAAAATGTATTTCTCATGCTATGCTCCCAGCAAATTACCCCCATTTAGTCCTTCACATTTCATTTTAGTTTCTGCCAATACATTAGCATCTACTCTTTATCTCCACTGTCTTACTTTCCAATCACCAGATCACAATGGCCACTTTGCAAACACATTACCCATCAAACTGGTAAACCGATCAACAACATCTTAATTGCTTTGGCTGATTTTTTATATATTTTTCTTATCACTAATTTTTAATAATAGCTCAGAGAAGGGACCAATATAGAGCTAGATGGTCTGTTTGTTTTTGAGGACACAAACTTTAGGGCTCAGAGAAGCCAAATTGCTTAAAATATACAGGTGAGGAAAGGAAAGAGTTTCAGAGAGTGAGCACCAGTGATCCACAGAGGAGCACTGATCTGTCCATACAAGTGAAGAAAATGGTGCCTGTTCCCATCAACCAGAATAGAAAGATCTCCTAAAATATGGCCCTCAAGGAGGAGGGTATTGTTGCAGTAATGAAGTCAGATTGGCCTAGGCAAAAAAAAATTTTAAGGACTTAACAATAGCCTTAAGAGTCAAGAATCAATATGATTTGTTTAGCCTTGCACATCGCTGATTCTGGTCCCATCTCCAGCACTCCATATAGTCCCCAAGAAGCCAGGAGTAAGTGTTGAGCACCACTGGGCGTGGCCCCTTCAAAAATCCCCTTGCTCTGAAGAATCAGTATGATTCAAAGAGATAGAGTACATGTCTAGCACACGAGAGGCCCTAAATTCTATATCATGACCACTGAGCACTGGTGCATGTGGCCATAGTGATTCTCAAGCATGTTAGGTTATTTTTAAAAGTAACCCCCTAAAATATCAAACTGTTACCAAGTAATGTCTCATATAAACATCCACAGGAATAACCACACACCCCCACCCCCACCAAATACATCTCTCCTAACTGTAAAAATCACAATGATTGACATCCAATAAAAAACTGTTTGGTAAGCAAAAAGAGTAGAAGAACATGAAATAGAAAACATGAAGGGACAGATAAATGGAGTAAACATGGAGTTTTAATTAGTAGACAAGGATATAAGAATAACTACTATAAATATTTTGTAAATATTTTGTATGTTGTAGAAATGGTGAAAAAAAGCATGAACACAAATGGGTGAAGTAAAAGTTATAAAAGATTCAGTTCAAATTTCTGAAAATGAAAATATATCTCTGTCAAAATATTTATTAAATGAAATTAACAGATGGTCCAAAACTGAAGAAAAGAAGAGATTAATGAAAGTTGACCTGTTAGTAATAGAAAATATCCAAATGAAGCAGAAAAAAATGGAAGATGAAAGGACATCAGTGATCGATGGACATCCAGTGACCAAACACCTGTTTAATTAGAGTGTCAGGAGGAGAGGAGGGAGACAGAAAAAATTATTTGAAGAAATAAATCCTGTTTCCAAATTTGCTGAAAATTATAAAACCCACAGATTTAAAACTTTAAAGAAATTTCAAGCTAAAGACCACCACCACAATATATATCATGAACAATTTGAAAACATTCCTTGGAAACACTGTAAAAAATAAGCCGGGCAGCTATCGGATTAACCTTATTTGTTTCCCTATTTTCAAGCATCACTCTCTTGAGTACAAAATTTGTCCACTCTTATCAAAGTTTTAAAACCATTGTTTTACACAACCTGTGATTTAGTTATTCTTTTATTTGTTTTTGGTTTGGTTTATGGCTGGGGTTTATTCCTAGCTCTAGTGCTAAGGGATCACTCCTGGCTCTGCTCTGAGGAACCATAGGTAGTGGTGGGGATGAAACTCAGATTGGTCACCTGCAAAGAAAATGCCTTTAATCTCTTTACTATCTCTCTGGTCCCATTTATTTAAGAGGATAAACCTGGTTTGTTCCTTGCTCCTCTCTAAAGAGGATCCCCAGTGACATTTTAATCACAAAATTCAAATTATATATCTCTATTCTTATCGTATTTGATTGTTTTGTGACAATTGTTACATTTATTTATTACAGTCCACCATGTATGGAATCTCTGGTTCCTGTGATATATGGTCTCATATCCCTGACTCTTTTTTTTCTCTTCTGTTTTTTTTTTTTTTTTTTGAGAGTTGGTGTTGCCAAGGATTGCTTGGTTTTCACGCTTTTTTGTTTGTAAATCATGCACTTTCATCAGGGTCTCTTACTCACTGCATGCTGATAAGCCCCAACAGGTGGGTTAGTAGAACATCTATTGCTCTACAAGCTATTATTTGGGTAAGGACCGTATAAAATGTGGGATTATGGTTAAAAAAATAATTTTTGCTAACACCTGGAAAACATGAAATTTTTTGCTCAAAAATATTGATGTTCAGCCCTTTGGATCCGGCTGCGGAGCGAGCATGAAGGAAGAGCCCAAGGGCGCGCCCTTGGACTCCAGGCAGCCCACTGAACTAATTCCGGCATGGGACCAGAGACCCCACGGTGCGCTGAAACAGTGGGACCCGGGCATCCCCCAATTCTTTTAACCTGTCTCTCTCTCTCAACTCCTCCCTCCTGAGCACAGCGTAGGACTTCTCCATCTTATGAGCACCATAAAAGGGTAAAAGTTTGTAGTGATGTTATTTCTGGTTGTACTTTCCCTGGACTTTATACAGAAACCCAAAACCGCGCGGCCGCTCTGCGGCCGCGCGACCTAATGTTATCTCAGCATCAGCAATATGTAATGGTTCGCTTTTAATGGGTCGGACTTTTGTGGGAGATCCTAACAAGAATAGTAAGTCTGTTGCTGAAATATTGAAGGCAATCAAAACGGTAGCCATCTCTCTAGACTAAACTAAGCTATATCCCCACGCCAGCTGAGAAGAAATTTTCTTCTTTCTCGGGAAGAAACGCGGCGTGTCGTCAACTACAGTGTGATGTCCATTAAGCAAACAGACCTGGTGGCGTGGGAATGGGATATAAGGGGAAAAATTATGTACATGGAACAGTGGGACGCTGGTGGAATCTCGAGCCGGAGCCGATACCAGCGCAAGACCTTCGGTTCCAGAAACTGCTTCCAGACACTCTACTAGTCTATCAACTAAGCCAGAGCCCCACGCCTGCTGATGACGGGAAATAACCATCCTTTTCGGTTTTTTTTCCCTTGTCAGGCAGCGTGGCGATTACTAAACAGGCGTGAACTCGGTGGCTCGGGGCAAGGGGGAAAAAGAAAAGTTATGTAACAAACAGCGGGACTTAATATCTCTATATTCTTAGCAGTGGAGAACTATCAAATGCCTCCTTGGCAATAGGACTGCTTTTCTTTTTTGGGGGAAACCCCAACAACGGTAGTGAGTTGTGTGTTGAAACATGGAATGTAATCGAGATAAGGCATAAACGAAGTGAAACTTATCAAGTACAAGGGTGGGGACTGGGGAGGTGGGAGGGGGCGGCAGGTATACTGGGGGGGTTGGTGATGGAGGATGGGCACTGGTGAAGGGAAGGGTGTTTGAGAATTGTATAACCGACATAATCCTGAGAACTATGTAACCCTCCACATGGTGATTCAATAAAATTAAAAAAAATATTGATGTTCAAGTATTGTGATTATTTTTATTTTTTTATTTTTTTTGTTTTTTTTTTCTTTTTATTTTTTTTAGTTTATTTTTAATTAGAGAGTCATCGTGAGGGTACAGTTACAGATCCATACATCTTTGTGCTCATGCTTCCCCCATACAAAGTTCGATAACCCATCCCTTCACCAGTGCCCATTCTCCACCACCCGTAAACCCAACATCCCTCCCCCCCCTCCCCAGTCCCGTCTCCCCCCACCCCACCCTGCCACTATGGCAGGGAATTCCCTTTTGTTCTCTCTCTCTGATTAGGTGTTGTGGTTTGCAATAAAGGTGTTGAGTGGCCATTGTGTTCAGTCTCTAGTCTGTATTCCGCCCGCCTCACCCTTCCCCCACATGGCCTCCAACCACACTTTACTTGGTGGTCCCTTCCCTGAGTTACCCAGAATGAGAGACCAGCCTCCAAGCCATGGAAACAATCTCCTGGTACTTATTTCTACTATTCTTGGGTGTTAGTCTTATAGTCTATTATTCTATATTCCACAGATGAGTGCAATCTTTCTATGTCTGTCTCTCTCTTTCTGACTCATTATTGTGATTATTTTTAGAGACAATTATGATGTTACATTTCATCCCAAAATTCTGTGGATAAGTATTATCCAATTATTTCACTGAAAAAAGTAGAATCTATGTATCACACACATATTTTCATTACTTATTGGGTACTGTAGTCCCATTGTGCTTCGATTTGCTCGAGCGAGCACCAGAATGTCTTCATTGTGAGGCTTGTTATTACTGTTTTTAGCATATCGAATATGCCACGATGGCTTGCCAGGCTCTGCCGTGTGGGCAGAATACTCTAGGTAGCTTGCTGGGCTCTCCGAGAGGGACAGAGGAATAGAAGCCGCGTCGGCCGTGTGCAAAGCAAATGCCCTACCCGCTGTGCTATTGCTCCAGTCCCACTTATTGAGAATGTGGCAAAATTCCCCTCAACTTTAAATCCTCCCCTTGCCACACAAACACTTGAATATGTCCTCCAAAACATAATTAATATTGCTTTAAAGCTGCCAAAGGTTCACATCACCTTCAGGATTGTTCAGTTCCTTAGGATAGGATATAAGGCCTCAATGTCTGGTAGCTGTCACACTCCCCAAAGCATTCTTTTCCCTTTTTTTAACCCCCCCATGACCATTTCAGTTCCACAATATCACTGATGATAGGCAGAATGATGCTTCCCTCCAAAAATGTCTACATGCTAATCCCCAAAGAAACTATGTGGAAATTATTAAGAATATGGAGGGGGCTGGAGAGATAGTACAGTGGGCTGGGCACTTGCCTTGCTTGCAACCAACCCAGTTTAATCTCCAGCACCCCATATGGTTGCTTGAGAACCACAGGAGTGATCCTTAAGTGCAGAGACAGAAGGAAGTCCTGAGCATCACTGGTATGCCCACTGCCTTCCCCTGCCCGCACCAAAAAAAAACCCAACCAAACAAAAAAAAAACAAACAACAGCAATAAAAGAGTGTGAACCTTGAGATGGAAACTATTGTAGATTATCTGGCTGGGCCCAATCTAATCTCATGGACCCTTCAAAGCAGAGACTCTTTCCTGGATAAGTCAGAAGGATGAAATAGAAGGAGGAAAAACTGGAAGTGTAAGAAGGACTTGATCTATGGGAGGAACGGGTTCATAAGACAGAGTATGTGTTTGGTCCCTTGAAGCTAGGAAAGGAAGATAGTCCCATGAAAAGTCCAGAAAGAGCACGGTCCTGCCTATCTTGAGTTTAACCCATGTAGATCCATATTGAATTCCTGGCCTGTAGAATTATGATAATAAATTTGTGCTAAGCCATTAAATTTATATGCGTGTGTTATGGGCACAATGGAAAGCAAACAATTCCCAAACCATACCATGCCTTCGAATGTTATTGCCCTACCTAAAATTCTTCTCTCTTGCTCATTTTGAGAGCATTTGTTCTTCCTTTAAAACATCTCAGTTGTCACTATCTGTGGGTCTTTTAAGATACAGAACTTCAAGCAGAAATCCTTCTTTCTTTTTAATATTTCTATATTTTTAGACACATGGAACACTACAAACATTGTATATTATTAACATTGGTTGGACTGTGTCTCTGCCATAAATTGTGTATTCCTGATTATAGGAACCCTGCAGTATTCAGTTATCAGTACCAGAAAAGAGCTGGGTATCTCTAAGTCTTTGCAACAATCATTAAACTGTTGTTGACTTATGTCCATCTTAAAACTATTGATGTAGGTGGGAGAACTGTTGTTCATTTGCTCCCATTCCAACTTTCCTGTCAGAGACTAGAAATAAAGCAAGGGAACATGGTCTAAACATAGACATGAAAGAGAATGCACCATTCAAAACTGGCTGCCTCACCCACAGCTTTTCTTTTCTTTTCTGTGTGGTTGGCAAGTCTCACAGGATGAGCAGAGAGATCTGGGACTGTTCTCTCACAGCTGTCTTGTTTCTCCTTCGGTGGCCCACCACAGGAATGCAAAAGGGAGGCAACAAATGACAAACAGGGCCCCCCAAGAGTTAAGGTACCAAATACAGTAGACATCCAATTAGTAATACAGCTGTTTAGATATATATCAGACCTAAAAGTGAAGTTACCATAACTTTGATAGCGTGTACAGTCAAGTTAATAAAGAGCATGGCTAAGTGGTAGTGGGCGCGCGCACGTCCGCGCGTGCGCGCGCACACACACACACACACACACACACACACGCACGGTATTCCTTTAAAACACTCAGATTTATCCAACGAAATGGCAAATTGTTTGGAATTTAACAGTGACTTAACCCCTGTTTAAAACAATTTCCCATCTGCTTCTGAAAACTCCAGGCAGAGGACAGGAAGAAATGGAAACAGGTTGGAGTGGTGGGCGGTGAGTCTGGTCATCCTGTGGTGAACTGGATAAAAAATCAGATGCTGCTTTAAGAACTTCAAAGGCTGAACAAACGGTTAAAAGCAAAGAATGTATATGGGCCAAATCCAAGTCAAGTCCACGAGGGGCATTCACATAAGGGCTGGGACATAACCAGTCAGGAAATACAAAAATAGAGCCAAGATAAAACTAGTGACCAACTACAAGTCTCAAAACAGGAACCAGAAGAGTGGGGGTGGCACAGCCCCAGCAAAGAATTCTGTTGATTCTGACCAATCCGCCTTCAGTCCTTCCTGCACGCAGATCCCACCCGAGGAGCATCACCGGGGAAAGTGGCCTCCAGCCGCGCCCTCCCTGCCAGACCTAGGCGGATGTCATTGTAAATGTCGGGGACACGGAATGCAGAGGACCCTGGGTCTGGCAGCTTTCTGTATTGGGCTTGTGTCCCCTTTCAGGCCACCTCTTGACTGTAGAGAAAGACTTTCCTTCCGATCAGCTCTCCCCGCATCCTCAGCTCGAGGCTGGCTGTGTTTAGGGCAAAGAACAGCCACTTCTCTACAAAACAAAAGGAATCTTAGGATCTCTGGGACCCACCCTCGGGCTTTGAAGATGCTTCTGCTCAGGGTGTTCTTCTAGATTTTATAAATAACTATTCCGTGTAGCACCGTCTGGGAAGTCCCCAGGACCAGCCGTGTGTGCGCATGCGCCCTACGGCGACTTCTCCTTCTGTGACTGTGATGCACAATGAAGCCTTTTATGGAGAATCCCACAAGAGTTCTTCAAAAGAACAAAACCCCAGAGCTGCTTGAACTTCCTCATTGATATTACGACATGGAAACCAGGGAGCAGAACATGGGGACGTCTGAATTCCGTTCTTGCCTATTCACTGGTGAAAGGGCCTTAAATCTTGGCTGCACATTCAGACAAGCTTCTTAATTTTTGTTAAATTAAGTAAAGGTTAGAGGTGTGGCTCAGTGGTAAGCATTACCCTTACACGTTCAATTCCCCATTTCCCCTCCCTTCCCCAAATGAGTAAATGAAGTAAATTAAACCAAAGAGTTGTTTCTTTCGAGTCTATCATAAATGGAATTGTTTTGCATTTTCATTTTTAATTTATTACTTCCAATATGCAGAAACTATTTCATTTTATTTATTAAACTTATTAACTTGAAAATACAGGTCAATCCTAATAGTCCTACTGCAAAGCTTTCTGGGTGTTCTACTAATGTTTTAGCGCAGACTACCTTTAACTCCTTTGTTTACTGAACATTTCTGAGCATTTTTATTGCTGTCTGACCCAAAGTACTCAAATATTTAACAATTGAGGCTGTGATATTGAAATTACTCTTAAATGTCAGTCTTCAGGATGAGAAGCCCTCTGAATCCACCAGCCACTCTAGAGCCACCCTTTCCCCCACCTTTAACCATATGTGGGCACATAGCAAGTGCTCCATACAAACCTGAGGAATCTACCAGCATCTAGCAGGTGGGGTGTGGCATAAGTGACAGAGCATATCACAGAAGGAAATCTTAATATGTGCTTTGCTTCTTCATATACACGTGTAAAGTGAATAAAAATGATTGTCAAAAACATCATCAAAAGGGCACAAAGCAATTAGTCTAGAAGGAACAGCAGCAGGCTGTTGTGTCTGTGTGTGCACAAGCATGCCAGGGCATAAAGGCAAGAGAACAGAAACTTGGTGCTGATTGTGGGAACTTCATGGATTGGTTGATTGTACATGAACCGCATACACTCTCTCCCAGCCCTCCAGCCCCCAAACACGTTAGAATGTATATTATGAGTCTTTGAGAAGAAAATGTAGCACTGTAGCACTGTCGTCCCGTTGATCATCGATTTGCTCGAGTGGGTACCAGTAACGTCTCTATTGTGAGACTTGTTACTGTTTTCGGCATATCAAATATGGCATGGGTAGCTTGCCAGGCTCCACCGTGAAGGGGAGATACTCTCGGTAGCATGCCGGGCTCTCTGAGAGGGACGGAGGATAAAAAAAACATAGTTATGGAAAATAACTACATTAAATCAAGATGTGAGTTCCCACTTCAATATATATATATATATATATATATATATATACTATATAACATAGTGAATCAATGTTGTTGGTCTTTCTCTATTAAATGGGGATATTGCATAACTGACTACAAGTCATATTTAGCAAGGTTACAATTTCAAAGTAAACTCCAACAACAGCATGTAATTTTACCGTTGAGGTTCACAGGCAATTTTTACAAGAGAGCAAGATGATGATATTTTAAGTGCTTCATGTGATATATCAACCCAATAAAATTTGTTTCGAAGATTAGGATATTCTAGTATTATGCTGCTTCATACTCATAAAGAGTAAAGATATTTTAGATAATTCTATTTGTGAAATATAATAAATACCTAAAAAATTCTGATAACTTTACACGAACCATTATATATTCTATTATAGTTCAAATAGTTTTTAATATCTGAGTTTTCAAGAAAACAAATTTTTCTTTTGAAATATACTGCTATTGAGTAGCTTTACAAACTACTGAAAAGATACTAAAGACGTATATCTGAAAAAGTCTTATTGTTTTCCAGGTTGAAAGCTTTGATGAAAGATAAAACTTTAGGGGAAGAACTACAGTATCAGATAGACTTCAGTTCAAACGAAAGGAAGAAGAACAATCCAAGCAAAAGCGAGTTATAAAAAGATTCATTAGGTTTGGAGATAAAACTAAGCACATAAAGACTTGAACAAAAAAACCCCCCGCAAATAGTTGTTATTAGATATTTATGTAAGTCTTATATTAGTGATGAATAAAAAATATACTTTAACATTTACTCAGATATTCATATAGTATACTCTATAAATGAAATGTATTTGTAAAGGAAGTATCCATACCAAAATTATTCACATTCACAAAAAGTAATACTCTGATAAACAGTTTATGTTCTTGTTGTCCCTAACCTTTATATTACTATGACTAATAATTTTGGAATTTAAGTTCCTAAAGTTTAGAAATTAAAACAATTTTATTTTATACTGTCACAGGTTCACTGTCTGTCATGTAGCACTGTCATCCTGTTGTTCATCGATTTGCTCAAGCGGGCACCAGTAACGTTTCCATTGTGAGACTTGTTGTTATTGTTTTTGGCATATCAAATACACCATGGGTAGCTTGCCATGCTCTGCCATGTGGGCTCGATACTCTCGGTAGCTTGCCGGGCTCTCCGAGAGGGGTGGAGGAATCGAACACGGGTCAGCCACATGAAAGGCGAATGCCGTACTACTGTACTATCGCTCCAGCCCAACAAGATGAAGAGTCAATATAAATTCAAACTAGGTTTAATCTCCTTATACAGTATCACTGTATCACTGTCATCACTGTCATTCCGTTGTTTGTCAATTTACTTGAGCAGGCACCATTAACGTCTCTATTCCTCCCAGCCCTGAGATTTTAGCAGCCTCTCCTTACTCGTCTTTCCCAACAACTGGAGGCTATTTCAGGGTCAAGGGAATGAGACCTATAGTTAGTGTTTTGGGCATATCAAATACACCAGGGGTAGCTTGCCGGGCTCTCCGAGAGGTATGTATATATGTGTGTGTATATATATATATATGTGTATATATATGACTCTGTTGTGATTTGAGGCCCACACACGTCGAGTGCTGTGGAGAGGATGCTGTGAACTGCTGGAGTTGGTGAACCTGTGAGAATCTCTGAGCTTTTGGCATCTAAGGAAAATAGAAAATTGTTAGGCTTTCTTTCTTATTTTTTTTCCCTTTAAACTCATCTGAAGTGCTGAACCTTGTTGAATACAGCATACTGGATGTAGGTGTTGCCGAGTATCACAGAGATTTGAAATTTACCCTGTTATGAAAATAGCCTGAAAATTTTTATAGGACAACAGATTCCAGATAAACATTATCTCAGTTTAGGAACTGGAGCAATAGGACAGTGGGTAGGGCGGCTGACCAGGGTTTGATTCCTCCGTCCCTCTTGGGTTACCAGCTACTGAGAGTATCTGGCCCGCACGGCAAAGCCTGGCAAGCTCCCTGTGGCGTATTCAATATGCCAAAAACAGTAACAACAAGTCTCACAATGGAGACGTTACTGGCGCCCACTCGAGTAAATCGATGAACAATGGGATGACAGTGACAGTGACATATATATGCATATATATATTACTCTCTATGACTAATATATATATGCATATATATTACTCTCTATGAGTAACATACAGTATAAGAAATTAAATGAATAGATCTTATACAGTAAAAGAAATTGAATATATCTGTAGAGATGGATTTTTCTAGGGGAACATTTGAAATGGGAATCACATAATAGAAAATGCATCAAACATGTATCAAACATTTATCAAACATTTATCCTGACAGCACAGCAGCACCCACTGAAAGACCTCAGCTCAACATGCTCCGGTGTCCAGGATGCAGATCTCAACCCACTGCAGCTCGGTCTGATGCACTGCAGTGTCAGCAAGTATCGAGAGATTTGAAGCCAAGAATAAGCAGAAAACTCTGAATATCTGATTCTTAACAGAAACTCCTTAAGGGGGACAGAAACAGAATTCTAAATAATTAGATGGATATTAGAAATTAACACATTTAAACCTAAAGTGAAAGGCCTCTGGCTAGTAAATATTCGCATACTACTGTGGACCCATTTAATTTTCTTGAAATACTGTAGTTGAAAGCTAACAAATGGATAGCTTTATCCTCTTGGCAATTGTTATCCTAGTATTTCCTCAGAAAAGAATATTAAAAAACTAACAGTGTTCCAAGAAGGCTGCTTCTTTATATTTAGAAACAAAACTTTTCTTGATGTTAGGAAAAAAAGTCAGGAAGATCATGTGCTATCACTGTATATTATATAACTTTTTTAAAAGCTAGAAATCAGTTTGATACCCAAGCAAAACAAAGTGAAAATAAATGAAAAAGTTTTAAAAATTGATTTTAGCAAACATATTACCAAACACAGCTGTTTCTTATTCACTGAGAAGCTTATTACAAAATATTTTAATGTGTTTTCTGGAAAACAGAAGTAGCCTAGTTCCATGGAAATGCTACAGCTCCAATTATCCTGAGTAGGATATAACAGCTGGAGGATATAAAACCATTTCTACAGAATTTTTTTTATCAAGTAAAGGTGAGATACTATCCAAATCTTTTAAAGTATATAAGATAGACCCTCTTCTTGTTATAACTGTATTTCATGACAGAGATTTCAAGCCAGTCCTTAATGATATCAATCTAAACTGTGAATGTTTTTTGTATGTAGATTTTTAAAAATTGAATCTCCGTGAGATACACAGTTACAAAGTTGTTCTATTATTGGGCTTCAGTCATCCAATGTTCCAACCCCTGTCCCTTTACGAGTGTACATTTCTCTCCACCAATGTCCAGTTTTCCTCCTGCCACTCTGCCTCTGTCACAGGCACTTTTCTCTCTCTTCCCTTCTGGGAATTATGGTTTGCAATACAGGCCCTGAAAGGTTATCATGTATACTCCTTTACCTTCTTTAGTTTTTTAAAGTTAGAAGGTTAGTTAGATTTTGAGAGATTTTCACATAAATGAAATTTTCTGTTTCTCTGAGCATTTTAGCACAGTGGTAGGACGTTTGCCTTGCACACGGCTGACCTGAGTTCAGTTCCTCCGTCCATCTCGGAGAGCCCAGCAAGCTACTGAGTGTATTTCACCTGCACGGCAGAGCCTGGCAAGCTACCCGTGACATATTCGATATGCCAAAAACAGTAACAACAAGTCTCACAATGGAGACGTTGCTGGTGCCCGCTCGAGCAAATCGATGAACAACGGGATGACAATGATACAGTGATAGAGCTACCAGAATCATATTCTAATGTTACCATAATTCACTGTCACTTTGCTATTTCTAGTAGAGGCTATTTTAAAAGGTGTTTACCTGGGGCCTGGTGGATAGTACAGGTTACAGTGCAAAGTGTGTGCCAGAATCTGCTTAGATTCCCCAGAAACACACGGTCCCCTGGCACTGAGCAATACTCCCAGTGTAGCCATGGAGGTCCCAGGCACCACAGTACTGAGGCATCCTAGGGCCTCATACCTCACTGAACAGCTAAGAATTTCTTTGGGGATGAGAATCACTGGGGTGACACCCTAGCTCACTGAACACAAGTTGGGGGAGCCCTTCATTCCACCCCACAGCTCCCTGTCCCCTCCCCTCTCTCTCTCAAAGCCTGCCAGGAAAGAAAGTAAAAGAAGTGGAAGGAAGGTGCAGGAAGAGAAGGGGACAGGAGGAGAGGGATGGAAAGGAGGGGTAAGAGGGAAGGAGAGGAAAAGAGGCAGGGAAAGAAAGAAAAGGAACAGTCTGTCCTATGCATTCATTGTATGACTACAGTGTGAATGTCTAGGTTTCTATATTCGTTTCTCACTTTTATGAATCTTGAAGACATTTGAGATGTGTATTTGAGATTGGAATCATGCTTTGTACTTACATTATAAAGATAAAAATTACTAAAGGGATTGAGAGTGGCTTCATTTTAATAAAGTTCTTGCACATAGAGTACAGGATTCTGTGGGTTTATTCATTTTTATTTTTTCAGAGAACCAGCACTTGGTTTCATTGATCTTTCAGATTGCATTTTGGGAATCCAGCTCATTGATTTCTGCTCTAAGTTTTATTATTTCTTTTCTCCTGCCTGGTTTGGGCTCCTTTTCTTGGCCATTTTCTTAGATCTTAAGCTATGAAGTCAAGTTATTTATGTGGGCCCTTTCTTCCTTTCTGATAAACACTTGCAGAGCTATAAACCTTCCCCTTAACACTGATTTAGCTGTGTCCCACAAGTTCTGGTAGCTCATGTCCTCATTCTCATTTATTTCCATGAATCTTTTGATTTCTTCCTTAATTTCCTCTGTAACCCACTGGTTGTTCAGCTTTGAGCTGTTTAATTTCCAGGTGTTTGATTTGATTCTCCATTTCGTGTGTCTTCCGTCTTCAGTGCATTGTGGTCTGAAAAGATAGTTGATACAATTTCTATCATTTTGATTCTATTGTGGTAAGTTTTGTGTCCCAGCATGTGATCTATCTTGGAAAATGTTCCATGTGCTTTGCAGAAGAATGTGTATTTGGCTTTAGGGGGATGAAAAGTTCTGTATATATCTATAAGCCCTCTCTCTTTCTTTTTTTTTTAATTTATTTTATTGAATCACCATGTGGAAAGTTACAAAGTTCTCAGGTTTATGTCTCAGTTATACAATGCTCAAACACCCATCCTTTCACCAGTGCCCATATTCCACCACCAAAGAAAGAAAAAAAAACCCAATATACCTGCCACCCCCCAGCCCTCACCCCCACCTGCATAACTGATAAATTTCACTTCCTTTTATCTTTACCTTGATTACATTCCATATTTCAACACAAAACTCACTATTGTTGTTGGAGTTTCAACACAGAACTCACTATTCTTGTTGGAGTTTATCCCCCAAGAATACAGCCCTATTGACAAGGAACCATTTGATAATTAGTTTTCCACTGATGAGAATGAAGAGATATAAAGTCACGCGGCCGCTACTTCAGAGGGTTTAGGATTTCTGTATTTTAGTAATTTAGTCCAGGGAAATTTAAGTTGCAAATTGCATCATTTCCCTTCCTGGGGCAGCATGGAGCAAAAGCTTAGTTCACAGTCTGGAGACATGGCTGCAAGCACTTGCTGGGACCAGAAGTAATATAGCTGGCTCTGGATCCTGGTCGTTCAGTAGCCAAGCAGCTGTGTAAAGGCATGGCCACCCGGGTCGAATCTCAGCAGAGTGTGAGCCAGTACCGGCCCCGGCCAGAGACTGCCCAAGTGTCCCGCTGTTTTAAGTTCAAAGCACATTTTTTTTCAAGCCTTCTCTCTTTCATTTCTTCCTTCAGAGCCAGTACTTCCTTGCTGAGTTTTAGTCTCATTGATCTATCAAAAGGTGATGAGGTGGTGTTGAAGTCTCTGACTACTATTGTGTTGTTACCAATGTCTTCCTTGAGTCTATTAGCAGTTGTTTTAAGTATTTTGTTGTCCCCTCATTGGGTGCACATATATTTATGAGTGTAATTTCTCCCTGATGTACATATCCTTTGATTATTAAAAACTGGCCTTCGCCGTCTCTTCTAATCTTTTTCAGCCTGAAATCTATGTTGTCAGATACTACAATGCCATCTGTGGAGTTGTTCAGCTGTAGTTATCAGAGTACAAATGTACATAATCACATCATCTGAGGTTTTGAATTTAGCATTAAAATTTGAGATTTTGAAAATTGTTTGAAAGTATCAATTCTGATAATTTCGTGAAAAAATAATATAAACATCAGTTGGAAATGTTTTTGATGAATTGAAGCATTGAAACACTGTTTAGATTTTAAATATTTAGAAACGCTCACACAGTTTAGATACTTCAGTAGTTTAAATAAATTATTTAAATATTTATGTGTGCTTCCAATAAAACATATATCATAGTATGTATGTTTTGTTGGACAGTATAAAACATACATCATAGTGTGTATGTTTTGTTGGAAATTATGATGAAAAGATGAAGACATTGAAAATATGTGTCAGTCAGCTAAATTTTGTGGGGACTGAAAAACAGGAAACATTTAGACAACTTTAATAAAGGACTTTTCCTTTTCTACAAATATTATTTTTGTAGTTAATTATCCTTTTGATTATATTTTACGAGCTTTGGCAAAACAGGGAAATTGTCATTTGTAAGGGAAGTACAGGTAGATTCTGAACAACTTTACTCTAGCACTTACTATTTTACTAGAAATTTGAGCCAAATGGGAAATGAATAATCAGCAGTGTCAAGTGAGAAACTTATTTCCAGGCAAGTCAAGCACCAGCACTCTGGGGACTCTGAGAGAAGAACTATTGACAAAAATAACTTATTTGAAAACTGACTCATTTATGACTTCTGGTAGAAGGGAACTTTAGGAAGTTCTGTTAAATTAGGTATGGAATCATTGGGAAAAGACAAATAGATATCAAAATGCAACATAAAAGTAATTTTACTTATGGTAAAAGAAAATCAAATGTCAAATGTGAAAAACATGCAAACACTTGATACCAAAGGGTTGATAATACAAATTTACAAAGAATAAAATAAATTTAGATAGGATAAAACAAGAAAAGGATTATCATGAGTTAGGCCTGAAACTATAAGGTGGATGACAGGACACAAAGGAATTCTTGGAAGCTGGCAATGTATTATTTTTCAACCTTGGTGGTGTGGTTAAGTACTTAATTTTATATTGTTCTTTTTTTTTATTTTGGACACCTTAATGCTATGTTTCAAAAATTAAAAACTAGAGTATTCTGATTATTGTAGAGTCACACATATATTCAGAAAAATTATTTCAAAAATTCTAAATATTAACAAAAGGGTACAATAGTACAGTGAGTAGGGCACTTGCCTTGCACAGCCAACCCAGTTTCCATCCCTGGCACCCCATGCGGCACCCCAAGTTCACCAGAAATAATCTTGAAGTGCAGAACCAGCGGTAATCCCTGAGCACCTCTAGTTGTGGCTCCAAAACAAAAGCAAACTAAAAAATATTAAAGTAATATTTTATTTAAAAATACAATTTAAAAGTGGACAAAGGATCTGAAAACATTTCTTCAAAGAATACAAAAATGTCAACAAACATATCCCCACTAGAATATATTTGTATCTTGTTGATACCCACTAAATTTAGATGAAAACAAACAAATGAAAACCAATTACTGACATAAGAGAAATTGGAATAGTTGTACATCATCATCACTGTCATCACTGTCATCCAGTAGTTCATTGGTTTACTCGAGAAGGAACCAGTAATGTCTCCATTCGTCCCAGCCCTGAGATTTTAGCAACTTCTCCTTACTTGTCTTTCCCAATGATTGGAGGCTCTTTCAGGGTCAATCAATAGTAAATCAATAGTAAAAAAAATGTAAAAACAAGGCAGCTACTGTGGAAAACAATGACTCCCCCAAAAATTAAATATACAATATAAACTATCAATTTTACCTGTGAATATCAACACAAAAGATTTATAAGGAGATAATTTAACATGTTTGTGTGCTTATGTTCACAGCAGTATTTTTAAATTCTATTTATTTTATTTAATAAAATAATTTTAATTAATATTTAATAAAACATTATTTTAAATATCATTACTTAATATTAAGTATCAGTAATTTTATATTAATAAAAATTTAATATTAAATATAATTTAATAAAACATTTCATTTATTAAATAAAATTTAATTTTATTAAATTATTTTAAAAATTATTTAATTCAAAAAATTAAATTTAAATTAAATAAAATTAATTAATTAAATAAAATCATTTGATTAATTTTATAATTAAAATATTATTAATATTTTAATAATTTTAAATTATTCCTTTTAGTGAAAGATGTAAAGATGTATTTCTATATTTTGAATCATTTTAAAAATGGACAAGTTTCATTTGTAATTAGAGAATTTTTTTTCTGGGGCTGGAGTGATAGCACAGCGGGTAGGGCGTTTGCCTTGCACACAGCCGACCCGGGTTCGATTCCCAGAATCCCATATGGTTCCCCGAGCACCGCCAGGGGTAATTCCTGAGTGCAGAGCCAGGAGTAACCCCTGTGTATCGCCAGGTGTGACCCCAAAAAAAAGCAAAAAAAAAAGAAAAAAAAGAAAAATTTTTTTCTTTATGTTTTCTCAGGGAAATAGCTCAAAATGTAGGAAGGTCCCAGGACAGCCCTTTCCCCCAGCAGCAGCACCTCTGAGTGTGGTCCAAAATGATGGTGGTGGGGTGGGGGTGAGGGTGGAGAGCTTTTTGATAAAGTGTTTAAAAAAATTGTTATGTTCCTTCTAGAACTACACATCTGGGTAGAGTGGGCAAAATATTAATAAAATATATTCTAAGAATATATATGTATATATATATACACACTCTAGTCAAACCACACATATAAGAATAAATGTAGAAAGCTGAAGGGAAAGTCTTACAAAGATAGATAAGAAAGATAGAGAAACAATAATTGTCATGGACAGAAAGACATGTTTAGCACATTCAGAAGGTCTCAATTATTTTGAAAGATTTGAATAAACTCGACTGCCTTCTAAAATTATAAGATCATTGTGTTGGGAATGTTCAGACATGGGTAAACTATATATTTGGTGGCATTCCCCACCCACCCCATCCCCCACTGTAAGCTAGCTACAAATTAGGCTTAGTATAGAAATCATTATAGAATAGTATTCTGGGAACTGGAAGACCCAAGCAAACTTGAATTGGCTTGGATAGGTCACTTAAGTTTTCCTACACTTACTCTTTCCTGTCTGTAAAGTGAGTAGACTAGTCTTGGGAACGTGCCATTACCATCATTTTCTGGGACTTTACGATACCATGAAAGATAAAGTGGAAATAACTGTTTAATTTTTAAATTGTCTCAATAAGCCCTAAAAGCTATTTTTCCTAAATATCACATATTACATACTGGCATTAATGTATTCCACTTTTCTATGACAAGGTAATTTTTCTATTTGCTGGAAATAGTGGTGTTTAAAATATGAAGAATCTCAAGAAATCACAATGAATTAAATTATTCTGACAGTGAATAGTTCCACTAGCAAAAGCCCATTAAACCTTTAGAAATTTAGGGTGTTGGCTAAAATCAGTATGTTTAATTGAGCTTCTGGAATGTGCATATTCTATAGGTTTATTTGACTTTTTGGATGGACATTATAATAACATAACCTGAAGCAACTATTAACATTGGCCACAGTCAAATGGTAAAGAAAACATTTATCTTTGCTCCCCTAGTGCTCTAAACCCATGCCCTCTAAACATTTCCTCCCATTCTGGCATATAAGAATCATATAAAATTAGTTTTACACATGGACTTCATGTCTTGATTTGACAAAAGATTGTGGCTTTGGTGCCATCATGACTGAATCTCGCTCCCTCCTTTTTTATCTTCTCTTCTCTCTCTCTCTTTCTCTGTCACCTTTGCCCCTCCAGCTTCCTTTCTCTGGACCCCACACTTCATTCCACTGCACAACATTTCTGTCTGCTATGTCTGGGTGGGAATCAGAGAGGAGAAATTAAAGTAGATAGCCACATAATAAGCATCAGATGTTGGCTATTTGTGGACCAGAGAGGAAGATCTACTTAAATGTGGATTCTCCAAGTTAGACAAAATTCCTCCTTTGTTGCTTGCCTTAGACAAGATTGTGAATCACACACACACACACACACACACACCCCAATCTTTTCAATGCCTTTTGAAGGGGGGAGACTTCCTTAGGGTGCTAGTAGGACTGGGGATACTTCTGAGCTCCACATACAAACATGTGCTCTAATGCTTCAAGGACTCTTCTTGCTCAGTCTATGTATTTAATTTCTAAAATGCACCTTCTCATTCCTCACCATTTACAAAGAAGAAAAGATGTTTAGAACAAAACGTCTCATTTCCCAAACAAAGTTTAAAAAAGAAAACAGAATTATAAAAAACATGAACTGTAAAGCAAAATGTTTTCATGGATTCTACTGTGATCATATTTTGGGTGTTACAACTATATTTTTATTTTGTGTATGCTGCACAAACTATAATGTATTGAATTTAGAGATTTATAAGTTCACTCACAAAATAAATGTTACACCTAAGAAAGATACATAGGCCATTTATGTAGGATAAATTTTCTTTTGGAATTCCCTTTTTGAAAAAATTTTTTATTTAGCCACTATGAATTACTAGCTATTCATTATGGGTTTCATGTGTACAATGTTGTGTATAATGTTCCAACACTGATCCCTTCACCAGTGTCCAGTTTCCCTCCCACCCACCATCCTGCCTCTACAACAGGCACTTTTTAAATAACTTTTTTTGACAGTGTGTTTTACAGTACTGTTACTAATAGGGTTTCATGCATAACACTTTACCACCTTTTGAAGCCCTTCCTCCCCCTGGTTGATCATTAAAACTCCCTTTCATTCACTTCCTTTTCCTTCCTTATAAATTGGAGGTTTTGGTGTGGCAGTAGTTAGGAATGTGGGCTGGGCGGCAGAGAAAGGAACTTATTAGAGGAGAGAAACAGTATACTCTCTTTTCTCTGCCAAGCTAGCATGTATACAAGGCAGCAGTTTTTTACAGATAGCACACAACCTTTGCGGTCTCATTAGGGGAAAACGTCTCTAAAAATGGCCATTTCAGGGTTAGCAGAAGGAGAGTCCAAAGCAATGGTGTAGTAGGAGGAAACTGGGAGGTTTTGAAAAGACCTTGGTGTGTTGACTGAACTCCACTATAAGGCCAAAAATAACCTTGCCTCTGCCCAGTGCTAGCTCTATTGTTCTGAAACTTTCCATAATGTGATGAGAAATCAGAAAAATCAGAATATGTCTGGCTTTTCACTCTTTTCACTCCCAGGACTTATTCAGAGCGTGATTCAATAAATACAAAATAAAGTTGTCATTGAATAGATTAATTACTCAAGGAAAGAAGGACTCTATAACTGTTGCTGCAGTTAATGATTTTATTAAAGGGAAATCTGTATTGTTTACATTGGTTTGCTTCATATTTATTTGCTTCATATTTTGCTACCAGATAGTCATAAACATAAAAAGAAATGTAGAGATCCCTAATCTCACCTTTATATTTTATAGATAAGAAAACTGAGACCTAAGTGACAAAAAAAAATGTTTTCACACTCAGCTGTTTCCTATGGGAATTTTCATGTTATCTTTGAAATGGTCACACTAATGGATGGTGAGTTATTTTAAATCTATATTTATGTGTGAGTGACACAATTTTGTCACCTTTCTTGTACAACAGCAATTGTTGTGACTGGTGTTTGTTTCATTTGTCCAAACACAGACCCTATTGTTTGTATATGTAAACACAGTTAAAAAAAATTTGTGTCACATGTGCTTGTCTGAGCACATGTGTTGCAAGCCCATGCACATGGTGCCTGCATGAGTGTGTCACCCGAATCGTCTCTCTTGAGATGTGTACTTTCATACTTTAATGCTGGCATGTGTATTGGGGCTCTCTCTCTCCATTCTGGAGAAGCCCACGTTCTCTCTCTCTCTCTCTCTTGAGCCTGGATCTTACCTTACTCCTCTCCTTACCTCCCTTAGCTCTCAGTGAACTTGTTATACTTAAAAAACAAATAAACAAACAGATGTTTTGTACTGAATACATAAAGCAGAGGAAAATGTCATAAATAATGATTGACACTTTAAAATAAATAAAATAAGGGTGAGCAATTTTATGACTTCTGGTAATGATCATAGTGGTTCCTTCTACTCTAGAAAGTTTTCACTGCAAATAATAGGAAGTTAAAAGAGATAATATCAAATAAGCAGCAGCAAACAAATGAAACAAATTATTGCAATGCTTATCAATCAAGTTTTCAAAAAATGGTGGAAGGAAGTTGACACTGGTGCCAGATCAGTGATCGAATATTGTACATCAAAAATCCAATTATAAATCTTTGTAATCCATGGTATTTTAATAAAATTAAATTGGGGCAAATAACTTTCTTAGAACAACTTGGGTGGTGCTAACAATATGTTTCAACTGAAAAACTACACCTTTAAAGACATTTAATAGAATTCCTATAAATGTCATAAAATTTCCTTACCAGCAAGTTCATACTGATAGTTTATAAAATATACTTGAAGGTTTTCAAAAAGGGTTATAAAGAAAACAAAGAAGGAGATATATTTGTTTTTGTTTTGGGCCACACCAAACTATGTTCAGGGCTTATTCCTGGCTTGTGCTCAGGGATCACTCCTGGCAGTACTTAGACGACCATATGCAGTTCCAAGGTATCAAATCTGGGTAACTATGAGCAAGACAAGCACCCTATACAATGTACTATCTAAAGAAGAGCATTTTAAGATAGGCAATCAAGGCCACTCCGTTCTGGAGTGACTGACATCCTGGCTTGGGGTATATAATTTCTATTCTATATGGGACTCTATCTTTTTGGTCTCTCATCTACATGAAACTACTTTATTTCACAATCAATCAATCACAATATCCCGTTAATCACCGATTTCTCGGGCGGGCTCAGTAACATCTCATTTCGTCCTTTCCCTGAGATCTTAGAAGTCTATTTCGACTTGGCCCTCCTAAGGATGTTGCACTGGGGGCTCTTCAGGGTCAGGGGAATGAGATCCAGCTTGTTACTGAATTTACCATATGAATACACCATGGGGAGCTTGCAAGGCTGTCCCATGGGGGCAGGAAACTCTCAGAAGATTGCCAGTTTCTCCTAAAGGGAGAAGTAGGCTAAAGATATTGCTTCTGAGAGCTTGCTTTTAAGTCTCTGGATGTTGACCTTTGATGGGATTACACACACCTGGGTTCCTCTGCCGGTACCTTCATGCATGAGGCCTGTCTGAATGTGTAGATAGGAGCCTCCAGCATGGATGCAGCTAGGTTCCGGTGGTCTTTGGCTGTAGGGAGCTCTGCTTGGGGTGGGGAGGGAAGCTGGAGCCCATCCCCTCCGAGGGGACCCAGGGAAGACAGCCAGGCGTGCGGGCAAGAGACTTTATTTCACATAAAAATTAATTCAAAATGATGTGTTAAGCATGAAATAAAATTAGTTTAATAGTTTGATTTTTCCATAATAATCTAGTATAATTGCTTAAGATACACACAATACGTATGAATAAACAGAACTACTCAAATTAATTTCTGGGGCCAGGAGATGGCTCAAGGGGTTGGAGCACATGTTTTACATGTGGCATACGCAAGAAGTACCTCCTTGTCCTCCAAGCACCACTGGGTAACTGCTCCTGAACACAGTGCTAACACTCTAAAAGGAATTGTCCCCAATTCTGGTAGTGGGTGGGCCATACCTAATGATGTTTAGGAGCTACTCCTGGTTCTGTGCTCAGGATCACTCCTGGTGGTACTCAGGAAGTCATTGTGGCTCTGGGGAGCAAATTGGGATTGGATGCATGAAGGCAAGTGACCCCTGCACTATCTCTCTCTCATCATACACCCTAATTTTTTTTTTTCTAAACTTTTTTTATCTTTTTTTTTTTAATTTTATTTATTTTTAATTAGAGAATCACCGTGAGGGTACAGTTACAGATTTATACACTTTTGTGCTTATACTTCCCTCTTACAAAGTTCGGGAACCCATCCCTTCACCAGTGCCCATTCTCCACCACCCGTAAACCCAGCGTCCCTCCCACCCTCCCCAATCCCATCTCCCCCCCACCCCACCCTGCCACTGTGGCAAGGCATTCCCTTCTGTTCTCTCTCTCTAATTAGCTGTTGTGGTTTGCAATAAAGGTGTTGAGTGGCCGCTGTGCTCAGTCTCTAGCCCTCATTCAGCCCGCAACTCCCTTCCCCCACATGGCCTTCGACTACAATGTAGTTGGTGATCGCTTCTCTGAGTTGACCTTTCCCCGGAACGTGAGGCCAGCCTCGAAGCCATGGAGTCAACCTCCTGGTACTTATTTCTACAGTTCTTAGGTGATAGTCTCCCACTCTGTTATTCTATATACCATAGATGAGTGCAATCTTTCTATGTCTGTCTCTCTCTTTCTGACTCATTTCACTCAGCATGAAACTTTTCATGCCCATCCACTTAACTACAAAATTCTTGACCTCCTTTTTTCTAACAGCTGCATAGTATTCCATTGTATAGATGTACCAAAGTTTCCTCAACCAGTCATCCGTTCTGGGGCATTCGGGTTTTTTCCAGATTCTGGCTATTGTAAACAGTGCTGCGATGAACATACATGTGCAGATGTTGTTTCGATTGTACTTTTTTGCCTCTCTGGGATATATTCCCAGCAGTGGTATTGCTGGGTCAAATGGGAATTCAATATCTAATTTTTTGAGAATCGTCCAAATTGTTTTCCAGAAGGGCTGAACCAGTCGGCATTCCCACCAGCAGTGAAGAAGGGTCCCTTTCTCCCCACATCCTCTCCAACAGCGGTTGCTTTTGTTCTTTTGGATGTGTGCTAGTCTCTGTGGTGTGAGGTGGTATCTCATGGTTGTTTTGATCTGCATCTCTCTGATGATTAGTGATGCAGAGCACTTTTTCATGTGCCTTTTGGCCATTCGTATTTCTTCCTTGGTAAAGTTTCTGTTCATTTCTTCGCCCCATTTTTTGATGGGGTTGGATGTTTTCTTCTTGTAGAGTTCAACCAGTGCTTTATATACCATTGATATCAACCCCTTATCTGATGGGTATTGTGTAAATATCCTTTCCCATTCTGTGGATAGTCTTTGGATTCTGGTCAATGTATTTCTTGCGGTGCAGAAGCTTTTTAGTTTAATGTAGTCCCATTTGTTGATCTCTGTTTTTACTAGATTGCTTAGTTCCGTGCCACCTTTGAAGATACCTTTATCTTCAATATCGTGGAGGGTTTCGCCGACATTGTCTTCAATGTACCTTATGGTTTGTGGTCTAATGTTGAGGTCTTTAATCCATTTTGATCTGACTTTTGTGCATGGTGTCAGGTCAAGGTCTAAACCCATTTTTTTGCATGTGGTTGTCCAGTTGTGCCAGCACCATTTGTTAAAGAGGCTTTCCTTGCTCCACTTCACATCTCTTGCTCCCTTATCAAAGATTAGATGGTCATACATTTGGGGTTGTGTGTAGGGATATTCCACCCTGTTCCATTGGTCTACGGCTCTGCCTTTGTTCCAGTACCATGCTGTTTTAATTGTTACTGCTTTGTAGTAAAGTTTGAGGTTGGGGATGGTGATGCCTCCCATCATCTTTTTCCCAAGAATTGTTTTAGCTATCCTTGGACGTTTGTTATTCCATATGAATTTTAGGATTGCTTGATCCATTTCTTTGAAGAGTGTCATGGGTATATTTATAGGGATCGCATTGAATCTGTATAATGCTTTAGGGAGTATTGCCATTTTGACAACATTGATTCTCCCTATCCACGAGCAGGGATACATACACCCTAATTTTAAAAATTAAATCCTAAGCTAAATTTTATTATCCTATTTAGCATATAAAACATAATACTTAATGTTATATACAATATATTATGTATATACACATAATACATAAATTAATGATTATATAGGATATAAAAATGCCAAATAAACACAGATCAAACAATACCCTTAAGGACTACAAATGAAGGAAAAGATAAAACTAAATTAACTATCTCAGTTAAGAATGTGTGGACATTTCCATGAATGTAAAACAGTGTATTTTGTAACACTACACAGACCTCTTTGCTCATGGATGAGAAGTTTCCAAGTGTACCTTTTAACATTTATTCGTAACAGTAAGATAAATAGTTATGAACTTTGGGGGTTGTGTGCAAACAGGATGGCAAAAGTTGGAGTTGCTTGTCACGCACTTTCCCAGCTGAGCTTAAAGAAGGCAAAACTGCCGTCTTATTTCAGCTCTTACACGGTAAAGCAAAGAAGTTTTTATTGTTACACTGTATCATCTTTTTCACATCATTGTGTTTTAATTGGTGATTTTCCTGTTTAAATTTACCCCTGAGGTTGGTGAGGAAATGCTGCTTAAGTGTTCTAAAGTACAAGGAGATTAAGATATGTTTTACAAAGAAATTACACATTTGGGAAGTGTCCTACAGGCATGAGTTATAGTTCAGTTGATTATGAATTCCACCTGAGTGAACCAACAATGCACTAAATCACATGTTTTTATTGTTTGTTTTGGGGCCACACCCGGCTGTGCTCAGGGTTTACTCCTCCATTTGTACTCAGGGATCACTCCTGGCAGGCACAGGCAGGCACAGGGGAATGTTGGGGATTGAACCCAGGTCAGCCATGTGCAAGGCAAGTGCCCTACTGACTGTACTCTCCCGCCAGCCCCCTAAATCAGACATTTTAAAACAAAAACACTTTAAAACACAAGTTGATAAAAATTTTACAATGAAAATTTTTAGAAGCCCACGAAACTGTCAAAATTAATATATAAAAACAACCTGATAACTTACTTGTTGACAAAAATATGACCAGGCACTCCCAGAAACCTAACCCTATTTTCTTCCTAGGATGAAAGGTTTACTGTTTGATAATTTAGTGCTTTTAGTGACTTCATTGAATACAATCACCATAAATAATAAGAAAGAAAGAGATGTTGTAGAAAGCCATGATTGGATTTTACGATCTCTTTACTATAATTTTATTGCTTTTCTTATCTCCAGAAACATAAAAGAAAACCTAAGATCAATCTCCAAAACAAAACTAAGAAGAATTGTATTTAGTTTCCTTGACATTTTTTGTAACGTTTTCTATCTTTTGAATTAGAGAGATGGTAGAAAAAATAGCAGTTTGATCCTCCTTGATCCCTGGCTTGTTATGGGTGTCACTGTCACTGTCATCCCGTTGCTCATCGATTTGCTCCAGCGGGCACCAGTAACGTCTCCATTGTGAGACTTGTTTGTTACTGTTTTTGGCATATCAAATACGCCACGGGTAGCTTCACAGGCTCTGTCGTGCAGGCGACTGTCTGATAACTATTCCTAGATGGAAAAGAGTTTCCAGTTTCATGAAATGCTAACCTGAGAGGCCCTGGATAGCCCACTGAACATCTGGGCAAGTAGAACTTCAGATGACTATATGTTTTGTATTCGTATACAACGAAATTTTGAGTGTTGCTGTTGATCCAGAAGCCAAAATGACTCACGTGATAGATTTTCCAGGGAAGGTCTCTACTGGAAGGATTTCTAGCTTGGATTTATTTATCTATGGTAGATGAAGTTATTTGCAAGAGGAGTAAAATAACCTATGAATTATTATTTTACTTTAAATAAATCCAGCAGTTCTGACTCTCATTGGATTGATGAAATAACGGTTTTTTTTTTTTAAAGCCACCATGAAATCTGTAGTGTACTGAGACCGAGACCTCTAAATAATATTAAAATAAATGTTATTTACTACTGGGACTTGAAATCAAGTCGTTTGAAAAATGATTAAAAACTTTTTATTTTGCAGTGCCAGGGATAGAACCCAGGGCCTTGCATGTGAGTCATGCACTCTACTACTAAGCCAAATCACCAGCTAATTTTTTTTAATTAGGAAAGCACACACTCCTTAAAGAACCGCCAAAGGTCTCTTAATTTTCTAAAGCAAAAATTATAAGCACCTTAAATTAATGAATTTGGCTATGTTAAAGACCACATGCCTACCTGCCTTACATGTGAAAGGCCTGGGGGTTCAAAACACTGGCTTGAAAAAAGTGTGCCTCAGTAAAAGAATCTAGATGCTATAAGATAATGACTGTCATTACATCCTTTGGTTACAATAGAAATATAAAATTGTTTCTTAAAAAATATGCAAGAAGATTGATCCAGCATGATAACATAGCGGGCAGGCCCTTGACTTGCACACAATCAACCTTGGTTAGGTCCCTGGTACCCCATATAATCCCCCTTGTCTGCCAGGAGTGATCCCTTAGCACAGAGCCAGGAGTCAGTTCTGAGCATTGCAAAGTGTTACCCAAAACCAACCAAACAAACAAAAAAAATCCTGCCAAATACACACACAAAAAACTTTATTAGGGGAAATATAATTTTACTTCTGGACTCTGATCTATACATAGTAAATGCAGATTCTTTCTTAAACATACTTTGTATAAGAAAAAGAATAAATAAATCTGAATGCCTATTGTGAATATGATTGGTGAAAGTAATTTTTGTATGTGATTTATAGAAGTAAATTCTACTTTAAAATCCCACTATGTACTGGCGATGAATTGTTTTTATCTAAAAAACAAAATTGCAAGTGGCATATCTCAGTTCTGGCTGGGGGTAGAAGGAAAGATTCTGATACTACCATGAAGATTCAGTAGAATACACTAGTCATCCAAGCAGGCTGGGTCTGAGGAAATCCAGAAAAGCTTTTGGAGAGACAAACAGAAGACTGAGATCAGAGAGTGGGAATTCCGGAGGTGTTGAGGGGAGGTCAGCTTTCCAAGTCTTTGGTAATCCAGTGGCCACCTACTTAAAATCTTCTTTCCTGGTTCCACATAGCACATTCTTCCTGCTCTTATCCTTCTTATTTAACCTCCCTTTTGGATCCAGGCATTTTATATTGATCTCCATATCCATCTTCTACTGCCACTTCTTGCACCTAATCTTTCCCCATCCAATATATTTATTATTTCATTGGCACATTAATTTCTCTAAAGTGTTAACTATTTTATTCCCTTCCAGAAAAAGTTGTGAGTGGTTCCATACTGATCTAGCAGACTTTCCACAATATGATACCAATACACCTTGTCAGTATTACTTCTCTCTCCTCGTGGTAGTATGGCATAGGAGAAAAATCATGAATTTAGGAGTCAAATCAGATTCACATTCCAACTCTGGTTTTTTAAAAAATCAAACACCACATGCAAATTATTTATTGCTTTGAACCTTTTCTTTGCTTACCTGAAGATACTGTTAGGAATTAAAGAGAAGGTAAGATGCAATGGCACAATATTATGCCAAAAGCACTTGCATACTTTTCGCATAGAATTCTTTACCCCATAGATTATTATCTCTTCAGATGCACTGAAGTTCCTTCATGAGATAACCACTTATTGGTCTGTCTTATAGGTTAAGTAACCAATAATTTTTTTTTTTGGCTTTTTTTTTGGGTCACACCCGGCGATGCACTGGGGTCATTCCTGGATCTGCACTCAGGAATTACCCCTGGTAGTGCTCAGGGGACCATATGGGATGCTGGGAATAGAACCTGGGTCGGCCGCGTGCAAGGCAAACGCCCTACCCGCTGTGCTATCGCTCCAGTCCCCTGACCAATAATTTTTTAAAATAAAGAACCTAAAAGATCACCTCTAATTGTCATTGGGCACATCAATAAGGCTATTTACCTTTATCTGGAAGTTGTATAAGACCTGAGAGCACAAGAACTAGTTTCCAGAGTACATCCCAGTTTTTTAGGTACAACTAGGCTATTGAACCTTGGCTAAGTGGGTGTGCAGGACCCAAGAATCGGCAGCAGTGCTTGGAGAGCAAATCTATGATTCAAATAGAGGAAACAAAGACCCACTGTAAGACTCAGAAAGCTAAACTTTTGGGGCTGGAGAGATAGCACAGCGGGTAGGGCGTTTGCCTTGCACGCGGCCGACCCGGGTTCAAATCCCAGCATCCCATATGGTCCCCTGAGCACGGCCAGGGGTAATTCCTGAGTGCAGAGCCAGGAGTAACCCCTGTGCATCGCCAGGTGTGACCCAAAAAGCAAAAAAAAAAAAAAAAAGAAACCTAAACTTTTGTTACATTTAGAAACCTTAAAAATGCTTATTTCACTTGAAATTTGAAATGAAGAAAATACAAGATCCTTAGTACCCCTTCTTAAGAAGGAATCAAACTAAACAACTGGTTGACTAAGCAGATTAAGTGCTTAGAACAGTGTCTTACATATTGTAGATACTCAGTTAATATAAAATAGATGAAGAAGCGAGATAGTAAACAAATGGGGACACCATGGCGTGTACTTTCAAATGCTCAGGCGTAGTGTTGAATATAAAGTAGATCTTTATTAATTCTTGATTGACAAAATATATGAATGCATACCATAGCCAGTCAAGAGTAATATTATGCCTTTATTTGTGGGTGGGCACAACCTGACAATGTTCAGAGATTCTGAGTGCAAAGATTCTGGCTTTGCACTCAGAAACCAACCTCTGGCAGTGCTCAGGGAACCATTTGAGATACTGGGGATCAAATCTGGGTTGGCTGTGTGCAAGGCAAATGCTTTACTATCTCTTCTGTCCCTAAAATTATGTCTTAAATAAAAATTCATTTCTATACATTTTTAATTCTAAAATATTTTTATCAACCACCTACATTATTATCATTTTCTTTTTAAAAGTTTTTATCAATGGGGGCTGGAGCAATAGCACAGTGGATAGGGCGTTTGCCTTGCATACGGCCCGACCCAGGTTCGATTCCCAGCGTCCCATATGGTCCCCCAAGCACCGCCAGGAGTGATTCCTGAGTAATTGAGCCAGGAGTAACCCCTGTGCATTGCTGGGTGTGACCCAAAAACAAAAAAAAAAGTTTTTACCAAGGATCAAAGAGATAGTACAGCAGATAAGGCTTGCACTTGTCTGACCTGGGTTTGGTCCTCAGCACCTCAACCAAACAGAAATAATCCCTGAGGATAGAACCTGGAACAAACCTTGAACACAGTCAAACACTAAGAAAAAATATTTTTGGTCTAATCATATTTTGATTAGACAGGGATGTGTTACTGCTTAAAAGTGGATGAGGAGATCGCTGCCTCCATGTAAGTTCATCTACCTGCCTTTTCCCAGAGATTCATAAATAAATCTTGAAAGATATCAAGTAGCTGCAAAAATTTCTCAGACACCTGTTGCCAGTTGAGGACTTGGGGGCAATCTCTCAGTGGGGCAGGCCAGCTCCCACCCTGACAAAGTCTCTGCAGCCACTCCCACATCCCAGAGAAATTGCCATGCTCCCAGCTGGGCTGACCAGCTGGCCCAATTAAGTATTCTGGATTTTCTGGAACAACATCTCCAAATTCCACGACACTGACATCCCAGTAGTAGCACGCCAGATTCTCGACTAACAATTTCGACTAACAAAAACATTAATACAGAAGACTTAACTAGCTACAATAGTTTAGTAAACCCTCAGACAAAGACTTATTAACATCCCCACAGTGACATACAATTTTCAAACATTTTCTTCATGGAAATATTTTTTGATTATTCTGTTGGTCATTTAGTGGCGACAAGAAATAGAAAATAAACTATTCTGGGCCTGCTACAGGAGCAGACTTGTGGGTGGTTGGGAAAATGGAGACAATGGTAGAGGGAAGGTGACAGTGGTGGTGGGACTGGTGCTGGAATACTGAATGCCTGCAACAACTCATCATAAACAATTTTGTAGACCATGTTGTTTAAATAAAGTGTAGGGGGAGAAAGTGGATGAGGAGAATTAAAGTTAGGAAATAGATATTTTTAGAGTTAAAATAATGTTTAAGCTTGAATACACTTAATGGAATAAAGATAAAACAACTTAATTTCTTTTAAAGTTAGAAAAGTTAGAAGTACAGGGAGAAACCTAAGCATATGGTGTACAGAATATGTTTGACAAGTTTATTTGGAAAGTACGTTACTCTTAAATATGAGGGTTTTTCCCTTTAGCACTCCACTTGAACATTTTTTACTGTCATGCCAGTATAAGAGAGGAATAGCCAAATTTCTCCTTCACAATTATGGGACCAAAGAATCCATAAAGTCAATAATCTAACAAGTGAAAGTGATCTAGGAGTGAAATTCAGAATGCCTGAGTATTCAGAAAGAAATATAGTGAAGGGATTGGTGATGTGAGCCAGACACAGAGAATATGAATCAGGTAGTTTGGCTGGAATAAAGTGGGAGTAAAAGAAATCATGCTAAAGAAGAAAGGGAAACTGACTACAGAGTACCTTCAATGATATGATAAGTAATTTTAACTATTCATACTGGTCCTTTTGAAGTTATTATTCTAGTCCTGGAATCCTTTTCTTCTTTTCAGTGAGAAACCTACCACGAGAAGCCAATACGTGCACCAAATTCAGAAGAGGGGATTTCTCCCAGCTGTCCTATCCTACCCTCTTGTCTCTCTTAGGAGAAATGTTTGAAAAATTCTGAGCACTGAGGTGTCTTGAAAGGTAGTGATATTTCCAAATAGCATAGAGAGAAGGTGGAGGAACACTCACTGCCCTTCTTGCATGGACACAGGAAACACAGAAGCAGGGCTGCCCATGCAAAGCAAAATCCAGATGCTGAAGACAGGAGGAGAATTAGAACCAGGCAGGACCAGGTCAACTATTCCCATTTGAGTAGCCATGAAAGATGATAAGACAATTGCAAAAGTGGGGGAGGTTGCAGAAGATGACTTCTGGTTTTTGATGGAAAAACAACGCTTTTTTTTAAACTGTGTTTGAGGGACCAGAACAATAGTACAGCAGGTTGATCCTTGGGTATCCCATATGGTCCCCCTGAGTCTGCCAGGTGTGATCTCTGAGTGCAGAGCCAGGGGTATCCCCTGAGCACAACCAGGTGTGGCCCCAAAACCCAAACCCAACCCAAACCAAACAAAAAACAGTGTTTCAATCATTTAGATGTGTCTGTTACACGCTGCTATGGCCAAAGAAATAGAAAGTGATCCTATTTTCAAGAAAATGAAATTAGAAATCTGGGCTTTTCTATATTAAAACTACAATTTTGGAATACTTAAATGTTCACCTGAACAAAATATGAAGAAAGTATGGGCTCTTCAGTGCCCACTCCTTGAAGGAAAAAGGACCTGTTTTGCAAGGAGTCTGGATAAACAACACATTAACTCTCAATCCTTTAAAACTGTCTTCCCCAGGGGGGTTAAGTATAATTAAATAACCTCCTTTAAGCATAATGATTTGGAAATCCCGGATATTTCCTGTGCTTTCATACACAAAACAAGCAGTCCAAGTGAAACAGCCCACCAGTGACAAGAAATTCCGGTGCGTATTCATTTGATCCAGGATAAATAGCGCTTTGGCAGACCGTGTTTGATGAGGACAAGCTAGCTCCTCTTCCTCTGTGTTTCTGAAACTTGTGATGCAAGTGTTCCCGCCCTCTTCTGAAAACACAGAAAGCCTGACTCAGGCAGACAGCTGCCAGCGTTAGCAGCGCTCCAGCGCCCCACACTTCTTCTCCGGGGCGAAAGCCACCGCAGAGATGAAGCTGGCGAGCTGGTGCTGGCTGAGCTCCGCTGTCTTTGCCGCCTCTGGTTACTTAGTTATGGCAAACAACGGAATGAAGGACATGCAAGATGAACCGGCCAGGGACGCCTGCCCGGTGAGAGTAGAGAGCAGCGGCAAATGTGGGGAGGGAGGTGAGTGCAGCTATCAGGTGAACCTGCCTCCGCTGACTCTTCAGCTCCCAGGGCCGCTGGGCAGGATGGAAGAGGTATTGAAAGAAGTTGAGAACCTCAAGGAAATGGTCAACAGCCTGAAGAAATGCTGCCAAGACTGCAAGCTGCAGGCGGATGACAACCAAGAGCCTGGCAAACAGGGATTGCTGTTACCCAAGGCCCCGGTCACAGCTGGTGACAACAGGGTTGGGGAATTAGAGAATCAGGTTAACAAGCTGTCCTCTGACCTCCGGGACGCAAAGGAAGAGATCCACTCGCTTCAAGGTCGCCTGGAGAAGCTGAATCTCGTGAATATGAACAACGTAGAAAATTATGTTGATAGCAAAGTGGCAAATCTTACCTCCGCGGTCAATAGTTTGAATGGCAAGTGTTCCTCTAATTGTTCCAATCAAGAACAAATACAATCTCGTCCAGGTATGTTTTCTGGTTATTATTTATGAATGTCGTACAGCTAAAAGGTATCTAGAAGCACTAGCTACAGCAAATAAGTTGGATGCCTAGTGGAATAAATTATGACTTTTCTGCTTCAAGATAATACAGGGGGAAAATGCCCACTTTAATAAATGTGAACACAGAAATGATTTAATTACAAAAAATCCTAATTAGTTCCATATCCATTAGAAGGTTATTTCAGGTCTTATTTGCTATTGCTAGAGTTAGACACAAACAGAAGTAGAGACTGGAAATCTAAATGTTTTAGTACCCTTAACTCTTCTATCTCTCCACTGAGGTTTGAAAACAATAGACAGGTAGTGTTTCACACTGCATGCTGTTCATAGGAAACCTATTTCAAGTATATATATACATATATATGCTTATATATATGTATATATATATAACATAGCACTTATCCTCACAATCCCAAATGATCTTATTAACTAAGAAAAATATATTAGGACAACAAACTTGACTTCCTACACTGCTCATGTGGTCCTGCTTCTCCCTAATCCTGACTTTCCACCTGACAGTGGATCCTGAGTTCCTCAGTCACTGATGCTGTCACTTACCTCAGCTTCCCATGATTCTAAAGCTGAAAGGGTAGGTGCCTGGGGCAGGGATCACACTCATTTTAACAAGCACTTCATGCGTGCTCTATTGGCTCTATCTATCACTCTATGTCCAGTGAAAACAGGTGGACTGTCAAAGACCACTGTTGCAAATGCTCCTGGAAGTCTGCATCTCACATTGCAAAGAAGAGGTTCACATTGTAGCTGGGATCTTTGGGCATGCAAATCTGATACTTTCTGGAAAATTGTCATGTATGAATAAGATACTAATGTCCACTTTTATGCAAAAAATTTTTAGGAAATATCTTCAAATTTGGAATAATACTTGGTGTTCTAAATATATGTAAATAGGTGTATGTGTGTGTGTGTACCTCTCGGTAGTTTACATTAATCTTACTGTATCTGACATGGCTTTTCATAAAATAATTTGGGAGTAAAGATCTGTATTTGAGTCCTAGAAATCATGTTCATTGATTACTACTTATTTTGGACCTATAGTTCCTTTTTAGAAACAAAACATGTGAAAATTACTAAAACCATAATTTACTCTTATTTTACTATTGCTTGTTGTGGATGTTTCAATATTGTGACAACCGAAGTGTGTTTAAGAGCCTCATCTGCCTTATAATACCAGATGCTTCCTCTGAGAACTTAATACATGTTCTAAAAAACAGATTCCAGTAAAGTTAGCAGAGCAAGATCTCTTGGTAGTACCCATTGACTGAATTAGCAACTACTTTTTAAAAAAATTAGGGGGCCACACCCAACAGAATCAGGCTTACTCCTGATTCTTCATTCAGGGATCGGTAGTGGGGATCTAACCCAGGTTTGCTGTCTGCAGGCAAGAATCTTATTCACTTTCTTTTTGGCCCCTCAAATTCCTTTTATACATATAAAGAATTCTTCAGATGCGTGGTTTTAATTAACAAATCCAATGCCTTTCTTTTCCTTTCCCTTCAGTTCAACATCTAATATATAAAGATTGCTCCGACTACTACACAATAGGCAAAAGAAGTAGTGAGACCTACAGAGTTACACCGGATCCCAAATACAGTAGCTTCGATGTTTACTGTGACATGGAGACCATGGGGGGAGGCTGGACAGTGCTGCAGGCACGTCTCGATGGAAGCACCAACTTCACCAGAACATGGCAAGACTATAAAACAGGCTTTGGGAACCTCCAAAGAGAATTTTGGCTGGGGAACGAAAAAATTCATCTTCTGACCAAGAGTAAGGAAATGATTCTAAGAGTGGATCTTGAAGACTTTAATGATGTCAAACTCTATGCTTTGTATGACCATTTTTATGTGGCCAATGAGTTTCTCAAATACCGTTTACACATTGGCAATTACAATGGTACAGCTGGTGATGCCTTACATTTCAGTAAACATTACAACCACGACTTGAAGTTTTTCACAACCCCAGACAGAGATAATGATCGTTATCCCTCTGGGAACTGTGGACTCTACTACAGTTCAGGCTGGTGGTTTGATGCATGTCTTTCTGCAAACTTAAATGGCAAATACTATCACCAAAAATACAGAGGTGTACGTAACGGAATTTTCTGGGGCACTTGGCCTGGTATGAGTGAGACACATTATACTGATTATAAGTCCTCCTTCAAAAAGACCAAAATGATGATTAGACCCAAACACTTTAAGCCTTAAATAACTATGCTCATTTCCCTGGGCATTAATGATCTAAATAGGGCAATTATTCCTTCAGCACTTTGGAATACGTTTCATACTCCTTTCTCTATGTCTAAAAGTTTACTTCGAGCAATGAAATTTTATGCTACACAGGATTAGAAAAAATGTCTGAAAAATGCACAATTTTAAGAAATCTTTTGTGTCATATGCTGTTATCCAAATCAATACCTGCAAGCTATTGGGAATATTGAGAATTATATAGTAGATTAATAATTCTCTTCATTTCTATGAATTGAAGTTTTTAGTTACTTTCAACGGTATTTGTCTTGAAATGCCCTAGTCCTCATCTGAGATAAGCTTACTCCTCTGTTAATGGTCATTACTTTGACCAGGAAGATCAAACAGTGTTTTAGTTCCCAGACAAAGTAAAGTGTAGAAATAAAACCTGTTCACCTACTAATGGTAAATAAAAAATATTTGTTCAAATATTTTCAAATGTGTAGCATAATGTCACTCCTAAAAGTATCCAAAACATTCATTTAACCTTAAAGCACATACTTTTATGACTTTATATATTTTCTGATTAAAAACAGCATCACCAAAAAAAAATTACCTTCCTCTGCTCTATAGGCACAAAATTTTAAATTTAAAATTGCTCACCACTGTGCTGGATTATGAGGAGGCTCTCTTTAGAGTGGTAGCTCTGGTTAGAGAACAAAACATTTATTTATGGACTCTGATACTCTGATAGTCAATTTTATATTTAAAATAATAATGTCATAATATAATTAACTTCATAGAATGCCAACTTTTATAGGACAAATATAAGCAAAGAGATATTTATAAAAAACACAAATTTTAAAGTCTATGACAGAGTTTAAATGTTTTATTTTTAACATTAATTGGTATATTGCATATCTTACTATTAGAAGATTCAAATATAGTTGTTTATTATTTTTTTACCAAAGTATTTTGAATTTTTATATCAGTAATAGATTCTATAATTCCAATTATATTAAATTATAAAATAATTTAAATGTCATTATTTTAATCTAATTAAATTTCATCACTGTGATAAAGTTCATTTCAGAGAGAACATCAGTATTCTGTAGCACATTTTTAAAACTACTCAAGAATAAAATTTGAAATAACATTCTATTTGTATACAGAAATACATTCAATTTTTAATTTCTAGCTTCTAATACAATAATCAGGTTTTCAAAATGAATTAAAAGATACATCTTTACCTATTAACTGAAGATAATTTAGTAATTCATTTAAAAATAATTGCTTTAGGCACCAAATTAATTTTTTAATATTATATTTATAACATTTCTAATAAAAAATAAGCAAAATAGGGGCCAGGGAGATGACTCAGATGGCATGGTCTGCATGTGGGAGGACTAGGTTCAATCCCAGGCACCACCTGGTCCCCTAAGCAACTCTAGGAGAAACCTTCTAGTCCTATCAGCTGTAGCCCTCAAAACAGAAACAAAAGTAAAATAGTATTTTAAAGTATACAACTTACAAAGCTTCAGGAAAACTTGATGGGAACTGAGTTATTATGAATGTTTTTACAGTACTAAAGCAAGAAAAATACAGATAGAGTTAAGTGAAGAACAAAACAAAATATCACTGCAAATTTTGAGGGTGAGTATTTAAAGAATATCAATTATTAGTGTAATTGATTAACTCTTGTTTGTAAAAGATTAAAAATATTTTACATCATTAAATATATTTCAGATAAGCATATTTGTATACTTTGTGTAATTAACATATGCATAAGCTTAAGTAAATTTCTGTGATCACGAAAAGACTAATCAAAAAATATTATTGTAGAGCAAAAGAACTCAAAGAAAAGTGTCCACTGATTTCATGGGAACTAAGTATCATTTCAGGAGAACTTGTATATAATTCATGAATCCATGTAGATACTCAAATACTTGTTATATTGTCCTCTTTTTCAAAGGATCAAATTTTGTTTTTACATTGTACTTTTCTAGTCCTTTACAAACAAAAAATTCTGTAACATAAAAATTTTCTTTTTGAAATCAACTTATGTCATTATAAAATATATCTTACACTTTGATAAATGGAATGTAATGATAAAAATAGATTATATGTGAGTATTTCACCATAACAAAACTGTTCACAAGTATGGACTGACTATTAACAAATATATTACTTTAATGTCTTATTTTTGTTTCATTTGAATGTCTAATGTTTGTTATCTCATTCATGGCTATTTCTGATTTTAGCATTCTGAAAATATTAGTACTGGGTCTTTAGAAACTCCAAGTGACATTGATTCTCTGCTAGAAAAAACAATCAATTTTTTTGATAAACAGTAATATTTCAAGAGAATTAATGACACATTCATTTAATAAAGGAAGAACTTAGGCCCACACCCACCATCTTGCCAGCAGAAAAACACCCCAGCTCCACAACTGGTGGAGGGATGGGTGATTGATCATTGTGAGATTGTAACCCAAACATGAAAGCTTGTAACTATCTCACGGTGATTCAATAAAATTTTAAAAATTAAAAAAAAATAATATGATCCTGTATCTTTCCAGAATTGTCTGGGTGAAAATTATTTGGTCTTCTGGGTATGGGAACAGGCACAGTCCGCTTTCTGCCTTGAAGGGACAGCAGTCTGAAGTCACACCAGACACACAGAAACAAGCCCAGTTCCATAATAGAATCACATCAATCTGCCAAGCAACCAAACTGTTCCAGTTCCATAGCACGTGGACCATGCAGCCACATACATAGCTGCATGACACCTCCAAATTTCATATTACTGTTAGCCCAGTAGAATCACAACAACTCTGATGGGAAAATAGAGTAGGATAGCACCAAATTCAGTGAGTGAAATCTATAATACAGAAGGCTCAACTAGCATCAAACAGTAAATCCACAGACAATGACTTTAGTAACACCATTGTGAGATATAACAACTATCACAAATTAACATTTATTGGTCTAAGTTTTGGTAATTCCATTTGCCTTTGTGTTGCAAGAAACAATATGAAACAAAATGGTTTGTTCCTTTTAAGGGGGCAGCTTGGGGTGACGGGTGGAAAACCGGGGACATTGATGGAGACAAAGTGTGTTGGGATATTTAATGCCTGAAACAACTATATCGTAATTCAAACAATTGGTAAGCCATGGTATTAAATAAAATTTTATTTAAAAAGCTTAAATATACAATACCTAACAATATCTTAGTAACAAAATTTCTGGTTTTTATTTTTGAATGTTCACTTGAGAAAAGTTTTTTAGGGCCTGGAGTGGTAATACGGCAAGTAGGGCATTTGCCTTGCATGCAAGTGACCTGGGTTTGATCCCCAGCACTTCATATGTCTCCTGAACCCATCAAAAGTGATCCCTGAGCACAGAGCCAGAAGTAGGCCCTGAGCATCTCCAGATGTGGCCCCCAAATAACATAACAAACAAAAACAAAGAAGGTTTTTAAAGGTAAAAGTGATGGGTGATATGATCGTGATAAGATCTTATTTAGATTCGTATTTTTTCTAAAATAGTTCATGTCTTTAAGCCTTAATACTATTTCTTCAATGTAGAAACAAATATTTTTTTGTAAAATAATACTTATATATCTACTCTTTGATGAAAAGTTGTATAATGTTTAATTAATCTCTACCATATTCTTTAGTTTTTTGAAGATCTTAATGAGTGAGTATTTTATTAACAGGAGGACAGGTTGAATACATAGAAACACTATTATCTTAGTTTCATTTAGAATAGCCCTGGTATGTTTGAAATTTAGAGATTTCAGTTTCAGTTTGTAGTATTCAATTTCATCTCCTCTTCCGTCATCGTAGTGTTGTTGCTCTGGCTCAGTCTTCAATGCCTTTGGATGATACAAACACTTCCCAGGGCTCCAGTCTTGGTCTAATCCAATCTAGAGTCACTATTCCAATCTCCAGTCACTCCAGAGGAACTGCTCAAAAGCACAATCAGTTTGTCTCGTTTACTAAGTAGTTCAGCTTAAAAACTTTCAAGAATTTCTTCAAATCTGGCAAGTAAGGCATGCACTAATTTTCAGCAACCCTGTCAAGAGTCCTTTTTTGTCACTTCCTACTCCCCTATCACATTGAATACTTTGGTTTTTTCTTTTTCTATTTTGAAGAAACCATGTTCTCATACGTTGATTACGTTACATGCACGGATCCCTTAGTGTAGGTAGAATGTCATCCACCCCCACTGCTGGTCTTTGTCTTATCACCCATGATTAATAGCGAGGACTCAAGAACCAGATTCAGTAGATTTGAATTTCAGCTCTACCGTTTGTATGTAATTATGAAAATGTTACTAATTTCACTGTCCTTTGGTCCCTCCTCTTATATAGTAATGATAACAACAGATTATCACTTATATAGTAATGATAGAATTATTGGGAGGGTTAACTAAATATATGCACTTAGAACACACATATAGTTAGGGATCTGAAATCTTTCCTCTTTGATTCTGTACTGTCCCTTACATTCTTTATAATACATTAGATTATTCAACAGCTATCTAGAGTTTCTCCTAAAGTAGGAAATACTGCCTGGGTAGCAGTAGAATGTCTGTGGGTAAGGGACAGTTGTAGCCTCTTGGTGAAATTCCAGGGCACTTTCTATTGTTCACTTAAAGTAGTGCATCTTTTTAATGATATATGCCTGGAGAGGTTGAACTATTTTCAGGAAACATGCAGTATATATACATGTAGAAAAACAAATACGAATGATGTCAAGGACCAAAAACCTCTTTCTTTTTGTAATAGTGTAATGCCTAGACTGCCTAGCACTTTGTACAACAACCAGAATATGGAAACAACTCACATGTTCAATGATAAGTGAATGGATAAAGAAGCTACGTCAAACACACATGTGAAATGCTACACTGTGTCAGAACTGGAGAGTATCATTAAGTGAAATAAATCAGAAGGAGAACAAATCCCAGATGATCTCACTTAGCTGTGCTATAGAGAGAAAATAATAGAATAGACCATACTGTATGATTACAAACCCTTGCCTTGGATTACAAAACTGATATTACCAAGTATATGGGGGGGAAGGGATGGGAGAATGAAGAGAAGTAGAGATGACATCTATAGATGTCACCTAGAGGTGCCTATAGGAATACTGCTGGAGGATCTTGGCAACTCTGATGGTGATGAGGTGTAATAACTTTAGACATCATAAGCATTAAGACTGTTGTAACCATGTTACCTAACTATAAGAGAAAAAGCATTTTTAAAAGCTTACTGCCTAAGCTTGAGGAATCATTACAGTTTCTAAGATTACAAACCTCCATTAAGCAGAAACTAGTTTTGCTCTATTAAATTTGGAGTCATAAGTGATGTTTACACCATTATTTCACAAATATCCCAAAATCCTGCATCACTGTCATCTTGTTGTTTGTTGATTTACTCGAGCGGGCACCAGTAATGCCTCTATTCCTCCCAACCCGGATATTTTAGCAGCCTCTCCTTACTCATCTTTCCCAGTGATTGGAGGCTCTTTCAGAATCAGGGGAATGAGATCTATCATTATTGTTTTTGGCACATCGAATACTCCATGGGTAGCTTCCAGGCTCTGCCAGTGCAGGTGGGATACTCTCGATAGCTTGCCAGGCTCCAAGACTAGTTCGTTTTTCATGAACATTGTCTCGGTGAGATTCAGATGCAGTCCGACCTTTCCACACTCATAGCTGAAGTCGGCCAGCATTTGTGCCGCTTGGTTGATGTTTGGTGTTATTAGAACAATGTCATCAGCGAAGCAAAGGTGGTGTAGTTGCTGACCATCTATCTTCACTCCCTTTCCTTCCCATTCCAGTCATCGCATGATGTTCTTGAGGGTGACATTGAAGAGTTTCGGTGAAATGGTATCAACCTGCTAAACCCTGCTGAATCTTTATATCAATGATCACTACCTTGTAGAATGTTGAGATCCTGGTGATGAATTCATAACACAGCTCATGAAGGATCTTGATATACTGAGTTTGAACGCCCTATTTGGCGAGGGTTTTGATGACCAATTCAGTCTCAACAGAATCAAAGGCCTTCTTTAAATCAATGAACATTACACAGACCGGCATCTTAAACTCTTGCAAAACCTCAATGAGCTTTGTCACTGTGTGGATATGGTCAATCGTGCTGAATATTTTTTGGAACCTGGCTTGCTTGCATGGTTGTCCTTTGTCTAGTGTTCTGCTTGTGCTATTCAGGATGATTCAAGTGAACAACTTGTAGACAATGGACAACAGACAGACTGGGAGATAGTTGACAATGTCGTGGATGTCTGTCTCCCTTCTTGTACAACAGAACAATCTTGCTGGTTTTCCATTGGGATGGAACCTTGCATTCAGACAGATAGCATGTGAAGAGCTGAGCCAGTGTATTGACAAGTACTGGTGGCAGATTCTTCTTGTGTTTGGGTCTGACCTTATCTGGACTGAGTGTTGTATGAGTTACCGATGAAATGGCATGTCAGATTTTGGAAGAAGAATGTTGGGAATGACATATCCATCCTGTGGAATTTGGTATTTGGGCAGGTGGACGTGGCTATCAAATAAATCCGAGTAGAAGTCGTGAACAATCCTCTCCATTGCCCTTCTGGAAGATGTGACAGATCTGTCAGAATGTTGGAGCGCAGTAATCTCGGTCTTGTAGTTGGCAAAGGACAGGCAAGTGTTGCGAATATTTTTCCCGGCTTCTGCCGCATCGGCCAACACTGCTGCTCTTCTCTCTTTGAGGGCTTCCTTTATCGCTTCTCTGCACAGCTTTGCAAGCTCGGACTTTAGCTTGTGATTGCCTGAGGCTCGTAACAAACCACTTTGGTGAATGAACTTGAAAGTTTCTGAAGACAGGCATCTGTTTGTGGCTTTCCAACTCTTGGCATTCCTCACGCAGTCATAGAGGTGCTGAAACAGTCGATCGTATTCCTTGTCAATGTTGTCGATGACATGATGGCATCTTCCCACATTGCCACAATAGTGCCAAAGAGCTCCCAGTTGGAGTTCATTCTGGGAATTCTCTTCTTAAACTTAAACTCTGAAGTCAGTTCTCCCCACTCTGTGAAGTAGAATTTTGCATGAAGTAGATGGTGGTTCGATCCCGTTTGGAATTTTGGGACGACAGCTACATTGGTCAGGGAAAACTGTCGATCGAATATGATTCCCATGTCCAGCGTTTAGATTCGACCTTCTGGAACTGTGAGTTACCATGGATGGTCTTGGTCCCATGATGAACTAAGAGAGTCTCTCACCCTGTCTGTTCCATTCTAGGCCATGGGTACTGATGTGGAGTTCTTTAGGTAAGCTTCTCAGTCCTATATTTGCATTAAAGTCACCAACAATGATCTTGTACAAAGTGTGGTCTTCTTTACAGAATGTCTCCAGCTCCATGTAGAACTTCTCAGTTTCTTCTTCATCGTAGTTGGATATTGGTGCATAGACAACGAAGATAGAAACTGCAAGTAGTGAGCCACATCTATTCAAGTGTAATCATCTGGGTAGTGGAGGTCGGCTGATGAGTTATTTATCTGGTGCCAGTAGGTTGGGTCGTCTGGATGTGATCTCTGGGGCGCCCGAGACTGGGGGAAGCAGGCAGAGGATCTCTGTTTCCAGGTCCTGTTGAGCCTGGAGTCCAAGGTCACAAAGTTCTGCTTTATATATATAATATATATATAAAGCAGAATATATATATATATATATATTCTGGGTGAACTGCATATAAAATAAGTGCCCACTGACTCTTCCATCTCTTCTACTCCAGCTAGTTTATTTTAAGCAGTGCAATATAAGTTATATTACTATAAAATTGAATGGTTATTTTTCAAAATCCCTACAACAAATTCCATGGTATTCATGCTTCTGTCTTTCCTGACCTATTCCTTCTTTACTGACTCTTCTCTTCTTCCAGAACCATATAGCTTGGATCTTTCTACTTTGCTCTTCTCTTCCTTTTCTGTCAAGTCAACTGTCTACTGTTCACATTTAATTCACATTTAACTCTGGCTCCAAGCCTCTGCTCATCTAAGTACAAAGGTAGATCAAAATCAAAACCACAATTGAACTAACATGATCAGCATTCTCTTAATCATCATGTAATATCTCTCAAAAAAAGAAAAAAAACCACTCTGAACTATTTTATTAGTTGTTTTCAGAAGAAAAAGCTAACCCCTTAAAAATATATTAGTCTTATGAAACAAAAACGATTGAATTAAAAATAAAATCTTTTTCACTCTGGTGGATAGTATGCTCTCAGAACATTTCATCCCTGAAACCATACCAGTAACAGCATTGTAAATCACAGTGCTTAAAAAAAATAAAATATTTTTCTTAATCCCTTAAAATAACTGATTGTATTTATTTGTTTATTATTTTAATCCAATAAATATAATTTGCCTATTTACATTAAAGTATTTTGAAACAAAATTTTCCCAGTAATAACCTTTCAACTCTCAAAATACAAGTTTAATCTCCAGCACTTAGAAAAATTTCAGTCACTAAGGATGATATTTAAGATAAATTCCTTCTCTATTATGAAATATTTTACACAGTGGTTCAATGTACTTGGAATCACATGGGAGCTGTATATTTAATCAATCAGTTTTTACTTTTTAAGAGTCAGCCTTATTCTACAAGAAGAAAATTGTTTGTGCTTATGATGTGTAAGTACCAAAGAAGAACCCACAAAATTATTTGTTTACATTTATTTTCAGTAACCCACTATTTATTTTTCCAGTAAACTTAAGTAACATGCATTAATTTTTGTTCAGAGACTCTGACTTCTAAATACTAACAAGGATAAGCAGCTATCTCTGGCTGAGTGCTGAGCACTTTCCTAGGCCCATTAGCTCTACTTTCTCTGCAGTGATTAATAACATAACAAAGACGTAATGTTTTAATCTCACTAAAATGGTCTTTTTTAAAAAACCCTCACTCTCAACAACCCATTTAACCATGTATGAAATGCTATACTATTTAGCTTTCCTGTATTTCTTGATATATTTCTCATGAAATAGGCTAATATTCTATGCTAAATCACCTACAGTAATTCCTCTATGTCACTCAATCTCTGATTTCATTGAAAAGTGCTTCCAATTAACTCAATTCAAGGCAAACATCTATTTTTATATTATCAAAAATAATTACAGAGTATCCTGTAGACATTAGATATTTATAATTATTATTTTTTAAGTGTGCTAATACCCCTTTTTAGCCTAATGTGTAAAATATTTTTTTCCTACAGCCAAGACAGTATTTATAATAACTCTGACAGAAAAGGTAAAAATTTTCTATGCTCCCCAAATGCCATTTTACATCTATGGTTACATGGCAGAACTCACTGGTGAAAATGTTCTGCTGAAGTACACACATTTTCAATTTGTTTGGATGGTAAAAGTTTTCTCATATAAATGAGAAATCTCAACTTTGCCATTTTAATTTGTTAAATGCTTCAGAAATGTGAATATCATGTGTAAATGAATGGTCTTAGTGACCATCTTATAAATTTCTATGCTATATTTATTCAGTATTTTGCTTTTCCTGAACAAGTTAATGATTAGATATCTAGAGAGGCTCAGATATTCAGCAGTAGCTAGACAGGAAAACTGATGACCAGTAGATGATGAGGAAAGGTTTGGTATTTAACATGCTGAACTGCTAGACTTCTCAAACTGGGTTTTCAGTGACCCTAAGGTTCAGTAGACATATTTCAGGAAGGTCAGAGGAAACTAGGCAGGAGAAGCAGGACGTCTGATATGCACAATATTGCTCACCTAAAATAGTTCTTCTTTTAATTCATATATTGGTGCTCTACTTATAGCTTCACCTAAAGATTGTTTCAACAATTTTTGAAAATCATTGTCTTCCGCTTGGGTTACCCTTTGTGGGAATTAAAAAAATTCAAATCTATATGTCTGCCATCTCCCATATACCAGCTATGGATGCTTAGTTCTGTGCTTTGACCTGTAAGGTGATAACAGGATACTGGATGGCAATGAAAACTGGAAGGAACTCTAAGGATTGCTTTTAAAAAATAATGAAATTGACAAAGATATCAAGAAGATAGATGGAAATAGAGGTGGAAAAGACTAGTCTGGAGATGGGAAAACAAGTTATTGGAATTTTTAAGGAGGAGACAAGAGGAGGGTGAGAGAGGTAATAGATAAATATCGCAATAGATAAATATCCCATCATAACATGATAAATATTATGATGAGGACTTTGATACTGTTGTGAACCCCTTCCTGAAGGAAACTAGTCTATCTATAGTCAGTTGCTTTCCAGTGCTTTTTGGAGGCAGAGCTGTGTTTCCTTTCAGCTATGCTAAAGTGGATTTTAAGGTGCAAAGGAGATGACTACATTAATTCAGTCTACAAATAATGTGGACCATTTCCCCAGTGATGCCTCAGAGGCGTGAGGTGGTGGGGCAGCAGTGGCAGATGTGAAGGGGAGAGATGTGAAGGGAACGCCTTTTCCCTGCATCTTTCCTACTCACACCCACCAAACCCAAGCATGCCTTCCAGAACAATCTTAATAAGATCCTCATGGGAGGAAATGTAATAAAGGAAATTTTAAAAGATTTGAAAAGATATGGTGGCAGTTAGGTAACACTGAAATATGGTAAGCTAAAATAGGGGGCTGGAGGGATAGTACAGTGGGAAGGGTGCATGCCTTGCACAGGGCCAACCCAGGTTTTATCCCTGGCAGCCCATATGGTCAATATGCACTCTGCCATAATGATCTCTGAGCTTAGAGTCAAGAGGAAGCCCTGAGCACTGCCTGGTGAGACATTCAAACAACCCCCCCCAAAAAAAAACCCTTACTATTTGTGCAATATTTGTGTAAAGTGAAGTTCTGAGAAGTTAATCAACTTGCGGCAAAATTAGTACAGGAGACCTAGACCCAAGACCCATTTTTGTTAAACCTCTCTCTACCCTTTGTCAATTAGATTTTCTTTCTAGACTATTCAATGGTGTTAATGATTAAAAGATATTCCGAGCCTGTCTGCTCTTACATCTAGTCGTAACTAACAGCAAAAAATCCCCACCTTTTTCATCTACGGTTGTTGCTGGTGTCCATTTTTCTTACATGAATACACATTTGGATAAGGAAGTGTGGGACAAAGGTCAAACTATAATGACTCAAACAATGAACATAACAGGAGAAAACACAGGTAACCGTTTATGATCTCAGAGTAACAAAGGTCTTCTGGGCACAAAATACTGAGCCGTTAAAAGATTGACAATTTGAGTAAAAAAAAAAACTTCTGTAGTTGATAATGCTATATTGCATACTTGGAAATTTATTTAGAAATATTACTTAAAGATTTTCGCAGAAGAGAATAAAGTATGTGTGGTGATGGATGTGCTACTGGATGGGTGGAGTCCTCTCAGAGTAGACATACACGCAGAAAACCATCTCAATGTTCACTTTATTTTTTTTCTCTTTGGGTCACACCCACGATGCTCAGGGGTCACTCCTGGCTCTGCACTCAGGAATTACCCCTGGCCGTGCTCAGGGGACCATATGGGATGCTGGGAATCGAACCCGGGTCGGCTTCGTGCAAGGCAAATGCCCTACCCGCTGTGCTATCACTCCAGCCCCCCAATGTTCACTTTAAAGTTTTCCAATTATATCTCAATAAAGCTGAAAAAAAAAGAATAGAAACTTCTATATAGAGGAAAACCCTAAGTAAATTCAAAATTTAACCAATAGAATGTCCTTTGGTGATCCTCTAATAAAAATGAATATAATGAAAAAATTGAAAAGAGAATAAATGGAATTCACAAAAGGTTAAGTACAAACAGTTCTTTGTATTACCTATGCTTCCAACTTCTGTAAAGTTGAGCTTTAACATCTGCTCTATAAGTCTGTGCCGGAAATGCATAGTTCTAGAAAATCTGATAATATGTCTGAGTCATTTTACCTTGGCCTTCAGCCTCCTTTTTTCGCTAGTCCCTCCCTTATTAAGAGGAGGGGTCCCTTCCTCCTGCACACTTTTCCAATGCAAATGAACCCATTCATGGTCTCCACTATATTTTCTTTTTCCTTTTTCTTCTAAATTTTATCATAAGCATGTGATTTGCTTATTAATAATGGTAATAATGGTAATTAATAATGGTAATATTTCATGCAAAAAATTTCTTACCACACCCTTCACTATTTTCTTTATTGAGACCTCACTTTGGACTAATGTATATCTTCCTTAAGAATCTCAATACCAGGTGTTAATTAATATGACATCTCCTATGCCCCATGATGATGAAAGAATTAAAACAAGTCATCCTAGGCCTGTTTATACTGCCTCACCCATACCTTCCAAAGGAAATCACAATAAAAGGTATTCCCATATTTCCTCTCTCTCCCTTATTACTAATCCAACCCGGTGCTTCCCCAGTGGGCACCCCATGGCATGCCCCCACTATGAGAAATAAACTCACATTTTATTTTATTTTTATTTTGCTTTTTGGGTCACACCCAACAATGCACAGGGGTTACTCCTGGCTCATGCACTCAGGAATTAACTCCTGGCGATGTTCAGGGGACCATATAGGATGCTGGGAATCAAACCCAGGTTGGCTGCGTGCAAGGTAAATGCCCTACCTGCTGTGCTATTGCTCCAGCCTCTAAACTCACATTTTAAAGTCAATCATCTTCTCCTAGTCTTATTAACTTACAATTTCTACAATTTATAATACACTCTATTGTAAAAGTCTTAAATTTTTTTTTAAAAAAACCACTCCAGTCATTTAAATATGAACTTGACTAAAGCCAAATCAGGAAATGAGATAGATAATTCAAGATTAGCCAATATCTTAGGGGAAAGTACTAAAGAAGTGATTACTTTGAGATTTACCCAAAAACAATAGAAATAAATTAAAATAAGGAATATATGGCAGTTTAATTAGTGAAATTACCTTGGTAATTAATGAACCCTTCGTGATAAAAGAGAATAATCTCTCATGGGAAGATAATAGAATTTCTCTTCACTTAATGCATTTTGAAACTCAGCAATATAAACCATTAGCAGTAGTGCTAATATTGTGCAGAAAGGCCAAGATAAGTAGTTAGGAAATCTTAGTTGTAGTTTCATAGTTCAATAAATTCTTTTAGAAAATATAAGGATTTGTTGTAATGTGCTTTTAAAGATGTATAAATTATTTGAATTATATAAACTAGCACGGAGAGTAGGGCATTTGCCTTGCAAGCTACTGACCCGGGTTCGATTCCTCTGTCCCTCTCGGAGAGCCCAGCAAGCTACCAAGAGTATCTCGTTTGCACAGCAGAGCATAGCAAGCTACCCCTGGTGTATTCCATATGCCAAAAACAGTAACAAGAAGTCACACAATGGAGACGTTATTGGTGACTGCTCAAGCAAATCGATGAACAACGGGACGACAGTGCTACAGTGCTATATAAACTTGTATACATTTTCGTTTATATATATAAAGACATGATGAAATAACATCTTTATTCCCTATCAAAATGACAAAGATCAAAAGAGTGAGTAGTATGGTGCTAATATCCAACCCCCTTCCCTCTCCATTTAAGCTCAGTTCTGTAGATCAGTTTTAAGGTTCTGTTGCTTTGGCCATTTGTTTTTCCGATACTATTATTACTTTGTATTCTACATGAGAGGGATAACTCTATATTTGTCCCTCTTCTGCCTAACTTCACTCAGCATGATATCTCCTAGATCCATCCATGTGACAGCAAACCACATGATTTCATCTTTCCTTACAGCCAAGTACAGCCAATTGTTTCTATATACTATAGTTTCTTTATTCATTCATTTGTTCTTGGACACTTGGGTTGTTTCCAGATTTTGGCTATTGTGAATACTGCTGCAATGAACATAGAATCACAGAGGAGGACAGTAGGATAATGGTGGAGAGAAGCAGACACTCTGGTGAGCAATGTGGTGTTGGAATATACTGTGCATTATAAACAGTATTATAAAAGATTATGAGGACTATATTTTATTGTAAAAAGCATTAAATTATTGTGAGAATGTAAATTAGTATAGCCTCTAAAGACAGCAACTAATAAACACAAAAGTTTTAAAAGCACAAACTCATGATCCAGACATTGTACTTTTAGTCTATGAGATAATTAAAAGCAACATCTTGAAGAAATATTTGTACTATTCTGTTGGATAACATAGGTTTATCCTTTCTCCTCTGCGGCAGGGAGCTTAGTTTATTGAGTAAATTCCACCATAGTGCTCCTGAGACACACCTAATTCTATCAAGCACTCCCAATCCTTTGTATTTGTTTTTAACTTCTTTGTACTCTGCTTCCCTTATCTGTTAATCACTATATCCCCAAATCAGACCCTGTGACTTGTAAAGTCAAATTCTTTTGAGGACTCTGGATTTTGTATATGTAAGTGAAGTACTGCTTGTCTTTTTCCTTTATGTCCTTTGCATAGTTTACTTTAGAGCAATGTCCTTTTTGTATAGATACAGGAAGACAGTTAATGCTGTTTCTGTAACTTGAAAGTTAATTGACTCCAAATAATATTTACTCCTGGGCATCTGTCACATTTATCCAACTTAAGCCTCAGCTTCCCTTAGTTACTAAAGCTCCCAAACGGGGGTCCCTCCAAGAGACAAGGATGGACCCAGAGTAAGCCAAAAGCTACCCTAACACCAAAAAGTGACAGCCTAAGTGCCATAAAACGCATAATAAATTAAGAGCATGTCATGGAACAAACTCTGTCATGACCAAAAAAAAGAAGTAACTGGTAAGAACCCTGCTGGGGTTACGAAAGATTAACCTGGCCCGAGGACTGTTGCCTGGGATACATAGTGAGTTGTTCCCAGAAAGAGCCACCCTTTAAGCTTAATGTATCTCTTACTATGTCCATGAAAAATGACTAGAAATACTATAAAAAATAAATTTAAGATGATTGTTTAAATGGATATGGACGAAAGAAAGGAGAAAGTATATGCCCTTAGATAGAATTTTGCCTTTGGGTGGATCTCCTAGCAGGATGAAATTTTATCCTTGAATATCTCCTAAAAGAGCTTCCCCTGAAGGAAGGGGTTTTACATCTGCTCATTGGGAAACCACGCCTGTGTGCAATTGTTGCCCCCAACCCTTCATGATTTCTCTATAAGTAATGCTGTGACACTAGAATAAATAGCAACTGATTACTAACCAGCCTGGCAACCCCCAGTCCTTTCTTCAGATGCTCTTGGCCACTGAATATACCGTTATGTACCCACACTTTGAACTCACATTGTTCATTATGACAGTCACAACAGCAAGAGATTGAAACAACCCAAGTATCCATCATAACAGCTGAATTGATAAACAAAATGTGTTATACATATAAAATGGAATAGTATTCAGTATTAACAATGTAGGAGGACCCAAGTTATAACACAAGAGGTGAAACACTGATTTGGCATGCAGATGTAGTGGCTAGGACCCTGGTTCAATTCCCTGGCAATATATATGTCCCCTTGAGTACTATAAGAAGTTACTCCTAAGCACAGAACCAGGAATAGCATGGCTGGGTGTGGCCCCAACTCCACCCATCCCAATTATAATTTTAAAAGTGAAGGAAACCTTGTCACATATTACAACAGGGATAAGCTCTGAAGACATTATGCTAAGTTAAATAAACCGATTACAAGAAGAAGAATAACATAAGACTCCATTTGTATAAACTAGCTATCATGAAATTCATAGAAATGAAAAGTAAAATTGTCATTGACAGGGGATGAGAGAAGGGGAAATGGAGAGTTATTTAATGGATGTAGATATTCAGTATTACAAGATTAAAAAAATCTGCAAATTGATTGCACAATGTGAAAACATTTAAAACCACTAAGTTGGACACTTAAAAATGGTTAACATAAATACTTTATGTTATATTTTTCACAGTTAATATTTTTTTAACTCAGCAGCCCATTAATCCAGCAACAACTATAGCACCGTAGCACTGTTGTCCTGTTGTTCATCAATTTGCTTGAGTGGGCACCAGTAACGTCTCCATTGTGAGACTTGTAGTTACTGTTTTTGGCATATCCAATATGCCATGGGTAGCTTGCCAGGCTCTGCCATGCAGGTGGGATACTCTCGGTAGCTTGCCAGGCTCTCTGAGAGGGACAGAATAATCGAACCTGGGTCCACATTTTTAGAAATTTCATTTTGTTTGTTTTATTTTAATTTGGCGCTATATCTAGCCTTGCTCAGTGTGTACTCCTGATTCTGTGCTCAGGGGTCACTCTTGGTAGTGCTCAGTAGACCATATGTAGTGCCAAGGATCAAATGCAGGTCAGCCACATACTAGGCAAGACCTTTACCTATTGTACTATCTACCCACCCCAAGAGCTTAGCTTTTTAAAACTATAATTACTCTAGTGTGAAATTATGCACATAAAGTTATTGTGTGTAATAACATAAGATTGAAAATAACTAAATGTTTTATGATAAGGAATTGGTTAAAATAAACTTTATTCATGCATTGGAATACTATACAGTCACACAAAAATCGGAATGAATGTTATTCAAAATGATCATCTTATCTAAACTACTATATAAATTCAATGCAATTGCTATCCAAATTCAGACAATATTCTTCAAGTACCTATATCAGTCAATTATAAAGTGTGGAATCATAAAAGACTCCACAAAGCTAAGACCACACTGAAAAACAGGAACCTTAGATGCATCTCATTGCTTAATTAGAATCTATACTATCAAGCCATAGTAATAAAAATTCTAGTATTTGTACTAGAATTAAGAAAGACTCTCTGACCAATGGGTAAGAATAGAACACCCAACAACAAACCCAACATATGAAGCAAGCTAATTTTAGACAAAGGAGCTAAGAGCATGAAATGGAATAAAGATAGCCCTTTAAACAAATGATGTTGTTGAAGTGTTGAATCCATATCTTGTATTTTACACAAGTCAACTCAAAGTGGATCAAAGACCTTGAGATCAGACCTGAATCTATAAAGTACACTGAGGAAAATATAGGCAGAACTCTCTAAGATCCAGACCTCAAAGGAGTCTTCAACAATATTGGCAAAGGCTACAGAATCAAAACTAAATGAATGAGACTATATCAAACAAAAAAATTCTTAATGTCAAAAGAAAATATGAGCTAAAACTAAACAACAGCTGATTGGGATAAAATATTTGCAGTCAACACATCAGATAAAGGGTTGATGTCTAGGTTATACAAAGTACTCACAAAGATCAACAAAAACATAAAAATCTAAAAGTCTCATCAAAAAATGGGAAAAAGAAATGAACAGACACTTTCCCAAGAAAGGCCAATAGGTACATAAAAAAGTTATTGTCATCACTTATTATTAGGGAAATTCAAATCAAAACAACAATGAGATATCATCTTACACCAGTGAGAATGTCACATATCAAAAATGTGGGGAACAAACTCTGTTGGTATGGATGTGGTGAAAAAGGAACCCTTATTCACTGCTGGTAGGAATGTTGTCTGCTCTGACCCTATGGAAAACATTACAGAGGGTACTTAGTAAACTCAGAATTGAGCTCCCATATGATCCATTAGTTGTGCTTTTGGGTATCTATGCCCAGGACAAAAAAAACATTCCTTTGAAAGAGTGCATGCACACCATATTCATTATAGCACTCAGTACAATAGCTAACATTTGGAATCAATCTAGATGTTCAATGACAGATAAGTGGGTCATGAAGATATATACACAGATATATACAGCTGTGAAATACTCCACAGCCATAAGGATTGATGGAATCAAGCAATTCGTGGTAGCATCAATGGAACTTTAAGATATCATGTTAAATGAAGCCAGAGAAGGTAAATATAGGACGACATCACTTATATGTAGTATTTAGAGTAACGGATGAGGGAATGCAATATTTTACAGGAAGGATGTCCAGATCAACTTTAGCCGCAGAGTATAGGGAGAATGTAAGAAAAGGTGGAGGGGTGGGGGAAAATGAGAATCAATGGGAGTCAGGTCAGGGGATTAAGGTGCAAAGGTGGTGTTAAGGAATGATAGAGCCTTTTATCCAACCCACAGTCAACAACTCTGAAATGAAGAGACCTAAACTTTAACAACCAAACTTAGAAAGGAGCTTGTCATGAGGTGAGGCTGGGGTGGGGGGGACACTATGGAAAGGAACCTTGGGAACATTGGTGGAGGGAAGCTGACAGTGGTGGTGGGATTGGTGCTGCAATATTGTACGTCTACAACTCAATTGTGAATAACTCTGTAAGTCACAGTGCTCTAATAAAAATCTAAAAATGTAAATATACACATACATATTTAAAAAACAAATATATATTTTCAGAAAGATAATACAAGACTTAAGGTGCTTGCCATGCATGCTGTTGACTCCAGTTTGATCCCCAGTACCATGGCCCTTCCAGTACTCTCAGGAAAGATACTTAAGCACAGAACCAGAATTAAGATCTGAGCACTACTGGGTAGCACTGTAGCACTATCGTCCCTTTGGTCATTGATTTGCTCGAGTGGGCACCAGTAACATCTCCATTGTGAGACTTGTTGTTACTGTTTTTGGCATATCGAGTATGCCACGGGTAATTTGCCAGGCTCTGTCGTGTGGGCGGGATACTCTCGGTAGCTTGCTGGACTCTTCGAGAGGGATGGAGGAATCAAACCTGGGTCAGCTGCATGCAAGGCAAGCACCCTACCTACTGTGCTATCACCCAAAATACAAAATAAAACAAACAAACCAAAAGCCCAAACAAACAAAAATGCAAGTATGTAATCATTTGCTCTGGGAAAGGGAGTCTAGATTGTGGGATGGGACAGGAGGCTATTTTTTCTGCTCCTTTGAACTTTGTGGTACGTGCATATTTTATTAAAAATAGCTAAAAAAGCTTAACCTCATGGTTGAAAACATTTTGCTACCTGGCTCTGACACTTAAATTTCCTAATCTGGTTTAATCTCACTAATTTACCCTGATTTGCTTGCCTAATAAAAACTGTCTTGTTTTAATGGAATATTTTGTGTTTTATATTGCTGACTCATTCACCGCTAATTCCAGTTATTGGAGAATCAAGTCCCAACAGTACTCTCCTCAGCTTTATTCCCTCGAGTGTTTTCCCAGAGTGTGAATATCATTCCTAATGGGGAGGGGCAGGAGATGTAAGGGAGCAGGCTGGGGTAGCCTCAAGTGCAGTTGGGGGTACCTTAGAAATGATATATTTCCTGGGAGGGAGCACCGACTGATTTTTCTGCAAAGGGGTCAGATAAATCTGGTAACCTCTGCCTCAGACAATCTACCCAAGAGAGAATAAGAATAGCTTTTCTCCTGTATACAAAATATTTTAACTCATCAGATTTAATACTTAAATTTGCACCTATCTCACCTAATATATTCCTAGATTACTAAATGATTATGTGTTTCACAAGGTATACTTTTTTGTTGTTGTTTTTAGGTCATACCCGGCAATGTGCAGGGGTTACTCCTGGCTCATGCACTCAGGAATTGCTCCTGGCAGTGCTCAGGAGACCATATGAGATTCTGGGAATCAAACCAGGTCAGCCGTGTGCAAGGCAAATGCCCTACACATTCTTTATGGTGCCAACATCTTTCAAAAATCACCTTCCTTTTTCTCTGTAGAATTTTATTTTTCAAATGAGTAAAAAATGCCATTAAATAGTTCCCCTAGCTCTTTTTTTTTTCATGTTGGGTGCCAGCTATCAAGCCCAAAGCTTGTGAAATGTGAGTTATACCCATGAGCTCTATTCCCATGATCCCTTCTAATCCTTATTTTAAAAATCAACATTTGTGGGGACTGGAGCACTAGCACAGCGGGTAGGGCGTTTGCCTTGCACGTGGTGGACCCGGGTTCTATTTCCAGCACCCCATATGGTCCCCTGAGCACTGCCAGGAGTGGTTCCTGAGTGCAGAGTCAGGAATAACCCCTGTGCAGAGTCAGGAATAACCCCTGTGCATCGCCAGGTGTGACCCCAAAAAGCAAAAAACAACAACAACAACAACAACAAAACTACATTTGTTCATTCACGATTTTTTTTAAAAAAACAAAAACAAAAACCAGCATCTGCATTTAGATTCTTATTTTTAATATTGACTCCACTGTTATAACAATAAAGAATTAATGAAATATAGTGGGAAAAGTTATTAAATATACACACTCAGTAGACTCCCATTTCAGTAAAGGAGCTGAAAGAGCTGAGCTTCTGAGGGTAGGGCCACTACTGCATTTCCTTTGGCCTATGTCTGGCCGTAGGTCCACACTCAGAGAAAATTTTCAGAAGAATAGGAGAAGGTCATCTCACAGGCAGGAGAAAGGAACTCTCGGTTCTGAGATTTACTCTATTTTCAACACTCTTAGGACTCCCCTCTCGCCATAGGTCATAGTCTGTTAAAGATAATTTTCTGCAAAAATAGCAGAGTCCCGTCTATAATCTATCACCACGGTTTTTATTTTAAAGGTGCCAAGAGTCAGTATAACCTAACACAAGATCTTTTCTTTCCCCCGAGATCTTCCTCACTGCATGATTATACTGATTTAATTTTAGAGGTACTAATCTACTTCACACAACCATTTATAGTCTCTATTCTTATATTCCTCAGATTAATCTTTAAAGTTTATAAATAGATATGTCTCATGCCAATACTCCCAAATATTTAAAAACATGAGCATGTCCCCAAAGTCTTCTTTCATACTGGAAAGCTTTCTAAATTTCCACTTAATGGTGAAAGTGTGTATTATTTAATAAATTAGCAGTATATTTAAAGTTTCTTGGCAGCCAAATAAAATGTTGAAAACTTAATCTTGCAAGCCTGCCTAGGTGTATGAAGGGAAAATAAATTTAACAGCTTTAAAATACATATCCTCTAAGTACAGGCATTAGTGAGGAGTGATGTCTAAGGAAAGAACAGGGAAACAAAAGAGAAATATTTAAATACAGCTGTTAAATATTTATCTTTATTTTTTCTTTAATATACAATTTATTTTAAAAATAAATTTCTGAAATTCTGAAATATCACTGCTTATATGTGTAAATGTCAAGTGAAGAAAGTCAGGTGATTGTATGCCAAAGTAGAAGACAGAAACTAGCTTCATGCCTGACTTTGCATCTGTCCAGAGGATAACCTAGCGTATCAGTTCTTCAGAATCTTTAAGATGGAAATAACACCCTGGAGTTTTTATTTCCCAGAGAATAATCATTAAAGCTAAATTACACACTTGAAATCATTTTGACTTTAAGTTCCTTGAAGGTAGCAATCGTCACTTGATTAACTCGTAGGAAAGAAGTAGACAATGTTTTCAGTTTTTGAAAAATATTTTTAAATTTCACTAGAGATTCGCTCATAAAAATCCCCAGGAGTGCTGCAGAATTTCCATCCTAGATAATGAATGGGAATTTTGGTACTATTAAAAAAAAACAGTATCATTTGAGGTTAATTCAAAATCTTGATTAAAGTTCATTTAACCTGTTTGTTTTTGGTTTGGACTGGGAATTAAACTGTGAATCTCACACATCAAGACAAATGCTTTACTACTCACGTGCATTCCCAGCCCTTTATTTAACCTCTCTTTAAAAAGTGTTTATAACCTGGACAAGAATTGAGAGTTAAAGTAGGTAAAGGGATACACAACCTTTCAGTATCTGTATTGCGAACCACAATGCCCAAAAATGGGGATGGGGGTGGGGGAGGTAGAGAGAGATAGGTGCTTGTCATAGAGGCAGGCTGAGAGTGGGGATGGGGTGAGGGGTGATGTGAGAGAAACTGGGGACACTGGTGGTGCTGGGAAATGTACACTAGTGGAGGGATGAGTATTGGAACGCTGTATGACTGAAACCTAATCATGAACAGCTTTGAAAGGGTCTATCTCATAGTGATTCATTTTTTTAAAGTGCGTATAAGAAATGATAATCTTTTGAGTATACAACTGCTCCAATACATTTTTTTAACTAGGGAATTATTTTTTTGCAAATACACAGTGGTAGGCCAGTTAAATATGCACAAAAATGAAAACTCTAATTCTTCAGAGTGCAACTGGAATACTATCAAGAATATGCTGTGGTTCCAGAGAGACTGTACAGGAAGTAAGACATTTGTTTTGCAGCACAGCTGACCCTCAGTTCAATCTCCAACAGCTCATATGGTCCTCCGTGTACTGCCAGGGGTCACTCCTGAGCACAGAGCCAAGAACAGCCCCTAACCGCCCCCGAGTACCACTAGGTATAGCTCAAGACCCCTATCCCTAGGATTTCCTTGGGCAGCTTGAGACTTATAAATTGGACATTCTTAAACTTGTTTCTTTCAAATTCTCGGTTACTTTGAATCTAACCACTTCCCTAAATTAGAAATCCTGCATTACAATTTCTTTTCCTTTGCCCTTCCCATCCTAATATTCACTCAGTCACCAAGACTAAGGGTTATTTTCTTAAAACTCTGTCTTCCATCCTTTTCTACCTGCATCACTCCATTGGCTCAGAGGCTTTTGTTCACATCTTACAATGATCACTGAGATGGCTGTCTAATCGTGGTAGACAAAAAATTAAAAAGAGACAAATTCAAGAAACTTGTAAGAGAATCCGTTGTTACACGAGTAGGTTTTGAAGAAGTATAGGAATTTCCTTGAGCGTGTCTAGTTTGAGATACACCTTGGAGCCATCCAATTGAAGATATTCCAAGTATTTACATGGTCAGGTGCAGGAAAAACTAATCATAAAAAAGGAAATCTATAGAGAAGCCACAAATATAGATAAAATATTCTTTCCACTACCCTACTACCTCCTAAGAGCTTTACCCTAGTTATCTTATTTCAAAATAATTCTGCTCTTTCTTAATAATATTGCTTGCATCTTCCAAATTTACATACATATACTGCCTTTCATTGTAAACTAAATTTCTGGTCTCAAATTACATGATTTAAAAAGAGTACCCTTTTAGATGTTTATGCCTATGAATGATCATAGTTTCTAGAGCACGTAGGAGATGCTCAAAACAATGGAGTAGTTATAGGAACAAATTAGATTTTTAACATCTATGCTGCGAGGATATGTGTGTGTGTGTGTGTGTGTGTGTGTGTTGTCAGAGGTTGCTCCAGAAATTGTACTCAGGACCATAGAGTGCTGTAGATTGAACCTAGGGCTCCAGCATACAAAAGACATGCTCCGGCCCTTTGAGCTATTTTTCTGGTCCTCGATCTTACTAGTTTTAATAACATTAAAAAATAGATTTTTACACAGAATCTCGAACACGGAGATACTGAGTGTATTGAATGGATTAAGAATTAAAATCTCCCATTGCTATTAAAAATCCTTGAAAAAATTTTAATCTCAGTTCTTTTAAATCTTTCATGCAACTAAAACCTGGGCACAGAATTGTGATGCGTATTTTGTCAGAAATTCAACAGTTCATAGTTTCAAATATAATCTGCTATGGTGAAAAGGTACAGTATCATTGACTTATCCATAATTATTTGCATTCCTCCAAACTACTTTAGTGGAATTTCATATTCTGTGCTGATTCCCACATTAACTTGCGTAGTAGTTCCCTTCATTATTCATATTTCCACCCATGCCTGTCAAATGCGCTTGTGTTTCCTTTTCTCTACCACTTAGATAAGGCAGGTCAAAGACCTTAAAATTGGCAAAAGAGTTATTTTCAGAAAAATGAGGAAAGGGAGGAGGCAACTAGTTCTTGGTGAAAGGCCAAAGACTTAGGCAAGATAATTTCGTGTTTTCATTTTGACTTTTAGCATCAAGACAAGAATAGCTTCGTGGCCTACAAGTTTGGAAAGTTCAACATCTGACACACTGACATTTAAGTACTAAGGTCATCACACTTACAAATCAGTGCTACTGTATACATCCACTGACAAATACAAACACTATGGAAGCCACCTGTGTGAGGTCTGCATGTGAAACTGCTTCTAAAATGATACTTTAAGCATAGAGTCATACAAACTATTTGTTGAAAGTGATTTTTGTTATAATTAGACCTGGAAATTAAAGCTATTTCATACTAAATATGTAATTCTGTGCAATATTCAGCCAGGTGCTTTACAGAATAAACATAAAATAGCACATATTCCTTGGATGAAGAGTCTTATATAGACACCAGAATACAGATTTGGTATCTGTTTTTTTTCCTAAACATTTTGAAGGCACCTGCTAAATCAATATAAACCTATACTATGATACATTAACCCATTAAATATAAATCAATCTTTGGATGTCTGAGAGACAGTAGTGTGGGTCACTGTCACTGTCATTGTCATCCCGTTCCTCATCGATTTGTTCGAGCAGGCACCAGTAACGTCTCACATTGTGAGACTTATTGTTACTATTTTTGGCATATCCAATATGCCACGGGTAGCTTGTCAGGCTCTACCATGCGGGTGCGATACTCTCGGTAGCTTGCCAGGCTCCCCGAGAGGGGCGGAGGAATCAAAGACGGGTTGGCCTCATGAAAGGCAAACACCCTACCGCTGTGCTATCGATCCAGCAGTATATAAATATGTTTATAAATAAAAATCACACATAAAAATGAATGTGGGAAGGTCAGAGAGACAATACCGTGGGTAAGGCACTTGTTGGTATGTAGCTGACCCTGGTTTGATTCCTGGCACCAAATATCCTGAGCACCCACAAGGGTTAATTTTTGAGTGTAAAGACAGGAATAAGCCCTGAGTACAACTCACCCCACCCCCAAATGTATGACTTAAACTTCATCATAGCACTGTAGCACTGTCATCCCATTTTTCATTGATTTGCTCGAGTGGGCACCAGTAACGTCTCCACTGTGAGACTTGTTACTGTTTTTGGCATATCGAATATAACATGGGTAACTTGCCAGGCTCTGCCATGCGGGGAAATTTCATCATAATTTAAAAAATTAGCAAACAACTCAAAGTTCTAGAATTAACAAGGAAATTAAGTTATATTTGCACAATAAGACATTCTCCATCAATAAGAATGTCACATATAATGAATAAATTCACAGGAAAAAATGAGCCATAGAAGCCAGACAAAGAAAAATAGATTGCATGATTCTATTTACATGATATCTCAGAAGAGGCAAACAAGTATATGGTATAAATTAGAGTATAATTTTCTCTAAGTGGGAATAATGATTAGGAAGAATTTGAAGAGAGACCTTTGGTATGCAAGAAATGTATCCATCTGAGTGGGAATATGGTAAGAATGGAGGAGATGAAATCCAGAGATATTTGAAAGAGACATTTAACTTTTGAAATGACAAAGAGAGCATAGGAGAAGAATTAAGAATAGGAGCATCATTAATTCAGTCCTGGTTATGTCTGTTATTGGCATACACAAAACTTCTCTGAGCTGTACCCTGATGTTTGTGAGCTTTACTCTATATGCTATTGCTTAACCCAAATATTTAAAAAATAAGGAGCAACAGACCACAATTTATAATTTCAGTGGTACAAGATAGACTGTAGGGTGCTAGGCCTCTCAGCCAGCCTGTGATGCAGAGCTGGGAAATAGGCATTCCCCATTAATCTAAAGAGTTGACTGACAGAGATCATGTGTTCTAGTTCCCAAGCACCAGTTCCCAAGTGCCACTTGGAACATTCACGTCAAACTGTGAATTAACATAGTATAGTGCCAACACCATCAGGTCAGGTTGCTTAATGTCACCTTAATATCAGTGGGACATTCTAAATTTTCTATGCAAAATATTTTATGAGAGAATGTATAATCTCTCAATAAACATCTGCTAATGACTCAATATCACCTGACAGGTACATCCTACAAATGCTTGCAAAAGTTTAGATATTGGAGAAAAGAACTGTGAACTGGCAGTTCAGACGAAGTTTCTCAAAGAATATGGAAATGAGCCAGACTCTAACGGTTAAATCTAGGGCTTGCTGGTTATGGCCCATAAAGGTATTTTATTTTTATTTGCTTGCTTATAATATTTTTTTTGTTTGATTTGCTTTGAGGGCTAAACCACCCATGCTCAAGGCTTACTCCTGTCTCTGTGCTCAGGAATCACTCCTGGCAGAGCTCAGGGAACCACATGCAGTGCCAAGGACAAACTTGGCTCAGTAGTATTCAAGGCAAGGGCCTTGTCTGCTGTACTATGCATTTGGCTCTTACTTGTTTTATTTGAAGGGCACAAACTTTCAAGAGGCAATGTGACTAGATGGATTTGTATACTGCCATGATCTTTCACACTTGTGAAAATGTGCTACTCCCAAAATATTAGGAGTTGTGGAAGTGTTCCTGCTAACTGGAAGTAATGCAGATAAAATATCATGGATGGGAACAAGTAAATTATTAGACTGAAGAAATGATTTTGATTCACTGCAGAGTGTCATGACCAACATACCAAATATATACTGCCAGGGTCTGATTAAAAGAGGGCATGAGTTCTGTGTTTTGCAGCTCAGCAAATAGCTGGGCCAATTGTATGACTTACATTAATAACAAGAAATGAGTTAAGAAGCTTATATCAATGTGATGACAAGAATCTAGACCTTTGAAATAAATTTTGAGTGTCTTTCTTTCAGTTGTCTTCTGAACTCTTGCTACTCTGCAGACACAGCTTCTGTTTAGACAGCTGAAGAATAACAATGCATATAAAACTAGCTGAAAAATATCATAAGACTGATGAATCTTAGAGGAATTTTCAAGAATTGATGACAAAGCTACAGAGGCCAATCTTGGAGGTTTTTAGAGGTATTATGGAGATCAAATAAGTCAGTCAATTAATAACTGAATCAGCAAGACTTTGCTAATTTGGAGAAAAGTTGTTATGCAATAAAATTCTGATGTAATTTTGATATAATGTTAGCAATTTATACTACTCAACAGGATAGATAACACAGCTATTTAGCATAGCATAACCTAAGATATCCACATTTCCAAAGCAGGCTATTCCCATGATTATATAACTACAAAGTGTGCATTATAAGTTTTTATAAATAATTAAAATATTTAATGAAATTGTTTCTTTGAAGATCAATATGAAAAAGTCTAATTTGTGGTTTAAAAACTATAATTTATATTGTTATAATCTTTTGCAAAAATTAATTCTAGGCTGATTTTCATTTGTTAGAATTGTTAAGGATAGCAGTGTAAAATTAGAAATATTTCAGTATTTCACATTTGTAAAATGGTTGACAGTGTAAAAATAGAAATAATATTTCAATCTTTGACATATATATGAACAGATACAGAAATAGACATACTTTTGGGGAATATAATTTTATTCCGCATCTCTTTCCAGGTTCTGTATGTTGAAAAGACTCAGTAGTGATAACAGACTATTAGCAAAGAGCATGCTTAGGACTGAGATCGATCTTTGTCTTAAATATCATTCTATTCTGAAAGAAACCAGAATTCCTTTGAGGAAGAGTTCTCAAAGGATTAGAGGATTTAGAGCAAAGAAAATGCAAGGTAAGTCTTCAACATATTCTTAATCAAGGAAGTAAAGAAGTTACAACTAAGGAATCAGGAGTATGTCAAAAGGACAAATGATTGCATTTTGAGGGGTGTACACTAGCCAAATCTCAGACAACTGAAGCATCAAAGTGAATAATGACAGTATTGTATAGTCATTGACTATAAGAATTATTATACTTATGATTCATAAGCTCATACTTAACTATACAATGTGCATATATTTTACATATGTAATAAAAGTTCAGCAGTAATTGCAGAAGCTGTTTAAAATATTTACAGGTCTGAAGTCACACCCACATCCAATAACTACCACCATGTCAACTCATCCATTGGCCCAGTTCTACAGATCCTGGAATTCCTAGAGTGAGTCCTCCAAGTTTCATGATACTCCGATCCCACTAGAAGCACACCAAATTAGATAGGAAAGTAAAATAGAAGCCAACTAAGCTCAATAAACAAAAACAATCATACACAAGACTCAATTAGCAACAAATAGTTCAATAAACCCTCGAAGACTTAATGACCCCCTGGTGAGATATAACAATTTTCACAAATTTCCTTTCACTGAAGTCTTTTTTGGTAATTCCATTAGCCATTTAGTCATAACAAACAACATAAAATGAATCATGTTGTGCCTGTTAGAGGGACTAGTTCGGGGGGAGGGGCCGTTGGGAAACTGGGAACAATGGTGATGACTCTGGTGACTCTGGTGGTGGAACTGCTGTTGGAACATCAAATGCTCATAACAACTGTACTATGGACAACTTTGTAAGCCATGATATTAAAATAAACTTTTTATTTTATTTTCATAGACTGAACATGATGCCTACTTAATACCTCTATAGAAAACCATAACACCCAAGAAGAGAGAGAAAGCAAAAGGAAATGCCCTGCCCAAGAGGCAGGGTGAGGTGAAGGGGACAGGGTGGGGGTGGTGGGAGGGATGCTGGGACCATTGGTGGTGGAAAATGGGCACTGGTGGAGGGATGGGTACTTGATCATTGTATGACTGAAACATAAGCCTGAAAACTTGTAAGTTTGTAACTTTATCTCACAGTGATTCACTAATAAAAAAATAAATATAAATAAATAAAATTTTTTAATTAAAAAAATATTTACAGGTCTGGAGTACAAGAGGTAAGGCTCTTTCCTAGCATGATGGTGACTTCAGTTTGATCCCTAACATCACATACGGTCTCCCAAGCACCACCAGTGGTCAGGCCTGACCTCAGAATAACCTCTGAGCACCATTATGTGTGTTCTAACACTTTTCCAACCACAGATTCATACCATATACCCTGTGCAGCACCAAAACACCCCCCTCCCCGCAAATTTACACCAACAAAATGTGTATATATTAGCTATAATAATAAATTAATTTGGTGATGGTATTAAGGTCATCTAAAATTTTAAATACACAATGATTCCAGTCTTTCTCTAGTCATATGTAGAAACATACCTCATGCAGACAAACAAAGGCTGGTGATGTTGATAAATCAACAAACCGCTCATCACGGATGTTAATAGTGGGTGCTAGGGCATGAACAGGATCTTCTTCATCCTTTTCCTCTTCCTTTATCTCCTCCTCTTCTTCTGTGTCAGCGGAAATTTCTTTCATGTTTTACAATTCTAAAATTAAATAATTCCATTTCAGCCATTTAGGGATATCTTACTTATAAAGTAAAACTAATGAAAAGCAATACAGTCAAGCAAAATTCAACTCAACTAGCATTCTTTGAGCAGTAGTCCATGGTTGGTCCCAGTCCACCGGTGTGCAAAGGGGGAAAACCACTGGTCTAACCCCCTAGATTATGAACCTGCCGGTCCAGGGATGAGTATATAGGACAGATGCTGCAGGTGTGTAGTAGTTGAATAATGCTGAAATAGAATAAGCTAGTTTCTAATGAAACTCTGAGAGAAGTTCACTATAATCAGATGATTATAAAAACCTCTTTTGTTGTGCAGTATCTCTTACTATAGTCAAATAAATATCTCTAAATTTTAAAAATGTGATGGTTACATTAATAACGAAAATGTAAAATTAGAAAGGAAGCTTTCTGAGGATAGAAATTTTATTTACCAAGCATTGTCAGCAGCACTCTGTTTCTAGTCATTGAATTTACCAGTAATAAAATTTCCATCCTAAAATTTGAGCATAGTTCATTCAAATTATTTTTAGAATAATCAAAACCAGAACATATGGTGAGGCTCTTGCTCACAACTAATTGCTGCCTGCTACAGCAAAGCTCAGGATTATGCTTATGGGCACTGCAAGGTGGCCTGTCTTTTTTGCTTAATTGTCGTTTCATTTCTATATATTTTTAAACTTTTGGTCCACATCCAGTGATGCTTAGGGCTTATTCCTGGCCATGAACTCAGGGATTATTCCTAGGAAGACCACATAGGTCGCTGAGGACCAAATCCAGGTGGCTGTGTGCAAGGCAAACACCCTACCCACTACTATTGGTCTGTTTTAAATCTTGGGTTTTGTACGTGAAATTTGAAGGGACAATTGATTGGGGCCAGGCTGATAGGCATAGTGGAGGTTTGGAGCTTTGTTTTATAGTCATATATACTCTTGTAGCCTAGTTCTTCCTCTTGAAAAACCTGGGAAGCTACCAAGAGTATCCTGCCTGCAGAGCAGAGCCTAGCAATCTCCCCATGGCATATTTGATATACCAATAACAGTAACAATGATGGGTCTTATTCCCCTGACCCTGAAAGAGCCTCCAATGCGGCACTGTTGGGAAGGATGAGTAAAGAGAGGCTGCTAAAATCTCAGGGCTAGGACGAATGGAGATGTTACTGTCGCCTGCTCGAGCAAATCAATGAACAACGGGATGACAGTGATATAGTGATACAGTGAAGAAGGTAATATCAGATAATTCAACTGTGTGCAGATTCTGAGAGTAGTTTTTTGTGTGAGTGCACAATTCATACACAGGTCACCCCTGTGCATTGCCTGTTAATTTGTTATGTAGACTCAGCAAAGTTTTCGAAAGACCCAGTTTTGGCATGGAAGTTGTCTGCTGGCCTACTTTGATGAACTGGGGCCCCCAAATCTACACTAGTCTCTTGCCAGAAAAGGTATCTACATATGTTTTAATTTAAAGAATATAAATCACTCTTCTGTTGAATGTAGATCTGTGTCTTTCAGAAATCAAAAAAACAATGAAAAGTTAGCATTCTCTTATGCAACAAAGGCCCCATGTCAGTTAGTTATTGCTTAGATAATGGGAGTCCCCTGTTTTTAAAATACATTAAAACCGTATTACAAATATACAGTTTCTAATCATATGGATTCTAGAATTCATATGGCACAGCAGGTTCTGGGTTTTGAATTTATTAGTTAAAAGGCCAGAGGCAAGTCACTTATTCATCAGGTCTCTTCCTCTGTCAAACAGAAATAGCAAATAATTTTTTGCTATTTCATGAAGAACAGGTGGGTCAATAGTGTTTATTTTCATAGTTTTATGTAAAACAGTTTCTAACCTACTATAATTAATTATTTTTTTTAAAAAGAAAAGGATCTGCTAAAGAGGTTGGTGGGGAGAGGGAGGGAAACCTTGGTCATTTAGTGGAGGAATGCTGACACTGGTGATGGGTTTGGAGTAGGAAGACTGACTGAAACTGCTATTAACAACTTTGTAAATCATTAATTAATTTCATTAGAATATATTCAGGGGCTAGAGCAATAATACAGCGGGTAGGGTGTTTTGCCTTGCAGGCGGCCGACCCAGGCTCGATGCCCAGCATCCCATATGGTCCCCCGAGCAACGCCAGGAGTGATTCCTGAGTGCAGTGCGACATTGGGGCTCTCTCAGGGTCAGGGGAATGAGATCCATCTTTGTTACTGTTATTGGCATATCAAATACATCATGGGGAGCTTGCCAGTTTCTTCCATGCGGACAGGATACTCTCGGTAGCTTTATGTTTTTCTTTATGAAATATTAATTACATTAATATCATTTAGACTTCCTTTTATTTTACAAACTTTTTTAAATGCCAGAAGTCAGTTTCCTTTGGAAAACTTATTACTTAGACATCACAATATTTGGTGAATAATCCCAATTTATTGTTTAAATATTTAGAGATCTAGAAAAGGTTTGGTGTTGATTTGTGCTAATAAGCTCAATTGCCTGTTTTAAATAATTGCATATTGTCAAATGTTCAGGACCACACCAGAAAAATATTTTCGTCAGGATAATAATGTTAATAAATAGCCCTATTTTTAGTTTTTGAAAATAATATTTAAAATATAAACCAAAGTAGAAAGAGAGTATAATGAATTCCCAAGTATTTATCACCTACCTTCAACAAATACCAATTCACGCGCAATGTTGCTTTATCTAATCCTTCCGTTTCTCTTACCAGCTCTCGATATTATTTTGGAGCAAGAGCTAGATACATAGATTCAATAATATATCCTGGAAAATTCCACAGCAGCATACAGAGATAGTCATTCTGTTTCACAGCTGCATAGCATTTCTTTGCGTGAATGTGCTTCAGGTTATTCAAACAAACCCCAGTTTATGAACCTATTGAAAGTTTTGAGTGCTCTCCTTTTACAGTTTTACACACTGATTTATTTTATTTGGTGGGAGAACTCCCAACTAGTGCTAAAGGGGCTTAGGGTCACTCCCTGAGATACTCAACCAACCTGGTTAGATACTTCAATGCTAGGATCTGAGGGTGTGGTATTGCTTGGTCCCTGCACTGCACAGGGCTTCCGGTGCTACACCTGGAAATATTTGGGAGGAGCACTGTGGTGAAAGGGATTGAACTGGGGGTCCCTGACTTTTGGGCTTTTTTCTTTTCCCTTATTAATATAGTGGACTGGAGCGATAGCACAGCAGGCAGGTTGTTTGCCTTGCACGCAGCAGACCTGGGTTTGATTCCTCCGTCCTTCTCGGAGAGCCCGGCAAGCTACCGAGAGTATCCCGCCCACACAGCAGAGCCTGGCAAGCTACCCGTGGTGTATTGGATATGCCAAAAACAGTAACAACAAGTCTCACAATGGAGATGTTACTGGTGCCCGCTTGAGCAAATCGATGAACAACCTGACGACAGTGCTATTAATAGTGTTTGTTTGTCTTCCCTCTGTCAAACCCTGAGTCAACCATTTTCCTCGGGCATCCTGGGGAAGTTCGGGAAGACGAACATACAGGGCAGAAGAGACATAGGTGAAATAGCTATGGGAGGTAGAGATGGCGGTTTCACACGGTGAAGGGGATAAGAAAGGTCACCATCAGGCAGAAGAGTCTCATGGCCTCTGAAAGGTTTTATTTTTAAAGATGCTTTATTTTTAAAGATGTTTTTTAAGTTCTTGAAATCGTTATCATTACGATGGCATTAACTTTGAACACTTTAAATTTTTACTTTAAATTCAGGTAATTTTCTCAAAGCACTGCACTTGTAACTATGGTACAGTTTACCTAGGCAACGAAAGAGGGTTATTAGGCTAAATTTACATCAAGTCATTATATCAACTGATATTTATATCACTCTGCTGATGTCTTCCATCCCCAATAATCTTAAAATATTCTATATATCTTAGAGCAGGTGAAACAGTTTACACAGGAAAGCAGCTTGAAGATACTATAATAGAATTCTTATAGATTTTACAAACTCCAACTCTTACAAAAGAAACAAGTCAAAAGAGTGAGTAAACACAATAGAGGTAAGTACAAAATCTCATGTGAATTAAAACCTGAATATCAATTAATTTAATTAAATGCAGAAAGAAAAGAACTGAAGTAGATACCAAGGTTTAAGATAAGGCTAAATTAAGAATAACATTCTTAGAAAAACCGATAAGACTTTAAAAGCAGCTTGTGGTCTAGAATTTAGATTTTAATCTAACAGTTCTAGGAACTGTTTTTGCAGAGAGAAGTTATCTGAATCTTTAAAGATTTGGTAACATTTAGATAATAGATTAAAAAGTGTATGGAATTTGAAAAGAATAAGTGAATGAATTTTTGAAACAAGCAGGCAATTTAGAGACCAGGAGCTAGCTACTGTGTTATGGGTAGGAGATAGATCCCCTGGTGAGCAAAAACCATACACCTCACCTGAAGGGGCAAGAGGAGTGGGGATGCTCACAAACTGGTGAGCCACACAGAAGTGGTCAAAGCATAAGGAAAAATAATGTAAAATTATGCATAACTGAAATAAGTTTCTTGAAAGCATGGACCACAGAAGCAGGATTGCTGTACACTACACACACTTCTTGGATGCCATTTGCAAAGCAAGTTTTGCAGTGAAGGTGACTTGATCGATGGGGTAAATGATCAGAATTTAGGTATGCTGTAGGAATCTGAAAGAGTTCTGATGAGGCTTTTCAGAAGGGAGAAGAAATAAACTCAGCTTTGAAACAGAAAAAAAATACCTAGAAAACGAAAAGGGGAGGAAAATAAAAACTTTTAGTCCTATTACAGAATATTGGACTCCTCTATTCCTCATGCTTTGTCTAGGGGTTAAAAGGTAAAGTCAAATTAGGAAGCATTATGAAGAAAAATTAAGCAATAAACATTACAAGGCATACATTGTTTTGAAAGAAATAGCATACTTCCTCTTGTGTGTGTGTGACCAGATATAAAAACCAGCACTTCACACATGCACGCAGGTGCTCTAAGGCTGAGCTGTGTACCCAGCCTCTACTTCCTCTTCTTGAAGCTAAAGAGGCAATCATTATTTTGTTTTTATTTTGAAATCTGAAGAAAATATTTTCTTGTCAGTTATAAAGAACATGTACCACTCCTTCCACTCAAAGGGAAAAAAATACCCTATGAACCACAGAGTGGGACCAAGATCCACAAATGCTGTGACTTTTTGAAGTTAAAATGGCAGCACTTTCTCTAAGAAAGCTGTGGCAGGAGGCTATGTTCTTGCAATCTTTTATCACAGGACAAGCAAAAGTTTTATTCACTTTAGAACAACAGGGTGTAATATAAACTCCAACAATGTAATGTAATGTAAAGTCCAAACTCACATTGAACTTCAGGATTATTTTTCCCTCCTATAATTAAGTTCTTCTGACTGCTCTGGTTGATCATGTGTCCCTCTCTCTAGAAGATTATTTCTACGGTGCTTCAAAGCCAAATCACGTGGAGGGAGAAAGAGCCTGGAATACTGACTTTGTTTGCTTCTGCTACCTATATTCATTTAAAGACATAGAAATGTCAAAATGAAATTACAAAACTTGTGTACTTAAAATTGTATGATAATGTATCTTGGTCCTGTCAGTGGATCTCTGTGACTATATGTATGTTCTCTTTTGGAAATAACATTAAAAGTCTACACTGAAATTCCTTTCTGAGAGACTGCTAGTCTACCATATGACAGACTCAGAAGACTGAGGAGGCAATTATGCATGCAGCAACAGTTACTTCTGATCAGCTTAACCCAACAAACCCAACAGCCACAATAAATAACATCACTAGTCCCAACTGTAATAGATAAAATTGTGGCACTTATTCACAACAACATCTTTTATTCTATGAGAACTACATAGTACTCATTGTAGTATAAAGCAAGATCAGACTTTAAAAAAAACTATTCAAAAGCTAAATACAGAGATTTCAGGCCATTTTTTTAATGGGGGTAGAGAAGTCTTTTTACTTAAAATCAAACCGCAACTTCTTTCTGTTCCTGAAAAATTGAAAAAGAAAAAAATCTCCCTCAAAAACAGAAACTTAAAAAAAAATTAGACATAGAAAAAATATGCCCCCCCCCCCGACACTAACCCTGGTAAGTTTGCATGGAAAAGATTTACTTCATTAATGACATGTCAAACAATAGTTTGGTTGGCCTCCCTTTAACTAAAAGTAAACAAACACACAAAAGAAAACAAAGCTCTTAAAAAGGAAGCCCCAGATGCTTAGCCAGCCTTTAAATATCCACAGAATTAGACAGTTCAACCTTAAATTATGTGCATGTATAGCTAATAAGGCATGGGAAATCTATTTGTTACAAGACAAATTCCCCTGCCTGATATGGAGCAAGTGAGCCCCACTGCCAATTTCTTTAGCATTCACTCCCACCTCACCCCTACCAAAAAATCCAAGAAAGCAATTTGCTCTCTTCAAAGCTTCTTGTTTCCCCCCTTGCTCTTCAGAGACCTTCATTAAATAGACCTAGCATTATTCATTTCCGAGTAGGTATAACAGGAAGGTCATGCTGGAAAGTACCAACAACGTGGAATAGTTCTCAAGAGAAATATTTGTGAATTTTATCTCCACCTGTCCCCCTGGTTCCCCTCAGCAGGCAGGCTTTCCTTCCCAGTCATCTCTCACTACACACCACTTCATACCATTTGTAGAGCACTTTATAAATTAAACAAACCTTTCCCTCAGCATTTCAATTCATCCTTACAATACTAATGTTCCCTCTGGATTATTATCTCCATTTTATAATGAGGAGATTGAAGTTCAGAGAATATAAATGATGTATCCAAGATCATATAGCAATAAAAAGCGGTATTTCTTTAAATCCTTATTTGCTGGCTCTAAATTCCTCATCCTTTCTTATTATTTCATGCAGTGCTTTTGCCAAGGTCTTAGCAGAGCAACAAGATAAATCAACTGAAGGGAAATCGATTAGGAAGATAAATTAATTCTGTGGAACAGTAGTTATTGGATAATCCATGAAATGATTGAGTCTGTAAGATGACTGATTCCATCATAAAATTGAGCTGCACAAAATAATGGGCTATAGAACTTGTTGCCATAGTTATGAACCAAAGGAAAAGACTTCATGTATGCAAACTATGGCAGAAACATTGGTGTTATATCTGCATCAGTCCATAGTCATTCTGCAAGCCCAGTCAGGCTTCAGAAATTCAGAGTGCCTGAGAGGCTTATTTGTTCTCTTAACTATTTCCAAATAACTTAATAGAGAGCAGAGTCCGAGTTCCAAAGACTGTGGGAGGTTCAGCCTGCTCAGGTTGGTATGAAACCAACAATTTTCCAGACAGTCTATCAAGCAGTCTCTACATGATTACATGCAATTTAGAATCCTCAAGATATGGGCCATTCCTCACTCTTGTTATCAAAACGTGAAAGATTTTCAAACTCTCCTGGGTTTTTTACCTGGCTTTTAAAAAACACCATCAGAAAACAAAACCATAATGTAATAGCAGTCTATTTAGTCTTTCCTTTTAGTCCATGGCCTTGCAAACTTGCTCTTTCGTTCATCCCTCTCTTCTTCTCCCTATTGTAGTAATCAGAAACTTTGGGTCTTGGTGAACCTATTTCTTTGAGTTTATTTCTATGAGTTTATTAAGCAAAGAACTTCATGAGATATGAAATATCACAGCTTCACATCTGCAACAGTACATGTTTTGTTCTCTGTTCTTCCTACTTTTCCTGTGATTTCATCTACAACTGGAACTAGTGCTTTTTTTATTTAGTCTCCCAAGATGACATGGTTTTAGCAGAGCAACTTAAGATAAATCAACTGAAGAGAAATTGATATGAAGGGAAATTAATTCTGTGGAACAGTAATTATTGGATAATCCATGACATGGAAGTGGAAATTATTATTTTGAAATTCATGAATTTAGGCTTGAATCGAATTCTTCTCTTTCCAGTGAAATCCCGGGCAAGATACTCAATGACTAAATGACTGTTTCCTGAAGTGGGCTATGATTTGAGTTGTGAAGGTTAAATGAGCCAGTGCAAGTGAAGCCTCAGTTTAGATCTGAGCTCACTAGGCGTCAGCTCCCTCCTTCCTCTGCCTGCTTCTTTTGCTTTCTTTATTAAAAGACACTAATCTGAGAGGAAACAACAAAAACAGAGGTCAGTCTGAGACTACACCAAGTCTTTCAGGAATCTATAGGTTGGGAAAGATAACCTGGATGCTCTCAAACACATATTTGTCCCACCGCGCTACCTTGGATTTCATGTGAGAATCCTGCTAAGCCTAGGTTTTAAATATTATCATGAAATGCTTGACTCTAGGATGAGAGATTGCTTAACATATTGGGAACTGGAAAAACAGAGAACAGAAACAACATACATTTGAAAAGTCCTTCAAAGTGTGTTTCTGAGTCAGGGCAGAGTAAGTTTGAGATTGAAAGTAAGATAGACAGTTTCCTCTCCCATGTCTAGAAATGCTGGTTCTGTTCATTACATAACTCCTTCCTGTAAGCAGGCTTCCCCTTGGCCTTAGCAGATCTCCACTTTAATCTTCCTTCCACCTTCTCATGCATTGCTTACTCAATGTCTTTCCTTCCTCTAAAGGCAAGGGTTCTTTTTTTAAAAAAAATTTATTGAATCACCATGAGATAGTTATAAGTCACCCATCCCTCCACCAGTGCACATTCCCCAACACCAATATCCCGGATATAGCCCCCCTTTCCCACTCTCCCCCTGTCTCCACGGCAGACAATATTCCCCATACTCTCTCTCTACTTTTGGGCATTATGGCTGCATGTTTGATCTATTATCTACTTTCAGCATACATCTTTCATCCTCCAGCCATCATTTTCTTAGTGATCCTTCTCTATTTCATCTGCCTTCTCCCCTCTGCTCATGAAGCAGATTTCCAGCTATGGGACAATCCTCTTAGCCCTTGTCTCTACTGTCCTTGGGTGTCAGCCTCATGTGATGTTTTTCTATACTCCACAAATGAGTACAGTCCTTCTATGTCTGTCCCTCTCTTTCTGACTCATTTCACTTAGCATGATACTTCCCATGTCTATCCATTTACAAGCAAATTTCCTGACTTCATCTCGCCTAACAGCTGCATAGTATTCCGTTGTGCAGATGTACCAAAGTTTCTTTAACCAGGCATCTGTTTTAGGGCACTCGGGTTGTTTCCAGAGTTTGGCTATTGTGAACAGTGCCATGATGAATATATAGGTACATGTGGTTGACATGGTTCAGTCTTTGACACCCCATAACCCACCCCTCCAGCACCACCAGGAATGATCCTTGAGTGCAGAGCCAGGACTAAGCCCTGAGCATTGTCAGTTATGACCCCTCCAGTCAAATTTTTAAAAAATATATGATATATTATATGTTATATATAAAGAACATTTATGTATATAATAAATGTATATATCTTTATATATGTAAAAAATTACCAAACATTATCAAACCAGAGGGCTGGAGCGATAGCACATGAGTAGGGCGCTTGCTTTGAACGCGGCCCACCCAGGTTTGATTCCTCTGCCCCTCTCAGAGAGCCTGGCAAGCTACTGAAAGTATCTAGCCCACACGGCAGAGCCTGGCAAGCTACCTGTGGTGTATTCAATATGCCAAAAACAGTAACAAGCCTCACAATGGACGTTACTGGTGCCTGCTCGAGCAAATAGATGAGCAACGGGATGACAGTGATCAAATCAGTATTCTAAGTTTCTATCTCGAAAATTTAGGAGGAGGACAATAAGTCCTATTTAAGCAGAAGCAAAATAAAAAATGGGAAATTTAAGAGCAGGTACCAACAAATATGGAAAGAGAAAAACAACAGAGAAAATCAATGATATCAAAAGAGTTTTTGAAAGGTTAATAAAATTGAAAAATCTTTTTTAAAATTTATTTACTTATTAGTGAATCACCATGAGGGTACAGTAACAGATTTACACATTTTCATACTTATGTTTCCCTCATATAATGTTCGAGCACCCCTCCCTGTACCAGTGTCCATTCACTACCACCAGTGAACCCAGTATCCCTCCCACCTTCCAATCCCATCCCCCCTCCCCGCCTCTGTGGCAGGGCATTCCCTTTTGTTCTTTCTCTCTCCTTTTGGGTGTTGTGGTCTGAAAAAGGGGTATTGAGTGGCCATCCTGTTCAATTTATAGTCTACTTTCAGCACGCATCTACCCTCCCGAGCGGGTCCTCCAACCAGAGCTTACTTGATGTTCCCTTCTCTATCTGAACTGCCTTTTCCCCTAGCATGTGAGGCCAGCTTCCAAGCCATGGAGCAAACCTCCTGGTACTTATTTCTACTATTCTTGGGTGTTAGACTCCTACTCTGTTATTTTATATTCCACAGATGAACACAATCTTTCCATGTCTGTCTCTCTATTTCTGACTCATTTCACTTAGCATGATACTTTCCATGTTGATCCACTTATATGCAAAATTTATGACTTCCTCTTTTCTAACAGCTGCATAGTATTCCATTGTATAGATGTACCAGAGTTTCTTCAACCAGTCATCTGTTCTCAGGCACTTGGGTTTTTTTCAGGTTCTGGCTATTGTAAACAGTGCTGCGATGAACATATAAGTGCAAATGTCATTTCGACTATACTTTTTTGCTTCTCCGGGATATATTCCCAGAAGTGGTATTGCTGGGTTGAATGGGAGCTCACTTTCTAATTTTTTGAGAAGCGTCCATATTGTTTTCCAGAAGGGCTGAACAAGTAGGAATTCCCACCAACAGTGTAGAAGGGTCCCTTTCTCCCCACATCCTCTCCAACAGCGGTTGCTTTTGTTCTTTTGGATGTGTGCCATTCTCTGTGGTGTGAGGTGGTATCTCATAGTTGTTTTGATCTGCATCTCCCTGATGATTAGTGATGAATAGCATTTTTTCATGTGCCTTTTGACCATTTGTATCTCTTCCTTGGAAAAGTTTCTGTTCATTTCTTCGCCCCATTTTCTGATGGGGTTGGATGTTTTCTTCTTGTAGAGTTCAACCAGTGTTTTATATACTCTTGATATCAACCGCTTATCGGATGGGTATTGGGTGAATATCCTTTCCCATTCTGTAGATTGTCTTTGTATTCTGGTCATTGTATCTTTTGCGGTGCAGAAGCTTCTTAGTTTAATATTGTCCCATTTGTTTATCTCTGTTTCCATTTGGTTGATCAGTTGCATGTCATCTTTGAAGATACCATTAGCTTTAATATCGTGGAGGGTTTTGCTGACTTTGTCTTCAGTTTACCTTATGGATTGTGGTCTGATGTTGAGGTCTTTAATTCATTTTGATCTGACTTTTGTGCATGGTGTCAGGTTGAGATCTAAGCCCATTCTTTTGCATATGGTTGTCCAGTTGTGCCAGCACTATTTGTTAAAGAGGCTTTCCTTGCTCCACTTCACATTTCTTGCTCCCTTATCAAAGATTAGATGATCATATATTTGGGGTTGTGTGTATGGATATTCCACCCTGTTCCATTGGTCTGCAGCTCTGCCTTTATTCCAGCACCATGCTGTTTTAATTGTTACCACTTTGTAGAAAAGTTTAAGGTTGGGGAGATATCTAGAAACAAATGAGAATGAAGACATAAGCTACCAAAACATATGGGACACAGCTAAAGCCATGTTAAGGGGAAAATTCATAGCACTGCAAGCATTACTCAGGAAGGAAAAAGGGCCTACATAGATAGCTTGACTTCACAGCTCAAGATCTTATAAAAGGACCAGAAAAAGGAACATAAACCAGACCAAAGGAAAGAAATAATAAAAATTAGAACAGAAATTAATGACATGGAAATTCAGAAAACAATCCGAAAGGTCAATGAAACCAAGAGCTGGTTCTTTGAGAAAATAAACAAGATTGATTATCCACTAGCAAGACTCACAAAGAAAGAGAGAGAGAGATAACCCTAATAAACCTAATCAGAAATGAAAAGGGAGACATCACAACAGAAACCAATGAGATTCAAAAGATCATCAGAGACTACTTTGAAGGTCTGTACACCACAAAACAAGAGAACCTAAAAGGAATGGATGAATTCCTTGATTCCTACAATCTCCTAAGACTGAGCCAAGAAAACCTGGAATACTTGAATAGACCCATTAATATCAAGGAAAGTGAAACTGTAATCAAAAGTCTCCCCAAAAACAAAAGCCCAGGTTAGATGGATTCACTGGCGAATTCTCCAAACATTTAAAGAGGACCTGCTGTCAGTTCTTCTCAAGCTTTTCCAGAAAATTGAAAAAACAGGAACTCTCCCAAACAGTTTCTATGAGGCACATATCTCCCTAATACCAAAAGCAAACAAAGACACCATAGTATATCTAGAGAAGTCTAAAAACTCTACTAAGAAACTCTTAGAAACAATGTGCCCCAAATTAAATATGTAACCTTCAATCCATAACACTGCAGGTCCTTGAAGTTCCACAGGAATGATTCCTGAGCACAAAGTCAGGAGAGCCCTGAACACAGTGAGTGTGCCCTCCACACACACCTCCAAGTCAACAAGTAACCTAAAGAGCTCTAAAATGTTTTCTAAAGATAGAATTAATATCTGCTTTTAAAATATCAAATATAAATTTTACAAAAATTAAAAAATTCTAAATTTAACAGAATGGGTATAACAATGAAAGAATTTATAATTTTGAAAATTAAGAGTCCTATTATTCTTATTCTCTCCCATGGTTTATTTTATTTTTTTTTTAGATATCCTATGATTTCCAAATAGGGTTTTTTTCCTTTTTATAGAAGTTTGTATGTGGTGGCAGCATGAAACTGGCTTCAGGAAAGGCAACCGCCTTAACCGCAGATACTCTTTCCAACCCCCAATGTTTTCAAATAGAAAATGGCCCCTAATGGGCCCCTCGGATCCACCAAGGGAAAAGGGAACTACAAATGAGGCTGGCATGAAAGGGGACCCAAGCACAGGACAACACCCCCCCCCCCAACTTCAACGCGCCCTGCCCTCGCCCCAGGAAGGGGACGGGGCCACGGTCAGGGCAAGGTGAGAGACGCTGATCTAGGTCTGTGAGGGGCCGTACTGGGAGGGCTAGAGGAAAAGAGTGAAAACAAAGGCCCAGAGGCCAGGTTTTCCTTGCCGGAGTCCCAGGGTCCAGTTGGGGCTGACCATGCCTCCCTGATTAAGGCTGGGAGAGAATTCTAGTACCAGGCTGTGGGCCCAACACCAATACCAGAAAGAAATTAAAAAAGAAAAATCAAAGGCAAATAAAATTAGGGGCAGTATTTATAGACAAAAACCAAGATTACTGAAGTCACTCCAAAGTAGTGGAAGTCGGATGAACAGAAGTGAGGAAGGCAGTTCCCGAGGCCAGTCAGTCACCTCCCTGCCTCTGTTTGCCTCTGTCTTCGAGCCTCACCAGCAGTGAGCAGGGCACCGGGGTGCCGAGCAGTAAGGCCAGGGCCCTGCCCACTGGACTAGCACTGTTCCTGATGAAAACACACAAACCCTCAGTGTCCACAAGGACAGGAACTAACAACACGTTGTTGGGGACAGTCTAACACGCAGTCACATGGTTCTATGCCTGGCACCAGCCCCACTCCCAACAGTGGGAAACACAACGACAGCCAGGACCCTCAGGAGGAGGCCCCAGCAGCACCCAAAGGATGGAGGAAGATGATGGGTATTTAGAAAACTTTTGTTCTTGAACATCCATAGAGTTTCTTTTTTTTTTCTTTTCTTTCTTTGGGCAGGTGTGGGTAGATTTGGGCCAAACCAAAATTTGTGGGGGAGAGATACTGGGGACATTGGTGATAGATAATGTGCACTGGTGGACAGATGGGTGTTCGGTTTTTCTATGACTGAACCCAAACATGAAAGCCCTGAAATGTAGCTCACAGTGGTTCACTTAAACATAAATAAATACATTTAAAAAAAATTTTTTTACAGACTTACAACTTTTCATGCCTGTGTTTCAGTCATACAATGCTCGAGTACCCATTCCTCCACCAGTGTCTGTTCTCTACCACCCTCCCACCCCCACCACCTGTCCCCCCCCAACCCGCCCAACCTCTGTGGCAGGGCATTTCCTTTTGTTCTCTCTCTCCTTTTGGGTGTTGTGGTTTGCAATAGAGGCAGAGTGGCCATCTACTAGCACGCATCTCCCATCCTCGAACCATACTTTACCTGGTGTTCCCTTCACTATCTAAGCTGCCCCTTCCTCCAGAATGTGAGGCCAGCTTCCAAGCCTTGCAGCCAACCTCCTGGTACTTATTTCTACTATTCTTGGGTACCAGTCTCCCATCTTGTTACTTTATATTCCACAGATGAGTGCAATCTTTCTACGTCTGTCTCTTTCTGACTCATTTCACTTTGCATGATACTTTCCATGTTGATCCACTTATATGTAAAGGTCATGACTTCATCTCTTCTAACAGCATCATAGTATTCCATTGTGTAGATGTACCAAAGTTTCTTTAACCAGTCACCTCTTCTCTGGCACTTGGGTTTTATCCAGATTCTGGCTATTGTAAACAGTGCTGCAATGAACATTCAAGTGCAAATGTCATTTCGACTATACTTTTCTGCCTCTACAAAATATATTCCCAGGAGTGGTATTGCTGGGCCAAATGGGAGCTCAATTTCTAATTTTTTGAGAAGCACCCATACTGTTTTCCAAAAGGGCTGAACCAGTTGGCATTCCCACCAGCAGTGTAGGAGAGTCCCTGTCTCCCCACATCCACGCCAACAGTGGTTGCTATTGTTCTTTTGGATGTGGGCCAGTCTCTGTGGTGTGAGGTGGTATCTCATAGTTGTTTTGATCTGCATCTCTCTGATGATTAGTGATGAATAGCATTTTCTCATATGCCTTTTTGCCATTCACATTTCTTCCTTGAGAAAGTTTCTGTTCATTTCATTGCCCCATATTTTTTTTGATGGGGTTGGATGTTTTCTTCTTGCAGATTCCAACCAGTGCCTTGATATCAACCCCTTATCTGACGGGTATTGGGTGAATATTCGCACCTGCCTCTCACCTGTCTCACACCTGCTGACTCAGGGTCCAGATGGCCCCTGGGCCCAGCCCAGACTGCCCACAGAGTGATCCCTGAGCTCAAGAGAGCAGTTATGTCCTGAGCATCGCTGGGTGTGCTGGGCACAGCTTCAAAGGAAACTAGAAATCCATTTTGATGTGCTTTTCAGTGGGGCTATTTCTGTTTTCTTCCCGTTTTACTTTGTGCATTCTACAAAATAAACAGATGGAGAGTGCGGCCAGGAAGCCCCAGTGGGGAACACTTACCGCCCAGCTTGTACCTGGCCAGGCTCGACCTTGTCTCCTCAAGACCCAGCCCGACAGTGTCGCTGGGTGTCACTTCCAAAGAATACCAAAGAACATTGAAAAAGATTATTTGGGGTTTTTTCCCAAGGATTTGATTAGCTCTCCTAATCATCTTTGGGATTTTTTTCCTGTTCTAAACAACTATTAAATTGAATTTTAAATCAATGTTTTTTGTGGGATATGCTGAGAATCTCTTGCCCAACCTTACACACACCTGGCTGTCTTCCCTGGGGCCTCCTTGGAGGGGGTGGGCTCCAGTTTCCCTCCCCGCCCCGAGCAGAGCTTCCTCGGCCGAAGACCTCTGGAGACTAGCCACAGCCATGCTCAAGGCCCCTCTCCACACGTTCGGACGAGCCTTGCGCATGAAGGAACCGGCAGAGGAACCCAGGTGTGTGGGACCCAGGGCCGAGACCTCCAAGCCTGCTCAGATCGGGACTGGGCCTCATCTGCCCAGACTCTCCCATTTTCCAGTAGCTAGGTGGTCACACCCAGGGACTGCCCCCGGCGCCGTGTAATCCCACCAACAGCCAATATCCAGAGACTGTAAAACCAAGCTCCCGGAAGAGCCAGGCTGCTTTGACACTGCACAACATCTTATCATCTAGTTCTCTCTCTGGGAGAACCTGGCAAGCTACCGAGAGTTCCCTGCCCACATGGGAGAGCCTCGCAAACTCCCCATAGTGTATTCATATGTCAAAACCAGTAACAATGATGGGTCTCATTCCCCTGACCCTGAAAGAGCCTCCAGTGCAGCACCATTGGAAAGGACAAGTAAAGAGAGGCTTCTAAAATCTCAGGGCTAGGATGAATGCAGAAGTTACTGAGACTGCTCAAGAAATTTGATGATCAATGGAATGATGATGATGATAGAAGTTCATAATGTATTTTCTTAGAGGCTCTGTTTAATAAGAAATAATTCCTTTATTGTTTGTTTGAAAACTGTTTCTTTTTACTTTATTTATTATTTATTTATTTGCTTTTTGGGTCACACCCGGCAACACACAGGGGTTACTCCTGGCTCATGCACTCAGAAATTACTCCTGTCAGTGCTTGTGGGACCATATGGGATGCTGGGGATCGAACCCGGGTCAGTTGTGTGCAAGGCAAACGCCTTATTCGCTATACTATCGCTCCTCCAACCCCCTGTTTATTTATTTTTTATCTTGAATTATTACCTAGCTGGTAAGGTATTCTACGTTGAAAGTAATTTTCATTCAGTACTTTCTTTTGACTTTTTTTCCGGGTATCTTCAGATGTTTTTCACTACGCAACTTCGAACTCACTGATTTAATTTTCACTTCTTTCCAAGATGCTATTGAGCCCCTTCATTATAATTTTATGTTCAGCTATTTCATTCTACTGTTCTATTACTTCTTTTTTATTATTATTTTAAATGCACTCATTTTGTTTTTATTTTCATTTATTTAAAATTTTTTATTAAATTACTGTGAGATAGATCCTTACAAAGCTGTTCATGATTAGTTCACAGTGTTCCAACACTCTTCCTTCCACTAGTGTATATTTCCCAGCACCAGTGTCCCCAGTGTCCCTCCCATCATCCCCAATCCCAGCCTGCCTCTAGAGAAGATGCTTTTCTTCTCTCTCTCTTGTTCTCTTTCTCTCTCTTCTCTTTCTCTCTTTTCTCTCTCCTCTCTCCACTCTCTCTCCCTCTCTCTCTCTCAACCCCCCCTCTCTTCCTCTCTCTCCCTCTCTTCCTCCCCTCTCTCTTTCTTTTGGTCATTGTGGTTTGAAACACAGATAATGAAAGGTTATCAGAAATATCTCTTTACCTACTTTCAACATTTAGTTCTTGTCCAACATGATCATTTCCAGCTATTATTGTCATACTATTCCCTTCTTTTTTGTCTTTTTTGTCTTTCATTGAAGCTATTTTCCATTTATCTCTTCATTTCAGTAAGCACCATTAGGGCTCTTCCTTTGAAGTTTTCTTAAGGTGTCTTAGATAGCTCTATTGTATTAGGAACTTTTCCAGTCTGCTGTATTGATCCATCAGTGGTGAGTGAGTCAGTTCTGTGTTGTGCTCCCTGTGGATCTGTGTTTGACAACTGGGAAATTTTCAGTCACAGATGTTTGGCTCCTGCTGCAGAACGAAGTTTAGGTGAGCCTGGCCAATGAACATGGGTTTAAAAAACACAGGAGCAGGGAAACACCTATAATCAAGATCAAGTTGGCCTAAGTAGTGATCAAGGGTTCATGGTTACCAGGATCTGTAGCCACTGGTTTGATCACATGACCTGGGCTTTCCTTATGTCCCTTACTTTGAAAGTTTTGTTCATGGTATTCGAGATTGGTTTCTGTATATGTTAACCCAAGTTTTGATATAGACTTGCTGTGATTGTGGAGAATTGTAAACACTAGTTATCCCTGTTCACATCAATTTCTATTTTTTAAAAGACTGCTGGAATTTTTTTTTTTTTTTGCTTTTTGGGTCCCACCTGGCGATGCACAGGGGTTACTCCTGGCTCTGCACTCAGGAATTACCCCTGGCCGTGCTCAGGGGATCATATGGGATGTTGGGATTTGAACCCGGGTCGGCCGCGTGCAAGGCAAATGCCCTACCCGCTGTGCTATCTCTCCAGCCCCCAAGACTGCTGGAATTTTTATTCATGAATCAATGCATCATTGTGGTTTACTAGACTGAATATGTTTTAGGAGTACAATTTCACATCTCTTCTAGATATATATTAGCACACATTTACCACCAAAGTACCAATATATCTTTCTAACACAGTTATTGGGCTCTTTCATACACATGGCCTCCTACTAGCTCCCTCTTTGATAAACTTAATTCTATATCAGTGTGCAAGGGCTTGTTTTCATTTGACTTTGCCTGCCCCCTGGCTTTATTTTTTTTTCATATCCTACATATGAGTGAGATCATCTGGTATGTTTAACATTTAGAATTATTTCACTTTGCACTCCTCCCACCCCCCATTTAATCTATATTGTTGCAAAATGTAATATCTGATCTTTTCTTATAGTTGAGTCATGTTTCACTGTGTATATGTACCACATTTTTGTTTTTCCACTCATCTGTCACTGGACACTTAGGTTGCTTCCATATCAAGATACATGAATATTTTATACAGGAATTGGCTGTATACAGCCTAGACTTTTGAGAAAGCACATAAGAAAAAGAGTTAGCACAGCTGGTAGGGTGTTTGCCTTGCACGTCGGCCAACCCGGGTTCGATTCCCAGCATCCCATATGGTCTCCTAAGCACCACCAGGAGTGGTTCCTCAGTGCAGAGCCAGGGATAACCCCTGTGCACCGACAGGTGTGACCCAAAAAGAAAAAGAAAAAAAAACCACAAACAAGAAAAAGAGTTTATTTTCTGAAGACTTCCTTATCACACTGGAAGTTGGGTTTACAGGCCCAAGGTTGTGGCTCTAGTTATTATAACCACAACATTAAGGAGTGTATTTTTCTTTCTTAGAACAAAATAATATGTTTAACATTTTTTTGGAGAGACATTATAAAATATGTTCAACCAGTGTGATTTATTTTGGAGTGTGGTTGGTAATATGAATTATATTATCATAGAAATTTTTACCGTATCTGCTTCGATTCGGCCCAATTGACCTTACAAAGAGTTGGATAGAGTCAACAATGGCAGAAAAGTGATCATCTGAAACTCATTTTATCTAGATTGAAAGTGATAGATTTTGTAGCTGAATATTGGAAAATAATTTTTTAATTGCCCTCAAGTGTATTGCATCAGGATGTTGGGTAGGAAAATGGTATTTTGAAGTGCTTAATAAAAAGGTCTAGGTCCTTCCCATTGGAAGAAATTCATTTGGGAATGAGTTTCACTTGGGAAACTATTTAACTATTTAACAAGGAACTGTAAAGTTTGTGTTGTGCTGTCCTAGCTTTGTCACTTTATCAATAACATTGGACAATTGTCTTTAACCTTTCTTCCTCATGGTTATTTTTAACATTAGTCTTATCAGATGGCATCTCAGCATATAGTTAAGGAACCTGAGACCCATTTAAGTGTTTCAACACTTGACTATTGACCTGTATAATTCTTAAATCTAGAGTTAGTCCCAATTCAAGATCCTACTTTCTCTTCTCATTTCACAGGGTCCTTCCTCTCTGGCGCCATGTGTTTCGTACTGAGTTGATGGTTTTAGATTGGAGCACTGGGAGTAGAAAGGGAACTGGGAGAAGTTACAAATAGTTGTCCAGTTGTCCACATAATACCAGCTAATTTGGTGTCCTATGGTAACAGATTTGTCTCTTTTCTTATATCCTAGGTGAAAGGAACAGGCTTGTAGATGTCTTTAATATTTATGATTTTATCATTGTGAAGTGTTTCTTTTTGACTCTACTAATACTTCTTGTGTTGAAGTCTATTTGTATTATATTAATAGAGCCAGTTCATATATATATATACGCTTCTCGGAGAACCCGGCAAGCTACTGAGAGTATCCCGCCTGCACAGCAGAGCCTGGCAATCTCCCTGTGGCATATTCAATATGCCAAAAACAGTAACAATAACAGGTCTCATTCCCCTGGCCCTGAAATATTCTCTAATCGCTGGGAAAGATGAGTAAGGAGAGGCTGCTAAAATTTCAGGGCTGGGACAAATGGAAACACTACTGGGGCTCACTCGAGTAAATCAATGAACAACAGGATGACAGTGATACAGTGATAGATCAAATTAAGAGTTTTTCCTCTTACTTGGCTAGATACCAGAGGAATTGCTGCATATAGCATATCTATTTTTAATTCTTTTGAGAAATCCCCATATTGTTTTTCATAGAGGCTAAACCAATTTACATTTCCACTAACATTATCTGAAGGTTCCCTTTGGAGACCTCCATATGGAGACCAAACTTGTTTCTGGTCTTTTTGATCTAGGCCTTTCTCACAGGTATGAAGTGATACCTCATTACCACAAAAAACAGTCTCTTCACAACTCTATGCATTTTGTACATTGCTTGTACGTCAGCAGTATGTGCAATGGACAAAATACATTAAAGTTGAAAAATGGTTCTCTTCCCCGTCCCTCATAATACATCCCCCCGTGCCACCCTTTTGGAGTCAAACTTCCACTTTACATTTAACCACTGTCAACAACTAATGTGGCCTCTACTCCTTTATTTTGTCTTCAACAGAATATCATATAAGTTGGCCAGGTGCATATAACCTTTGAGTTAGGCTATGTTTGAGGGGATTTAATCTATTTTACTGTGTGTATCAATTGCTTTTCTGTTGTATATCTGGGTAGTTTTCATTATATGAATACACTAGATCGTTTTCCAAACATATTTGAGGGATACTTGGTATATTTCAATATTCTTAACAACTGTGAATAAAGTCTTTGTCAAATAATTTGTGGTTGGCATCTGTTGATTGTCTATATTTCTTTGAGAACCACTCAGATTTTCCTATTTCTGGTATGTTGACTAATTTGGGAGAACATCATGGATATTTTGAATATCAAGCTGTGAAATTCTGTGTTTTATTAAAATTTCCTATGATACTGTTGTTGTTTTAGCAGGTAATTTAGCTGCTTAGTTTTAGACCAAAAGTTCTGTCACATCAGCAGTGAGCAGTGACTATACAGCTCAGTTTTCAAAGCCTTAACTGCTTGTGTCTGTGATTGCATGAGAAATACAGGAATTATTTCGGATCTTTGGAGATTCTTTGATTGTAATGCAATTCTCAAAGCCTTTCCTGTGCTTTTTTGAGATATTCCACATGAAGGCAGTTTGTAACTGACACTTATGTAGGATCAAGCATAGATTGTAATAATTAAAAGTCACTGTCACTGTCACTGTCATCCCGTTACTCATTGATTTGCTTGAGCGGGCACCAGTAACGTCTCCATTGTAAGATTTGTTGTTTCTATTTTTGGCATATCGAATACGCCACGTGTAGCTTGCCAGGCTCTGCCATGCGGGCAGGATACTCTGGGTAGCTTGCTGGGCTCTCCAAGAGGGACGAAGGAATCAAACCTGGGTCGATCGCATGCAAGGCAAATGCCCTACCCGCTGTGCTATTGCTCCAGTCTTATTACCCTATTTAAAATTTTAGAATTCCTGGAGTGTGCAGACGTCTCCTACTTTATGCCACTGATGTACTGAGAGTAGCACACCACATTGGATGGGGTGTAAAGTAGAAGGCAACCTATCTTGATAAATATATATATATGTATATATATAGATATAGATATAGGAGACACTGGTGCTGGGAAATGAACACTGGTGGAGAGATGGGTGCTGGAATACTGTGTGACTGAAATCCAATCATGAACAACTTTGGAATAGTCTAAGAAAAAGTATTTTTTAAAAAGTATTTAAAAAATAATAAAATGTAAAAAAATGTAAAAAAAATTTATATATATATATATATATATATATATATATATCACTGTCACCGTATCACTGGCATCCTATTGCTCATCGATTTGCTCAAGTGGGCACCAATAACTTCTCCATTGTGAGACTTATTGTTACTGTTTTTGGCATATCGAATATGCCATGGGTAGCTTACCAGGCTCTGCCGTGTGAGCAAGATACTCTCGGTAGCTTGCCAGGCTCTCTGAGAGGGGCGAAGGAATCAAACCCAGGTCAGCTGCGTGCAAGGCAAATGCCCTACCTGCTGTGCTATAGCTTCAGTCCAAAAATAATGTTAATAATAATAATAATAATGGGGATATGTCTCAGCAGGAGAGCCCATGCCTTATATACAGGACTTGCTCAGTTTGAAGCTCAGTACAAACAAAGCAAAACAATTGGGGACACTTTCAAATTAAACCCATGCAAGTAAGCTTGCTGTGCCGGGCCGCTTCTTGCCTTGCATGTGTGGGGCTCAGGGCTCAATCTGTGACATGACACACAGGCATAGCAAGAACTAGGTTTGGACAGAGAGAGCATCTGAGGCAGCACTGCCATCATGGCCCAACCCTGGAAATGATGCCAACGCCTACCAGAAATACACAGTGTGTTTCCACGTAACAGAGTATTAGAAGGCAAGGAGAGTGGGCAGGGAACTGCCCCATACAACCATTGAGGAACTCTCACAAAATGTGTGTGTTTGGGGTGAGTGGCAGAAAGTCAGGCACGATAACGCACCGAGTGACCGAACTACGTCAACTCAACAGCGTGCAAAAGCTAAGGAATTCCTGCTCTGTTTCCTTAATAGAAAGCTCAGATAAATATAAATATTAGCACACAAGGTTCAACTTGTAGCAACATGCTAGTAATCTCTTACACAAGGGCTTAAGGTACAACAATTTTCACACTTTCCTCCAAGGAAACCTTTTTGGATCATTTTTAGCGGATTATTCATAGCAAGCAATACAAAGTCAATTATTTAGCATCTGCCTTTAGGGCAGGCTTGTGTGGTGGTGGGAAAATTTGAACTAATGCTGGTGGGAAGGTGTGATGGTGGTGGGATCGGTATTAGAATATCGAATGCAAACAATTCTGGTGAACAACTATAAACATTTCAATAAAACCGAGGAAAGAAAAAAAAAGTTCCATTTCCGTCAACAAAAAAGCAATCCAGTCTTGCTCCAAGGGGACTGGAGTGTCTTCAACAGAAGAAGCAGAGAGAGCGGCAAAGGTCCACTGAACCGGGCACAGCTCCCTTGGTGAGGGCGTTGGTCATGAGCACATACAGTAAGAGTTTCCAAGCCAGTGGAAGAAGACGGTGCCCGTGCTCCCACATTTGTGCTCCCGCATTTCAGAGGAAGGCTCCAAGCCCTCGGCTCTCCATTCCAAAGGGCAATAACCATAGCTAAACTCAGGAGCCATACCATAAGGAAGCGAGAGAGGCCGGTGACCACAAATCGATTACTTCCACATCGCCAGTTTCACTGCCTCTTAAGGCAGGATTTACAGTCTCAAAAACTGGGACCAGAATAATTTTTCATCCAATCTATGGATATCTCAAAGAGAATCTTCTTTCTCCTAGTTTTGGTGTTGCTGGTTTGGGGTAGTTTAGGCCACACTGAGTATGCTCAGGGATCACTCCTGGCAGTGCTCCCAGGACCATATGCTGGATCAAATCGGGACCAGACACACATAAGGCAACTGCCTTAACCCTGTACTGTTCCTCCAGCCCAAGACAGCAAGTCCTGTACAACCAGGGATGCCCAATCTCATATTTACTCTCTCTTACAGTTCTTTATTTTTTAAAAATTGAATCACCATGAGATGAAGTTACAAAAAAGCTTTCATGATTGAGTTTCAGCCATACAATGATCTAACACCCATCCCTCTACCAGTGCACATTCTCCACCACCAATGTCTCCAGTATCCCTCTCGCCACCCCCACCCCACCCCTCCAACCTGACTACTATCTTACATCATACATAAATATTTATTAAACATGGATTAGAGACAAATATAAGGCCTGAAACCAAAAATATATAGAAGAAAATATAGAAAGTATTTTCTAGAAGGTGTTTTTGTAGATTTGTCTGCAATGTAAAGAGGAATGAAACAAAGGTAAGAATAAATAAAAATATAGCAAACAAATAGTTTCAGCACAAAAGAAACCATCACCAAAAATTTTAGTCAATCTACTAAATTGGAAACACATTTGTAGATTGCATATATGGCAGGGTATTAACACCCCAAATCTAGAAACAATATGTACATCTCAACAATTAAATAAAACGCAAACAACTCAATTTTAAAAAATTAATAAGAAGCCCTACATGTACATTTCACCAAGACATATAAATGGTCACAGACACATGAAAAGATGTTCAGTATCACTTGATATGAAAAAATGCAATTCAAACCCACAATGAGATATCACTTCACATTAGTTAGTGTTACTATTTTAAAAAATAATTAAAATGAAACATTAGTGTTGGTGAGGCAGTGGTGAAAAGGAACCCTTTTAGCATTAGTGGGAATGTAAACTGGTGCAGTTACTGTGGAAAGAATATATCAAAATATTTAAAGTGGGGAAAATTAACTATTTTAAATAAACTTCCCTGTGCACCAACTTCACACAAATAACGTGCAGATTTCATACGAGACAATGCTAGATGTTTATTAAATACTTCTTAGTAATATTAGTTATTAGTTATAAGTTTAATATTAGAGTTTAAGATTTCATAAGTCATAAGAGATTAATGTTTAATAATCAAGATTGTTAGCAAATACAGATAACATCTCTCAAGATAAAGTATAAAAATACTGTCTCTTAAAAATTCTCTCCTGCCCTCTGCTGTTCATTTATTGAACATACATCTTTGGCATTTACATTTAAAGAGTAATGAAATTCTTCACCTATTATTTCATTGAGTCAGTAGCACTGCACTTTAGCACTGTCCTCCTGTTCATCGATTTGCTCAAGTGGGCACCAGTAACGATATATATTTATATCTCTCTATATACAATATATTATATCTATATTACTCTATGATTTGTTGCCTACTTCTGAACTCCATCAAATATGGTGTGGTAATTATGGAAAATGGGTAGGAAGTGTCTTATAATGTGTCCAGTCGGCTGCTGGGGCTGGATTCCTTGGGGCAAGGAGGGTTCTCACCCGCACCACTCTGGGGCGCCCTGAGTGAAAACAGCCTGGTGCGAAGTCCATAATAATAAGATAGCTATTGCAACTTGAAATAGTGAGAATCAGTTCATATATCACCCAGTGTAAAAATGAACTGAATCCCTATCGGACAACGTGGCTGCATTCTTCATTTCTTCTACACTGTCACTCTGTCACTAGGGAAAACCACAAAACATATTTGATTCTCTACATTATTTCACAAAGCAATTATCAAGAACAGACAAATTATAAAAGCCTGATACATAATAACTACATATTAAATATTTACTATTTCTCTATCTAAAAATGCAAGAGTCGAACTGATCGAGAGGGAAGGTGAGGATTAAAGAGACAATACATGTGTTCATTTCATTGGCCCATTTTCTGATGGGGTTGGCTGTTTTCTTCTTGTGGAGTTCAACCAGTGCCTTGTAAATCCTTGATATCAACCCCTTGTCAGATGGGTATTGGGTGAATATCTTTTCCCATTCTGTAGACTGTCTTTGTATTCTGGTCGCTGTATCTTTTGAGGTACAGAGGCTTCTCAGTTTAAGGTAGTCCCATTTGTTTATCTCTGTTTTCACTTGCCTGGTCAGTGGCGAGTCCTCTTTGAAGATATCTGTAGCTTCAATGTCGTAGAGGGTTTTGCCAACCTTGTCTTCAATGTACCTCATGGATTCTGGTCTAATGTTGAGGTCTTGAATCCATTTTGATCTGACTTTTATGCATGGTGTTAGGTATAAGTCTGAGCTCATTTTTTTTTGCATGTAGCTGTCCAGTGTTGCCAGTACCATTCGTTAAAGAGGCTTTCCTTGCTCCACTTCACATTTCTTGCTCCCTTATCAAAGATTAGACGATCATATATTTTAGGGTGTGTGTAAGGATATTCTACCCTGTTCCATTGGTCTACTGCTCTGCCTTTGTTCCAGTACCATGCAGTTTTAATTATTACTGCTTTGTAGTAGAGTTTGAGGTTGGGAAAGGTGATGTCTCCCACCTTCTTTTTCCCCAAAATTGCTTTAGCTATTCGTGGGTGTTTGTTGTTCCATATGAAATTTAAGAGTGTTTGGTCCACTTCCTTGAAGAATATAAAGATATCCTTATAGGGATCACATTGAATATGTATAATGCTTTGGGAAGTATTGCCATTTTGACAATGTTAATTCTCCCAATCCATGAACAGGGGATGTGCTTCCATTTCCTCGTGTCCTCTTTTATTTCATGAAGTAACGTTTTGTAATTTTCTCTGTACAGGTCCTTTGCGTTCTTAGTTAAGCTGATTCTGAGGTACTTGATTTTCTGAGGCATGATTGTGAATGGGACTGCTTTTTTCATATCACTTTCTTCTCTCTCATTATTTGCATAAAGTGTTGAGAGAGCTGAGTTCTGATGGAACCGCAGCATTGATCTTTATTTCAGGCAGCCTTTTTTTATATCTCTATCAGGAACTTGGCAGGTAAAATCATCATTCATAGTTATTCATGATTGTTACAAAGAGCACATGCTTATGATCATAACAAAGGTGAGGAACATAGTATAGTAAAAAACAACTTCTTCCTAAATCAATAATATGCAAACAAACAGTATTATTGTTTCTGTAATTTTTCATAATTGTAGCAGGTGTAATTTCGGTAGAATCAAAGCACATCTATTTCTTATTAACATGATTGCAGACTTTGAGTAGTGAACTATTAACTTCTCTATGGGCTTAGTTTGGCGACACAATGGCCACCCCACTTATTCGGGGTGGCGGGACAGAGAGCTGTGCCAAGTATTCTTGGCCCTCGTTTGAGGCAGCTCCCGGGCTATGTCCATTTTAGGACCCTGCATAGGCAGGCAGCAGCCCCCCACAAACCCCCAGAGGTCTCAGTGTACCTTATTATGGTAAAAGGGACACAGATTTCCTCAAAGATCTTGCCACAATGGAACAGACATAAGGAAAGAAGGGACATTCGCATGTGCTTAGTGTGGCACACTGTGGGATTGGGAAGTGGTGATCAGCTGAATGATTATGAACAGAGGAAATTAATGCAACTAAGAAATATATGTAGAGGGTGGCAGGAGGAAGTTACAGGAAAGGAGGATAGAAGGTTCCAGGTAGGAGCACATACTATATTTTGAGTATGCAAAAGTTTAATGAAGTTTCAGAGGCCATTGTAGAACCTCTATGACCTCCCCTTGTATGCTGCAGCAGTTCTCCAAACTGGATGATGAGCACGTGCTTTCACATAAATTGATGATGTGTCCAGTTTGAGTGTGCAACCACTTGAGCATTTCAGCATGAGGGGGACTATAATGAAGAATGTCGAGAACATGTACATCCTGTGTACTGATCTCAGTGGGAATACTTTCAATTTTTTTGACCATTAAGAATAATATTGGCTATAGGCTTTTTATAGAGAGTGTTACTATCTTGAGAAAGGTTCCTCTAACCCCCACTTTTTAAAAACATGAATGGGTGTTGAACCTTGTCAAAAGCTTTGTTTGCATCGATTAATATGATCATACATTTTTATCTTTCCTTTTACTGATGTGGTGTATTATGTTAATTTGTTTACATATACTGAACCAACCTTGAATCCCTGGAATGAATACCACCACTTGAATTTATATTAATCCTCATTGAGAACGAAAGGGCATTAAAAGGGAGAGAGAAAAGTAGGAAAAAGACAAACATTGTCGGGGCCGGAGCGATAGCACAGCGGGTAGGGCGTTTGCCTTGCACGCGGCCGACCTGGGTTCGATCCCCGGCATCCCATATGGTCCCCCAAGCACCGCCAGGAGTAATTCCTGAGTGCAAAGCCAGGAGTAACCCCTGAGCATCGCTGGGTGTGACCCAAAAAGCAAAAAAAAAAAAAAAAAAGACAAACATTGTCTCGTTTTTTTTCAATTGCCTATTGAACAATAAGGTATATCAACCCTGTCATTTAGTACAATCATTGTCTTCTTAAAACATAAGAAACAGACTCAGATGATAATGACCACCAAATGAGTAGCAAGCCCAGGAAAATAATCAGTCCATGCGCTTCTAAGTGCACCACTGCACACTTCTTTCTCTTGTTTACTCTCTTTCTCTCTTTCTTAGTCTCTCTATTTCTCTCTTCCCCTCTTCCCCTCTCCCCCTCCCTCCTTCTCTCTCTCTCTCCCTCTCCCTCATACTTCCTCCCTCTCCTAGCCCACCTCATTGCATTGTTCTTTCCCCTCCCACCGTTCATTCCATTTTAATCCTAAGACCAAGGATCATTTACTGCTAATATGAGTTCAGATATCTTGGATCTTTCTAGATGACTTAAGTCAATGCAAGAGCTAAATTAACAATACTTCACCTTGCAATCTTGTGGATGCTTACATAGTTTGATCCTTTGTGACAAGAAAGTACTACTCTCCTCATTTTAACAGTGAGAATTTTTGAGCCCCAAACCGTTCAATGCCTGATGTAGGATATCTTTTAGAATAAGGAAGGAGCCAAGGGTATTGCTGTCCCTGTATTTTTTTGCTATCACATAGGGAGTTTCCTCAGAGAGCACAGTTCTGTCTTTTCAGAAAACTCCGCACTAGTTAAGTGAAGATTGAATTTAACCATCGACTGAGGGTTATATTTTGTATATAGCTCTCACCTTCAAAGGCTCAGTTTCTTACTCTTGGTCGTGTTGTTTGTTCAGACTTTTCTCTCTGTTTTGGCCTCCTAGTCTCACTCCAAAGCTCAACCCACTTGAAGGGAGTCGCGTCCTCGGTATCCAAGGTAACCATAGAGCCTTGCCCGCCTACTCCTGCAGCGTTTCCCATTGGTCATTCCTGTTTCCTTCCCCGCCCTTCCTCCAATAGCAAATGGGTTTAGAGAGGAACAAATGCCTCCGGGATCCAATCCAATAGCTGCTTTTACTAACCAACGCCATGCCTACCGGGATATGTAGTTTCTAGCAGGCCCAGAGCCCTCCAAAGTCAGATTCCCTGAAAACTACCTGTCCCGTCGTCCTTCGCGACAGGGGGCAGAGGGCGAAGTGTGGGGGGTCAGACTAGATGCTCACGCGCCTGTAAGGTGTATTCCGCAGAGATCCGTGTTGTTGGACCCAGCGAGCAATCTTGTTTCTGCATCAGGAAACCCCGCGAAAGTGTCTCCTCTTTTGGCATGACCCGGCTCGGCGTGAGGCTGTCGGGTGTCTGAGAGGCTCGGAGGAGGGCGCGAGGGGGCTGGCCATGTTTGCCCCCCATTCCGGGTGCCGCGGGCTGGGTCCGCTCCGAGCCTGGGCGCTGGAGGCCGGCAGGCGCTGGCCGCGTCGGGCCGGCCCGTGCCGGCTGTCTGGCTCCGCGCGCGGGACCCCGAGGGAGTGGACCGTGCCGGTGAGCCCCTTTGGGCAGCTGCGGGCGCGACTGCCGTGCCACCTGGCGCTCCGGCCCCTGGACCCGCTGGCCTGCCCCGACGGGGCGCGCGTGCAGGTGGCCGTGAGCGGCGCGGAGGGCGTGCCCGGGGGCGCCGGCAGCCTGCAGGTGACGTACGACGAGGCGCGGAAGGAGGTGAGCATCGTGTCGGACACCATCCACCCGCAGGCCTCCGTGGAGGTGAACGTGCCTGTCAAGTTCGGCAAGTGACGGGGACGGGATCGGGGGGCGGCGCGCGGGGCAGGAGCTTCTCCCCACCCCCGTCCCCGAGATGCCTTGGACACGCGTCACCGGAAAGTGACAAACGTAGACTTAGGGGCTACGGGCAAGATTAAGGTTCCAGAACGCAGCGGAGGACTCCGCGGGCAAGGACGCGGGCGGGGACCCCAGTGCACATGGGCGGGGAGAACTGGCGTTGGGGCCGAGTTTAAACCCGAGGTCAGGTCCACTAGGTCTCTCTCTGCCACGTGTGGTGCTTGCTGGACAGACCTGTTACCTGCCCGTGAAGACACATCGGCTGGGGTGATGTGAAGACATATCACCCCCCCCACACACACACATCTGCCACATCCCCACATCACCCGGTCTTCTAGGAACTGGGACCTTTGTTGGTTTTGGGTTTTTTTTTATACTTACAATTAAAATTTTTTTAAACTATTTTAAATTGAGTCACTGTGAGATACACAGTTATAAAGCTGTTCATGATCAGGTTTCAGTCATACCATGATCCAACACCCATCCCTCCACCAGTGTACATTTCCCACCACCAGTATCCCCAGTTTCCATTCCGCAGCCCCTCCCAGCCTGCCTCTATGGATCAATGCAGGCTCTTTCTCTTTCTCTGTCTCTGTCTCTGTCTCTGTCTCTGTCTCTCTGTCTCTCTGTCTCTGTCTCTGTCTCTGTCTCTCTCTCTCTCTCTCTCTCTCTCTCTCTGCACTATGGTCTGCAATACAGGTACTGAGAGCTTATGTTCATTCCTTTACCTACTTTCACCATGCACTTCCTACCCAGAGAGATCATTTCCAACTATCTTTTGTCATAATGGTCCCTTCTCTATCCCAAATTGCCTTCTCCCGAGCTGGGCGTTTTGAACATCAAGAACACTTCTTTTTAAGATCCTTGGGCTCTGGCTTCTTCACCCAAGTTGGGGGTTTTGGGGAGTGTTCGCTTCACCCAACCAGATCCGCTGCGTTCTGACTCTTGGCTCAGACATATGCAGTGAAGATGGGACTTTTATCTGTAGTAGATGCAAGCCTGTATAAGTGTGTTTTTTGTTCTTTTTAAATTTTTATGGTTAACATCGGAATTTCTAACCCAGTGTATATTTGACCCCTTCGGAAGTCGCCTCTTTCCTGCCCTCATTTGAGCCTCCAAGGGTGCCAATGATTAGACATTTTAGAAATCAAGTGAAAACTGAATATTATTTGTGGAACCTGTTATGTTATTCTTGAACACATTGTTCCTGCAGTTTAGACAATTTTTTTTTTGCTTTTTGGGGTCACACCCGGCTATGCTTAGGGTTTACTCCTGGCTCTGCACTCAAGAATTACTCCTAGCGGTGCGTGGGAGACCATATTGGATGCTGGGAATCGAACCCGGGCCGGTTGCGTGCAAGGCAAACGCCCTCCCTGCCGTGCTATCACTCCAGCCCCTGTTCCTGCAGTTTAGCAATAGTAGAGCACTTTATTTTCCAGGGTTTTTGCTTCTTGCTAATCCATGGTCTGGTGGTCCTACAGCATTTCCTCTTGGTGCACAGCCTAGGCATTCGAGCCCCAAGTCAACCCTTGCGCTTGGGGTCATCCAACCTGGACCCCCCATGATGCTTTCGATTAGACTCCAACCTCTGAACTCTTATGTGTCCATGCTTTGAGACTGAAGTCAATTTTTCGTGAGCAGCAAACTTTGAAGAAAAACTTTCCTGTTATTTCACAAATGCGAGTTGCTGTGCACACAACGCTCTTTTAGGATCAGTTCCTCAGGCTGTCCTCCCTCCTGAGACTTAAGGATGATGCTGATGATAATCATAGTAGCACTAAACACAGGATAGTCTTTTCTGATCTTTGCAGTTCTACTTTCAAATGTGTATTGTTGTCACCATTTCACATAAGAAAATTGAGATGCAGCAAGTTTTCATAAAGTGTTTATGATGGGTGAAAAAATAGAAAAAAAATCTATGCCTTGGTGAAATGTTCTACATGGGGGAGATGGTAAAAATTTGTGTATTCTGGGAGGAGGTGGTATATAGTATAGTAGGTAGGGCATTTGTCTTGCACGTGGCTGACCCAAGTTCAATCCACAGTATCCTATATAGTCCCCCAAACACCACCAGGAGTATTTCCTGAGTGCAGAGCCAGAAGTAACCCCTGAGCACTGTAGAAAAACAAAAACAATAAACAGAAATGTATATTCTCTACCAGACATAGAGTCCGAGTCAGAAGCTGAACTTAATGGGAGTCTGCTCATTCACTACCCTACATCTCTTCTCCACTTCTTTGAACTAGCCTTGATATCAGGACATCCTGATGACCTAAAATGTGCAGAAAAAACCTTGCCAATGTATTAACTGTAGGAGGATACAAACTGAATATTGAAATCAAAATAGGCAAAAATTTTGGTAGCATAAATAAAATTGTAACTATCTGTGCTAATCCCAAACCTCATTATTTATTGAACCCTCTTTCGATCACAAGCTACTCTCCAAGAAATGGGCTACTTCTGTGAGTCTATCCTGTAGGCCTCTAGATCAAGATCATTTAATTAGATTCATATTTATTTCCCCACTTTGGCATTTACATGTTTTAGAAGTAGGTAATCGTAGCATTACTATTATGCAGTGTTTCACCTAATTCTCCACTTAACCCACTGAGGGCAGAACATTTTTTAAATGTTTCCTTTTCTCCTTAGTAGTGCTGCTTTAGATCAAGTCTTAACACTACTAGGTAAAAATCTCGCTGCACCATTTATATTCGTGTAAGCTCAGTAAAACTATCTTTCAATTGATCCCCACCAAACTTATGCTGTTATTTTATTTTATTTGGTCTTTAGGTCACACCCAGCAATGCTCAGGGGTTACTCATGATTCTGCATTCAGGAATTACTCCGAATGGTTCCTTGGGAGCCATATGCAATGCTGGGATGCAACAGGGTCAACTATGTCCAAGGCAGGCACCTTACCTGCTGTACTATCTCTCCAACCCTCTTTGCTGTTACTTAAACCTTTATGGAGATTTCCATACACAAATGTAAAAATTTACTTTTGTGCCCTAACAATTGAAATCATAGTATTACGTGACCCAGTGTGTTAGGGGAGGAGAAAGAGAAGCACTGTGTTTATATTTCTCTAATCTGGCTTAGTAAATTGTCAGTATATTTATTAAACAAATCATCAGTTTCTTTGAATTAAATCCTATATAGCAGTATTTTTAATTTTAAAAACATATTTCTATTCCTAGTGATCATACTTAAAATTGACCACTAAGGATAGCGCATAGGTTTCCTTATTTTCCAAATTTTCTTCAGATACCACTTATTTATATTATTTTCCTGTGGTTCAAAGCTAAAAAGCTTAGAACTAAAAAGTGTTAGGTGACTTAAAGTTATTCCCATCCTTTTATTACTTCATATATATTGTGAGATAAATGCCTAGCGAACGCCTCAGTTTTGAGATATGAGAAGTTAGAAGTAGGCTTTGAAAGCCCACATCATGTTTTCATTTACTTATACAAGTTACTTCTGCAATACACTTTAATTTGGGCATGGGATGGGAAAAAAAACTTTAAATATTAGAAAAGAGACTGACATCTTAATTTACCTTAATCACTTGTTAGCTTGCTGTTTTCTTTTATGCACCTGAGTGTGTGTTTTCTCAGTGGAGCAGAGGCTTCTCTCTGTAAGAATTTGTTGAGAAGATTGAAGTATCTTGCCTGCTTTACTTCCTCCCATGTTCCTTTCTCTCTCTGGATGACACAGGCCACGGTAAACAGCCCTTTTCTAAAAACTGGAGAAGAGGTCTTTACATTTGATCCTCTTGCAGTGACAGAGGAAAATCCTTTAACCTACAGAGACATTGCCAACAATTCTTTTCTCCAGGTTTCAGGAACGTGTTTGTAACAGAAGAACCTGATTTCCAGGGGTATGCTAAAATGCTTCGGAGTCAGTTTTTGGCATTTTACCACACTGAAGCCAATAAGATTGGCACCTTTGACCTCCGTCAAGCAGGGGTGTTTTGCAGAGAATGTGATAAACACACAAGGAGACAGTCACACAAGGACTGCCCAATCTTTGGGGACGCTTGGGCAGCCATGAGTGAGCTCACCTGTAGACCATTTATTCAATGCACTCTCTAAGCCACCCTGGTTCCCCTCAGGCAAGCCAATGTTTAAGTTGGCGGAGACATTAAGGACATTTAGTAAATACATCAAAATTTAATAACTATATTAAGAGCAGAGACAGATAGTTCACTTAGCTAAAGTATGAGTCATGACAGTTTCCTGTTCTATTTTTGCCTATGGACCCTCTACATCTGAAAGTCCCTAAGCTCTTTCCTGGGTGCAAATTTGCCACCCCATTACCTGTTCTGTTCATTCGTAGACACTCATTAGTTGCCTTGTTACTTCTGAAAGACCTAAACTGGCCTTGGACCTGTTGTTAGGGGGAGGATTTTCCACAACAGTTAGCAATAGTATTAACTTCTGTTATCTTTTAGATTTGAATATCAAGTCATCAGGATCTGGCTCTGTAAAAGTCAATAATATTGAGTGTGATAATTGCAAAATTGAAACTGAGCAGGGAAGCAGCATCTTACAGTCTGTTAAGGTATGTTTTGTTTAATTTTGCTTCAGTATTATTTTTTAAGGCTTGAAAAACTGTAAATTGCAAAACTATTATTCTTGTGTTCAGAATTTTCAGTATATTTATCAATATTTCATAAACATCTTTTAAAAATTTTACCTTGAGGGGCTAGAGCGATAACACAGCAGGTAGGGCATTTGCCTTGCACATGGCTGACCCGGGTTCAATTCCCAGCATCCCATATGGTTCCCTGAGCACTGCCAGCAGTAATTCCTGAGTGCAGAGCCAGGGATAACCCCTGTGCACTGCGGGGTGTGACCCAAAAAGCAAAAAAAAAAAAAAGAAAAATTTTACGTTGAAATCAATTCTCTTCTGAAAACTAGCAGTTTTAAAGGTTTTCTCTCATATTCCCTTTAGATTTTATTTTCAAATGTTTAATAAAATGAATTGTACATTGTTCACATTCTAAAATATTAAATGTTTGGCTTTATCCAATGTTTTTCATCAGTTATTAAAAAGTAAAAACAATCTTTCAACACTGTAAATGTGCTTAAAATATTACATTAGTCACATTTTTAATGTGCCCAGATAGCTCATTAATTAAAGGATTACGAAGCTATGGGAACAAAAGAAGAAATAATTTATCTTACTTTGATAACACTTGCATATTCAGAACAATCTTTTTTTTTTTTTTGCTTTTTCGGTCACACCTGGTGATACACAGGGGTTACTCCTGGCTGTACACTCAGGAATTACTCCTGGTGGTGCTCAGGGGACCATATGGGATGCTGGGAATTGAACCCAGGTGAGCCATGTACAAGGCAAATGCCCTACCTGCTGTGCTATTGCTCCAGCCCCCAGAACAATACTTTTTTGGGAAGGAGTAGCACTATGCCCAGTGAGGCTCAGGGCTTACTCCTGCCTCTGTGCTCAGTGATCACTCCTGGAAGTGCACAGGGGACCATATGTGGTACTGGGGATCAAACTGGCATTAACAGTATACAAGGTAAGTGCTTACCCTAAGTTTGTTAGTGCTAAGTTTGAATATGTCCTTTAGCTAATTCCATCCATCCATAATAGTGTGAGTTTTAAATCAATCAACGCTTTTGCTAGTTTAAATTTTGTTATTTTCTGTGTTATTTAATAAAGTTATCTAACCTTTCTAATTCTTGGTTTTCTTCCTCTGTAAAATTAAAAACATTTTTCTCTTTGTGTTCTTGTGGGGATTTAGTACTGGGTTAAAGTAGTGAGCTTTATATCTGGTGCAACAAAATTGCTAGGTAAATAATAAATATTGTTGTTCTAAATAAAGATCAACAGTTATAACTATTATTATTTTCCTTATTACCTTTGGTGTGTAATGTCTAATGTATAGTCATAGTGATCTTTGATTCCCAAAGCCCTCTTCAGTAAAGCTACCACAAGACCCAATATCTCTTCTGTTTCCATTTGATTCCCACATGGCTCAAGTTCCATCAATAGACGTTTGTATTTTCTCTAGTAGCTATTCTCATTTCAAACAGTGCACTTCTGTTTCATTCCTGGTTCTTTTTCAACTTTATTATTATTTTTAAAGGAATTGATAGAATATTAAGCATTTTAATAAGTTAAATTTATTATTTTTCTCTGCATCTTTGTTTTTCAGAGTCAAAAATTGCATGTTCAGTCAAAAGGTGGTGAAGTGATCTGCCTCGGAACAGTTTTTGGAAATATAGATATTCATGCATCAGATAAAAGTGTAAGACTGATAAGTTTTTAGATCTAAGTATTGTTATATTATAAAATTACATGCTTCAGATGTTCATTAAAAATCAAGTTGTGTATTTACTCCATTAAATTCACTACTAAAAGTACAGTTTTCACCTTTACCATGTAATTGACCCCTTGTTCCCAATTTATCCATCATCTTCACTGAAGCACAAGATCTGTAAAAGTTATTTATTATTATTATTATATTTTGCTTTTTGGGTCACACTCAGTGATGCAAAGAGGTTATTCTGGTTCTGCACTCAGGAATTACTCCTGGTGGTGCTTGGAGGACCATATGAGATGCTGGGAATTGAACCTGGGTTGCCGCATGCAAGGCAGATACCCTACCCACTGTGCTATTGCTCCAGTCCCAAGATCCTTAAAGGTTATTAAACAACTTGTTTAAAGTCACAAGTTCTAAACTGGCTGAGTCAGAATTCAGACCGTAGTTTGGTCCTCATTACCAATTCACAATGCTGCCTCTCAGATGTCCAATATAAACTGTAAATTTATTTAAAAAAATTTTTTTACCCCCCCAGTTTCAGTTACATGACCTGTACGGATTCACAACCCACTTTGTTATTTTGAAGACTGTTTCCTCTAGTTAATTAGTTGTTCTAAGTTTCATGGTTTATTGACATTTTATCTTTTTACTTTTTAGTATACTATTTGTTTCCTGCCTGATTATTATACTAAAGAGTCAGTCTAATCAGTCTTTATATTATTCATTTGTATTGTTCATTTTTAAAAAAATTTTTTATTGAAGAATCACTGTGATGTAGTTACAAACTTATGAACTTTTGTGTTTGCATTTCACTCATACAGTGATCGTTTGCCCATCCCTCCACCAGTGCCCATTCACCTCCACCAATGATCCCAGTATCCCTCTCACCATCCCCACCCCATCTCCCACCACCCCACCCTGCCTCTGCAGCAGGGCATTCCCTTTTGTTCTCTCTCCTTTTGGGTGTTGTAGTTTGCAATACAGGTACTGGCCTTCATGTTCCGTCTATAGTCTACTTTCAGTTTGCATCTTCCAACCTGAATGGGTCTTCCCAACATCCTCTACTTGGTGTTCCCTTCTCTATCTGAGCTGCCTTTTCCCCTTGTATTGTTCATTTTTTAAATATATTTCTGTTTTTTAGTATAAAATAAATTCTTACAAATTGGCTGACTTTCATGGAAATGTTCAATGTATATTTTCATAGACATTTGAGAGACAGTATTGTGAATTGGTTAGGAGCCCAAAATGAGGACCAAACTACAGGGTTGAATCCTGGCTAAGCCATATTAGAGCTTTAGAGCTTAATAACCTTTATAGATCTTATGTTTCTGGAAAATGTAATAAATGGAATAAATGGAATAAATGGAATAATGTATAATGTATATACATTATATAATGGAATAATGGAATAATGTAATTATATAATGGAATAATGGAATAATGGAATGCCTGTTATGAGGATTAAATTAATACGTATAAAAATCATCAAAGTGTCTGACACATAGCTGATTCTAATGTAGCATTTACTATAATGATATTATAAAGGTAAGGAAAACATGTGATGAGTCCTAATTTTCTAGTAAACTGAGACTAAATTTCGTTATTCTTTTTTATTCTTAAAATGAGAATGGCAGTATTTGTTTCTCAACAAGATTATGAGAATCAAATGAACACCAGAAACAATAACATTGTTCTTTACATGTCATTTTTAAATGGGGAATGTCAGTTTTTAAAATCGTGTCATTAATTTCAGGATCATAGCATTTGGTTAAAAAAAAAGACAAGAAGTCTACTTTATCAGGGTATCGGGTGAATTGCTAATAAGTTGTGAATTGGTCTCTAGTTTAGTTTGGACAGTAAATCCACAATGGTTCCTTAAGACTTGTTTTTTGAGGCTTGGGAGATAGTATAGTGGTTGGGGCATACCGTCTGTGGCTGACCCAGGTTCTATTCCTGGTACCACTCAGGACTACCCTGAGCATTGCAGGATGTGGCCCCAGAAACTCCAGCACACCAGATGGCTCAGTCTCTTCAGGTCTTAGCTGCATCACATTCTCCATTCCTTGATCGCTTGCCCTGAACTGACAGCCTCTTTAGATGAGAATCACTGTTGGGCCCTGGGATCTCTGCACCATAGTTTGGGAGCCCCTTCCCCTCACACCAGCAAACAAAGTTACTTGGTTTTCAGAGTAGCAGGGAAAGGTCCCTTGGACTGTGTTGGAGGGATATTGCACTTTGGTTCTAGGTGCAATGTGGTAACATTGTACCCCTAAATGTCAAACATATTTGTACTTGTAAAACAATATTCCCTAAAGAAATTAAAAATACAGTTTATTTTTAAAACTTGGTTTTCATTTTATGTATTCTTGGTATAGAATAATAACTTACGGGAAATTTCTCTTCTC